>NC_052146.1:41814641-42114641 GCF_902713615.1 Scyliorhinus canicula | reverse complement strand
ATGACCATCTCCAGCAAGGGACAATCTAACCATTGCCCCTTGACATTACCATTGCTGATTTCCCCACTATCTAAATCATGGACGTTACCACTGACCAGGAACTGAACTGGACGATGCCGCATTAATACTGTGGTGACAAGTGCAGGGTCAAAGGCTAGGAATCCTGCAGCGAGTATCTCATCTCCTGACTCCCCAAACCTGCCCATGTCAGGAGGGTGATGGGATACTCTCCAATTGCCTGGATGAGTGCAGCTCCAAAAACACTCGAGAAGCAGATCACTTGATTGCTGCCCCATCCATAAACATTCAAACCCTCCACCACCATCAAACAGTGGCAGCCGTGTGTACCATGTACAATCTCTTCTGAGCCTCCAAATACCAACCCCCCCCCCCCCCCCCACCTCCCTCCATCTCCCCCCTCCCATCGAGGCCTCGCATTCCTTTGCCTGGCCCCACCCCCAAAACCCAGGCTGAGTCAGGCAGGTTGAGCAAGATGAGCAATCTAGAATTTTAGCCCAGGTATGTGGGTGCAGAGTGGTAATCCAATGTTGAATGCCACTCTGCGGGTGTTATACCAACTATTTTATTTTTTAAAAATAAATTTAGAGTTCCCAATTAATTTTTTCCAATTAAGGGGCAATTTAGCATGGCCAATCCACCTAGCTTGCACATCTTTTGGTTGTGGGGGCGAAACCCACGCGAACACGGGGAGAATGTGCAAACTCCACACAGACAGTGACCCAGAGCCGGGATCGAACCTGGGACCTCGGCACTGTGCGGCTGCAGGGCTAACCCACTGCGCCACTGTGCTGCCCGTTATACCAACTATTAACGGCAATGATTACTATCAAACATGAAATGAAATGAAAATCGCTTATTGTCACGAGTAGGCTTCAAATGAAATTACTGTGAAAAACCCCTAGTCGCCACATTCCGGCGCCTGTTCGGGGAGGCTGTTACGGGAATCGAACCGTGCTGCTGGCCTGCTTGGTCTGCTTTCAAAGCCAGCGATTTAGCCCTGTGCTAAACAGCCCATTGTCGTATAGGACTGTTTTTTCCTTGAATCCATTTTGTAAATGTTTATTATAGCAACTTGGATTTATATAGCACCTTGGGAGCAGTGAAATGTCCTAAAGCACATCACAGGATTGTTTTCATGAGGAGATATGAGGAGATATTAGGATAGGTGATCTAAAGCTCGGTAAAAGACATTGATATAAAGGAGCATCTAAAAAGGGGGAGAGGGATAGGCAGGGGTGACGAGAAGGAATTCCAGCTGAATGCAGTGCAGAAATGAAAAATCGAGGTTGCGCAAGGGATTAGAATTGGAAAAGTGCAGTCAAACTAGACAGTTGAAGGGCTGGAGGAGATCACAGAGATAGGGAGGGGCAAGGCCACGGGATTTAATATTTTAAAATCAAAGCCTCACCAGACCAGGAACCAATGTAGGTCAGTCAGTGAGTACAGGAGTAAGTATTGAATGGGATTTAATGCAAGTTGGATACAGAGCTCAGGGCTTTGGATGAGCTCACAGTTGTAGATGGTGGAAGGTGACAGGTTGGCCAGGAGAACATTGGAATAGTGGCGTCTACCAGGAGAGCATTGGAATAGTGGAGTCTAGAGGTAAAAAATGAACAGATGGGGATTTCAGCAGCAGATTCAGAGATGGACACTGTTACAGACCACCTTCCCTTTCCAATTTTTAAGTCGAACTCAGCAAATATTGTTTTACAACAAACTGTGCACCTTGCGACAGCACAGCAAAAAAAATCAATTTCTATTCCAGAAGACAATGATCATACTAACAGAATTTACTTGGATTTGAGCTTCCTTGTGTACAAATAATTTTTGAGGATTCTAAATGTCAGAAAACCATACTTTCAAATTGTGCCAAAGAAATCCAGAGTACCCCATGTGCCAGCTCCCCATATTTACATTTGATAAGTCAGTTCCTTTATAATAATAATCTTTATTGTCACAAATAGGCTTACATTAACACTGCAATGAAGTTACTGTGAAAAGCTCCTAGTCGCCACATTCTGGCACCCGTTTGGGTACACAGAGGGAGAATTCAGAATGTGCAATTCACTTAACAAGCACGTCTTTCAGGACTTATTGAAGGAAACCGGAGCACCCGGTTTGTCAACAGAGAGAATTGAAAGCCTACATTTTACTTAAACTACCATCCGTTAAGATAAATGCTCGTTTAAGAGCACTAAGAGGGTCAGGTTGGAATTTGAACTCTCTGATCCAGTTCTCTGCCTGGAGGTAGAACTGAATTACAGGCATGGCTTTCAATTGGGTTGAGGATGCTGAAGAGGCGGCTGCAGGACCAGCTAGATTGGAGTCCTGACCCAGATTCGTGGGCGGGGATGGGGGGTGGAGTCAGGCAAAGAGATCAGAGACCTTGGTAGAGGAGGGATTGCGAGAATCAAAAACGTTGGGGAGGATCTGAATGTCATGGAGAGGGTTCACAAGGCAGGTACACAGGATCCAGGAGATCGATAGAAATGCACCCATTTCCTGGATCAACACTCCTCGCTTCCTTGTAACAAACTGCTTTTCTGAGGCTTAGGAAACCCAGCTGTTCAAAGCTAAATTTTAAATGGTGCATAAATACAAAGCACACAGTCTCATTACAATATTGAAATTGTCAACATGCCTCTACTAACAACAGAAATGGGCAGGTTGGGGGGGGGGGGGGGGGGGGGGGGGGAGCATGTGGAGGTTGGCATTCAGATTCTTAACACCTTAATCTCCTACCTAACCCACACCCGACACATTCTTAGAGTTAAAATTCCTCCCAAGGTGGCAGCTGGTAGCACTCTAGCTTGCAAGTCAGAACGCTGGAGCTAAAGTCGCACTCCACTACTGGAGCACAGTTTAGTTTGACATTTCAGGGCAGAATTTGAGAGTGTTACATTTTCAGAAACATTGATCCTCAGGTGAAACATTCACGTTTCATATTCTGGGATGGCATTTACCAAGGAGTTTTCTCATCCCTGACATTCATGAGAACTCTACTTGCACAACAGGCACTTGCCAAAATCAAAACACATCGATGCCGTTTGACTTTCCCTCTTACTGTAGATGTACTCCTCAGTAACCCCACAGATATCAGGGATCTCACAGATCGGTCCATTAAGGGCTTAACCCTGCAGTCCCAAGCATGCCAGTATATTCCTTTACTGAGCCACATCACTTCACAATACAATAAAATTTGAATCTTGAAACTGTCGGTCATTTAATGTTTTAGGGAAATTAAGTATAAACTGAGATTTGATATTCAATCGGTTCTATTGAATAACAAAAAAAAACTGTTCACTACAGCTTTGGGTCGAGCGATTTCTTCTACCTTTCTTGCAAAAATTCTCTTTTGTAAACTTTGGTTACACAATCACTTCCTTCTATTTTGTCACATGCCTGTGATACAATCTTTAGGGCATGTAAAAGAGAAGTGTATTTATTTGACAGAGTTCTCAACAGGCAAAGGTTTTAGCATCAAACTCTGGGGATTTTGCAAAGCTCATTGGCCACTGAAAAGGCCACTTTCTCTTTCCTCCAAATCAAAATGTTTGATCTTACTTTATTATTGGGGTGTACAGGAATTTTACACTCAACCTCAGGTCACTTGTGCTGTTCTGGAGGTTGAACAGTACATACAGATAAACACACATTGAGGACATCACTCTAAGATAAAGATATTACTTTGCGTGATCAGAGTAATTTTTTGGCAGGGCACAGATCATTAAAGGAAATAGAGTGAGTAGTGTCTTCCTGGTTGTCAGGAAGTCATGGCCAAGCCACTTTCCTTCACTTTGGAATACTGCCTTCTTATGCCGGCGGCACAGTGGTTAACACTGCTGCCTCACAATGCCAGAGACCCGAGTTTGAGTCTGGCCTTGGGTAACTGTGTGGAATTTGCACTTTCTCCCAGTGTCTGCATGTGTTTCCTCCCAAGTGCTCCAGTTTCTTCCCTCAGTCCCAAGGTGTGCAGGTTAGGTGGATTAGCCGTGCTAACCTGCCCCTTTATCCTGGGATATACAGGTACGGTCAAGGGAATAGTGCCGGGTTCATGGGGGAGTGGACCTGGGTAGAGTGCTCTTTTCGGAGGGTTGGTGCAGACTCGATGGATTGAATGGCCTCTTTCAACACTGTTGGGATTCTATGATGACATCTTTCCTACTGCTATTGAACTCTTCATCCACCCAATCTTTGCTCTAAGATTTAAAGCTTTAAATGCTCCTTTTGACAGTTTCCTCCCCCAACCTGTACAAATGTTCGGACCTTTGTGACCTGTGGCCTCTCCTCACAGTCTGGTCAGCCCCTCCTCTGAACTAGATTACCACACCCAGCTAATTAATAGTATTCTCATGCTCCCTTTGGAATACCTCCAGCTCTTTGCTAATTCTTATCAACAATCTGATCCTCTTTGGTTGTACATTACATCAAGTAGACTTTGCATCTTCAATACCACCCCCTCACCTCCTCCATTGCGCCATCAGCGACTGTTCCCTTCAGTCACACCTGTCTCCCTCCGGAATTCTCAAAAACTTCTTAATCTCTCTACTTCCCTACTTTTGTTATTAAAATCCTCCTTAAAGCCATGTCTGTGTGGGTTTCACCCCCTAAATCCAAAGATGTGCAGGTTAGGTGGATTGGCTACACTAAATAGCCCTGAATTGGAAAAAAATAATAATTGGGTATTATAAATTTGTTTTTAAAATCCTCCTTAGAAGGCCTCGCTTCCCTTTCACCAAATCCCCCCCCCCCCCCCCCCAATCCCAGTGACCTGCATTAAGGAAATGAAGATAGCAGGTTGGATTATTGGGTAGAAATTTCCTGCTTTTCCTTAAAATATAAGCATTGCATAAGTATCAGCTTTAAGTAACCAAATTAAGAATCCCATTTGCTGAATAAAATTGGAAGAATTTACAAAGTTCCACGTCGGCCTCTTTGGGGTAGCTTAGCCTCCATATATATGCATTAAATGATTTTTTTTCCAGGTAAAAATATCTGGGAATACATTAATAGCAGCACTGGGACATGTCCTCATTCATCAGGGCAGCACGGTAGCACAAGTGGATAGCACTGTGGCTTCACAGCACCAGGGTCCCAGGTTCGATTCCTCGCTGGGTCACTGTCTGTGCGGAGTCTGTACGTTCTCCCAGTGTCTGCGTGGGTTTCCACCGGGTGCTCTGGTTTCCTCCCACAATCCAAAGTCGTGCAGGTTAGGTGGATTGACCAAAAAGGTTAGGACGGGTTATTGGGTTATGGGGATAGGGTGGAAGTGAGGGCTTAAGTGGGTCGGTGCAGACTCGATGGGCTGAATGGCCTCCTTCTCCACTGTATGTTCTATGTTCACATCTCCAGAAGTGTAAGCAGCCCTGTCCAGCATTCCTCCTGCAATCCCCATTCTTCAGAATCTATCTCAGAGGATTGTCTCTTGGCATACCAATTGCTCCACTCACAGGTGTACACAACAGTCATTCCCTGAGCTTATTACTCTTAACAAATCAAGTGACGCTATGGAATAGAAATTGCTCTTGGATACTATTTTGTTTTACATAGCGTGTGTATTAATCACCAAGCCAGTCAATAGCTTCTGCAGCGGCTAAATTAGCTCTTGGAGCCCTCTGCTGAATTTTTGTCAGGGGGTAGTCTTCAATGATGTGAGTCATTGATTCGGGTGTGGCACAGCTGCAGTCCAGGTTCCCTGCAAGGCCTCATTATTCCTTGGCACGGCGGTCTTAGCCATACAAGCTGGCCCGATGGTACTAGTGCGATGCAGGTTCTATCACATCATAGAATCCCTTCAGTGCAGAAGGCGACCATTCAGCTCATCGAGTCATGGAATTCAATGTCAGGCGAGACATGGAGCATCCATTTTCTGCTAACATCCAAGCTGAACTTCTATCCATAATGGCTCTTTTCTCTCCCTACAGATGCTGCCAGGCTTGCTGAGATTTTCCAGCAAAACCTGATTTGAGATAAAGTTGCTATAAATTACTTGAATCAGAGGACTGAGATTTCCTGCAGGATTTAGGACTCTGGCATTGGGACCAAAAGGGGTAATGAGCCCGTACTTGCTGCTAGACAGACTGGTAAAGCAATCTTCCAGGAGGTGGCCTCGGAGATAGGCGGCCTCAGAGACTGCCGTCGGTGAGCTCCCAATACTGCCGGCTCAATCAGAAGCCTGTATAGGTGAACACTGCTGAGGCAGGTTATAGCCCTCTTGCTGCAGAACACCGATCAAAAAGCTTGCACCCACACTGGCAGATGAATTGGGCTGTCGTGAAAACACCTCCATTTGATCAGTCTCTGCACGATTGCTGCTCGTCATAAATGCAGCCTCTTCTTTGCTGCATGTAGCCTCTGACTCCAATGCCCCCGCACCCCAGCATGCCCGAGGGAGGCCACCAGCATTAGTGCATGCGACGGGAAGGCCCGACCGGTTGCCAGCAAATGGCAGAGAAGCCGCAAATTCACCCCCAAATTATGGCCTCAACCATCTTAATAATTGGCTGCCCACCTCTGCGGAATGGGCAGCTGATCTGCTTCCCAGGTCGCCCCTGATAAACCTAAATCACTGGTTTCTTTCCGGACAGAAACGAGCGACTTCACACAGCACAGCCTGCGCTCCCTTATGAAACACACCGCACGGCACAGCAGCAGCTCCCGTGGCCACCTGCAAAACCCAAGTTCCAGATATTCACACTTTATTTTGTGTTGTATTGCTTGTTCTATTGATATTCCAAAAACAGGTACAGAACCACGCACAAGCAAAAGGTGAAGAACAACATGTGTAATCCCAGGATGAATTTACTGATCTTCCTCTGATGTTAGCAGCAGTGGATAAGCAGGATTTTTCACCAGCAACAGCAAGTCCTGGGTGCCCACTGGTGTATGCTCAAAGCTAATCATAATGAATTTTGGGGTTTGCACACTTGCAGCAGTATTTCCGTAAATCACCAACCACAGCAAAGGGTCATTCAATTTAGTTTACAACTTAATCATGTGCTGCCCATGTTAATGTGTAGATATTAATTTCATAAAGACTTCAGTGTCATCATTAGGCTTTCATTAGAGAAGTGGGTATGTGCAATTTTCTTATGTCAACAAACTGGAAAAGCACCCAGCAGTAAAATAATAGATTTTCCCCCCAAAAATGCAGGTAGTTTCTGGTTGTCACTGATGGTGATGCTGCTGGTTACTATGTTCACACAGAATGCATCCTACAATTACTATTTTTATTCATTTATGCATTTAGTCCAGTTGAGTTACTGGTCAATATTGGCTCTTAAAATGTGGAGGAATCAATAATGATATTACCACCAAATGTCAAGGGGGGGGGGCGGGGAGAGGTGATTAGATTCCCTCCTGTTGGGTATGGTCATTCCCTGGCACACGTGGCACAAATGTTATTTGCTGCTCAGCAGTCGGAGTCTGAAAGTTGTCCAGGTCTTGCTGCATCCCGGAATGGAGTGCTTCATTCTCCAAGGCGTTTCTCATGGAACTGAACACTTTTTAAAAAATAATTTTTATTAAGATTTTCACAAAATATAAACAACAAAACAATATTAACAAAACAACCATGGTAAAAACCCAAGTACAACACCCACCCAACTACAAAAGCAACTACAAAAACTAAAATTTTAAAAAGCAAACAACAAAAAGTAAAGAAATAACACCCGCCACATCCAACAAACCCCCCCCCCCCCCCCCCCCTCCCCCCCGGGTTGCTGCTGCTGCTGCCGGCCTATTTCCCTACCGTTCCGCCAGGAAGTCCAGGAAAGGCTGCCACCACCTAAAGAACCCTTGTACTGATCCCCTCAGGGCAAATTTCACCTTCTCCAATTTGATGAACCCCGCCATATCATTGATCCAGGCCTCCACACTTGGGTGCTCCCATCCTTCCATTGGAGCAAGATCCTCCGCCGGGCTACTAGGGACGCAAAGGCCAGGACATCGGCATCTTTCGCCTCCTGCACTCCCAGCTCCACTGCAACCCCAAAAATTGCGAGTCCCCAGCCTGGCTTGACCCTGGATCCTACCACCCTCGACACCGTTCTTGCTACCCCCTTCCAAAACTGCCCCAGTGCTGGGCACGCCCAAAACATATGGGCGTGGTTCGCTGGGCTCCCCGAGCACCTAGCACACCTGTCCTCGCCTCCGAAAAACCTACTCATCCTCGTCCCAGTCATGTGGGCCCTATGCAGCACCTTGAATTGTATGAGGCTAAGCCTCGCACAGGAAGAGGAGGAATTCACTCTCTCCAGGGCATCCGCCCACGTCCCCTCCTCAATCTCCTCACCCAGCTCCTCTTCCCATTTACCCTTCAGTTCCTCCACCGAGGCCTCGTCTACCTCCTGCATTACCCGGTATATGTCCGAAATCCTCCCTCCTCCAACCCACACCCCCGAGAGCACCCTGTCCCGTACCCCACGTGGGGGCAACAAGGGGAACCCTCCACCTGCCGCCTGGCAAACGCCGTCACCTGCATGTACCAAAACATGTTCCCCGGGGGGAGCCCGAACATCCCCTCTAACTCCCCCAAGCGCGCGAACCTCCCCTCCACAAACAGGTCCCTCAACCTCCTAACCCCTACCCTATGCCAGCCCAGAAATCCGCCATCAATGCTCTCTGGAACAAACCGATGGTTCCCCCGTATCGGGGCCTCCATCGAGCCCCCCACTTCTCCCCTATGCCGTCTCCATTGCCCCCAAATTTTGAGGGAGCCGCCACCACCGGGCTCGTGGTATACCTCGTTGGAGGGAACGGCAACGGCGCCGTTACCAGCACCTCCAGGCTCGTGCCCACACAGGACGCCATCTCCATTCTCTTACATGCTGCTCCTTCCCCATCCATTACCCACTTACGCACCATCGCTGCGTTGGCAGCCCAATAGTACCCAGAGGTTGGGCAGCGCCAGCCCCCCCTATCCCTGCCCTGTTCCAAGAACACCCTTCTCACCCCTCGGAGTCCCATGCGCCCACACAAATGAAATGAAAATGAAAATCGCTTATTGTCACGAATAGGCTTCAATGAAGTTACTGTGAAAAGCCCCTAGTCGCCACGTTACGGCGCCTGTCCGGGGAGGCTGGTACGGGAATCGAACCGTGCTGCTGGCCTGCTTGATCTGCTTTAAAAGCCAGCGATTTAGCCCGTAATACTCCTGTTGACCCTCCTAAAAAAGGCCTACGGGATAAGGATGGGGAGGCACTGGAACAGGAACAAAAACCTCGGGAGCACCGTCATCTTAACGGACTGCACCCTTCCTGCCAGTGACAGCGGTAACATATCCCACCTTTTGAACTCCTCCTTCATCTACTCCACCAACCTTGTGAGGTTGAGCTTGTGCAGGGCCCCCCAGCTCCCAGCCACCTGGGCTCCTAGGTACCTGAAGCTCTTCCCTGCCTGCTTCAGTGGGAGCCTACCAATCCCCTCCTCCTGATCCCCCGGGTGCACCACGAACAACTCGCTCTTGCCCAGATTCAGCTTATACCCAGAGAAGCCCCCAAATTCACTAAGAATCCTCATCACCTCCGGCATCCCCCCCACCGGGTCCGCCACATACAGCAACAGGTCGTCCGCATAAAGCGACACTCGATGCTCCTCCCCACCCCCCACCAGGCCCCTCCAGTTCCCTGACTCCCTCAATGCCATGGCCAGGGGCTCAATTGCCAACGCAAAGAGCAAGGGGGACAGAGGACAGCCCTGTCTCGTCCCGGTACAGCCGAAAGTACTCCAACCTCCTCCTATTCGTGGCTACGCTCGCCATCGGGGCCTCATAGAGCAACCTCACCCAACGGACAAACCCCTCCCCAAACCCAAACCTTTCCAACACCTCCCACAGATACCCCCACTCCACCCTATCAAAGGCCTTCTCCGCATCTAATGCCACCACTATCTCCGCCTTCCCTTCCACAGCCGGCATCATAATTACGTTGAGGAGCCTTCGTACGTTTGTATTCAACTGCCTTCCCTTCACAAACCCCGTCTGGTCCTCGTGAATGACCCCCGGCACACAATCCTCTATTCTTGTGGCTAAGATCTTTGCCAGCAGCTTGGCGTCTACATTTAGCAGCGAGATCGGCCTATATGACCCACACTGCAGAGGGTCCCCTTGTCCCGTGCAAGAAAATCAGCACCCGTGACATAGTTGAGGGCAAAGCCCCCCCCCCCCGGCCTCGTTAAAGCTCCGGACCAACAGGTCCAAATACCTTTTATAGAATTCAGCCGGAAACCCATCCGGCCCCGGCGCCTTCCCCGACTGCATGCTCCCTATCCCTTTAACCAGCTCCTCCAGCTCATTCGGCGCCCCCAGTGCCTCCTCCTGCCCCTCCTCCACACTCGGAAATTGCAGCTTGTCCAAGAAGCGCCCCATTCCACCCCCTCCACCGGGGGTTCAGACCGGTACAGTTCCCTATAAAAGTCCCTAAAGACCCCATTAACGTCTAACCCCCTCCGCACTACCTTCCCAGCTCTATCCATCACTCCCCCAATCTCCCTGGCCGCGTCCCGCTTTCGGAGCTGGTGTGCCAGCATCCTGCTCGCCTTCTCCCCATATTCATACACCGCCCCCTGTGCTTTCCTCCACTGAGCTTCCGCCTTTCTGGTAGTCAAGAGGTCGAACCTGGCCTGAAGGCTACGCCTCTCCCCCAGCAATCCCTCCTCCGGAGCCTCCGCATATCTCCTATCCACCCGCACCATCTCCCCTATCAATCTCTCCCTCTGCTACCCCCTCTCCCTATGGGTTCGGATGGAAATCAACTCCCCTCTAATCACCGCCTTGAATCCTCCCAGACCGTCCCCACTCGGACCTCCCCGTTATCATTGGCCTCAAGGTACCTCTCAATACACCCCCGAACCCTCCCGGCCACCTCCTCGTCTGGCAGCAGCCCCACCTCCATGCGCCAGAGCGGACGCTGGTCCCTCTCCTCCCCCAGCCCGAGGTCCACCCAGTGCGAGGCATGATCCGAAATGGCAATGGCAGAGTATTCAACATCCTCCACCCTCGAAACCAGCCCCCTGCTCAGGACAAAAAAACTCAATCCTCGAATAGGCCTTATGCACATGGGGGAAAAACGAGTATTCCCTCGCCCTTGGCCTCGCAAACCTCCAGGGATCCACCCCTCCCATCTGATCCATAAATCCCCTCAACACCGTAGCCGCCGCTGGCCTCCTACCCGTCCGGGACTTGGATCGATCCAATGGGGGATCCAGTACCATGTTGAAGTCCCCCCCCCATGATCAGGCCCCCCACCTCCAGGTCCGGAATGCGGCCCGACATGCGCCGCATAAACCCCGCATCGTCCCAATTTGGGGCGCAAACATTCACCAACACCATCCGCTCTCCCTGCAGCTTGCCACTCACCATCACATACCTCCCGCCACTGTCAGCCACCATATTTAACGCCTCAAACGACACCCTCTTTCTCACCAGGATCGCCACCCCCCCGACTCGTCTCATCCAGCCCTGAGTGAAACACTTAGCCCACCCATCCCTTCCTCAGCCGAACCTGGTCCGCCACTTTCAGGTGTGTCTCTTGGAGCATGGCCACATCCACCTTCAGCCCCTTCAAGTGCGCAAACACCCAGGCCCGTTTGACCAGCCCGTTCAGCCCCTTCACATTCCAGGTTATCAGCCGGCTCCGTGCCCCCCTCCCCTGCCGATTAGCCATAACCCATCCCCTGCCCACCACTAGCCAGCGTCCCCCGCTCGGCCAGTCCCCCCCCCCCCCCTTGCATCCTCCAGCTCCTTCCTGGCCATTTCAGCAGCAACCCGGTACCCCCCCCCCCCCCCCCCCCCCCCCCCCCCCAGGCTAGGACCCCTCCTAGCCGCGTCCCTCCCTTCATAGCACTCCCCGTGAGCCAGCTAACTTCTGCTGACCCCGGTGACTCCCGCCATACCTCCGACTCCTCCCCACGTGGGACGACTACTCCTCCTCCTTCGTGCCCATCAGCAGGCCCTCCTCTCCCCCCCCCCCCCCCCCCCCCCCCCCCCGCTCTTGCGCGGGAAAATAACAGCCAGCAACTGCCCGCGCTTCTCAGCCCCGACTCCGCCCCCATCATCCCACAGCGCGGGAAACCAGAGAAAAGCCGGCACTTTTGCCCTGCCCAACCCCGCCTCCTCTAGGGCAACTCCCATTGCCAGTCCTCACCACCAGCTCCCCGCACTCCCAGTTTACCTCCCTGCCCGAACCCGTCCACCAGACCCATTCAAAAAGACATCGCCCCACCCACCCTAAAGCCAACACACATCTTGCATTAAACAGAGAACCCCCCCCCCCCCTCCAGAGCAAAAATCAAACACAATTGCATTATCATACAAAATCCCCCATCTTGGACCCTCAGTTTGAGTCCAGTTTCTCGGCCTGCACAAAGGCCCACGCCTCCTCCGGGGACTCAAAATAATGGTGCCGGTCCTTGTAGGTGACCCACAGACGCGCCGGCTGCAACATGCCAAACTTCACACTCCGTCTGTGGAGCACCGCCTTCGTCCGGTTAAACCCGGCCGCCGCCTCGCCACCTCCGCACTCCAGTCCTGGAAGATCCGCACCTCCGTGTTCTCCCACTTGCTGCTCCGCTCCTTCTTGGCCCACCGGAGCACGCACTCACGATCAACGAACCGGTGAAACCGCACCAACACCGCCCGCGGCAGCTCGTTCTGCTTGGGCCTCCTAGCCAGAATTCTGTGGGCCCCCCCCAACTCCAGGGGCCCCTGGAAGGACCCAGCTCCCATCAACGAGTTCAGCATAACGACCACATAGGCCACCAGGTCTGACCTCTCCAGTCCCTCCGTGAGGCCCAGGATCCGCAAATTCTTCCACCTCGACCGGTTGTCCAGCTCCTCGAACCGCTCCTGCCATCTTTTATGGAGCGCCTCGTGCATCTCCACCTTCCCCGCGATGGCCACGGCCTCATCCTCCCTTGCGGAGGCCTGCTGCTGCAGCTCCCGGATTGTGGC
The DNA here is from genome assembly GCF_902713615.1 of Scyliorhinus canicula. Lineage (NCBI taxonomy): Eukaryota > Metazoa > Chordata > Chondrichthyes > Carcharhiniformes > Scyliorhinidae > Scyliorhinus > Scyliorhinus canicula. The sequence goes on along the minus strand of NC_052146.1, from coordinate 42,101,671 downwards.
CTCCTGGGTCTCCATCAACTCTCTGGTGGTAGCCTTCAGCGACTCCACCTTAAGCTCCTGGAAGCAGCGCAGCAGAGTCGCCTGCTGCTCCTGCGCCCACTGCCTCAGCTCCTCGAGGGCTCCGCCGGCCGTCATTTTGTCTCCCTTCCCCCGCTTTTCCAGGGGCGCTTCCACTGCTCACCCCACTCCTGGTCCGGACCATAGGACCTTCGGGATCTACTCCAGACCCCTTCCCACGTCGGGATTCGTCGATGAAGTTCCGTTGGGGGCCCCGAAAAGAGCCCCAAAGTCCGTTATTAGCGGGAGCTGCCGTGCATGCGGCTTAACTCCGCATTGCCCCCACCGGAAGTCGGAACTGAACACTTTGCAATCATCAGTGAACATCCCTGCTTCTGACTCTATGATAGAGGTTGAAGATTGTTTGGTCAAGCACACTGCCCTGAGGAATCCACTGTTCCAGACATGGTTCCAGTTAGTGGAGAGCCTTCCCCGACCCCTGCCACCTCAGTTTGCATTGACCTAAATTTTGCAAGGATTCCTCAATGACACAATCAATCAAATATTACATTGATGTCACTCTAACCTCACCTCCAGAATCCAACCCCTTTGTTTATCTTTAGATCATTTGGATGAGGCTTGGTGAACCAAGCATTAGTTAGCAATTATTAATGAGTAAGTGCTTCATGATAGCAATGCCAACAACCCCTTCCGTCACTTGGCTGATGACTGAAAGAAGGCTGATGAGGCAGAAATTGGTTGGATTAAATTTAATCTGTTTTATATGGACAGAACATACCTGGGCAATTTTCCACTTTGTCAGGTAGATGCCAGTATTGCAGCTGTACTGGAACAGCTTGACTAGAGGCATAGCTAGCTCTGGAACATATGAAAGGATATTGCACAAGTGTGATTCTTTAGATTGTGCAAGAATACTGACCCAGTTAAATATGAAGTCTAGTGATAAGTACCAGAAAATAAGTTTGAATGCACAGGAATTTTTTTTAAGAGGCATTGTTGCAATTCCAGTTGGTTATAACTAGACGGGAAGGTCCCAGAATGGAATCCTGGCTCAAAATACTGCAACTTCTACTCTTTTTATATAAAACGTGGAGGGACAGTCACTGGTCTGCTAATTAGTTTTACCAACAAGAAAAAAAATGTTTATTACGTTGCAGCACTTTCTCTCAATCAATATAGTACAAGAAGGGGAGAATATACCAGTTTATATTCTTGCAAGATGCTACACAGGAATAGGCAAGAAATACTGGCCTTGTCAGGAATGCCCACATCCCATCACTTAAGAAAAAAATACACTTGGCTTGGAAGTTGCTGCCTCACAGCGCCAGATTCCTGTCAAGACTTCCTTTTGTCTCATTAAAGTATTTGTTGTGGTTATCCCGTTTCTGTACATCAGCAAGAGCTTCATCTCGCAACTGGAGGAATAGGACATCTTTGTCCCAGTCGAAAACGATGATGATTCCAGCCTTGGGTGACTGTCTTTTTTTGTTATTTTTTAAATTTAAAGTACCGAATTTGTTTTTCTTTCCTGCACATCTTCGGGTTGTTGGGGGTGAGACCCATGCAAACACGTAGGCAAACTCCACATGTACAGTGACCCAGATCAAACACAGGTCCTCGGTGTGTGAGGCAGCAGTACTAACTGTCTGTGTGGGTGACTGTCTGTGTGGAGTCTGCACGTTCTTCCCGTGTCTGCGTGGGTTTGCTCCAGGTGCTCTGGTTTCCTCCCACAGTCCAAAGTTGTGCAGGTTAGGTAGATTGGCCAAGCTAAATTGCCCGTAGTGTCTAAAGGTTAGTTGGGGTTATGGGAATAGGGCAGGGGTGTGGGCCAAGGTAGGAGGTTCTTTTAGAGGATTGGTGCAGACACGATGGGCCAAATGGCCTCCTTCTGCGCAATAGGAATTCTATGGTTCTATTCATGGTCCAGATCTGATTGAACAGGATTCGATTTGCAGTTACAATGGTGCAAGAATGATATCTCGTACTTTCAAGTGGAAGTATCTTGAAAGGTCTTCCTGATGTACCGCACCATGCTGCCTGAAAGTAGGCAACGGGCAGCACTCAATTTTGACAATTGACTCATGGGGCGCGATTCTCCGCTGCCCACGACGGGTCGGAGAATAGCGGGAGGGCGTCCCCGACATTTTTCATGCCCTCCCGCTATCCCCCCCCCCCCCCCATGGCCGCCCCACAACACGAATCGCTGCTCGCCGTTTTTTTACGGCGAACAGCTATTCTCCCCAGGCCGGTGGGCCGAGTGCCCAGGCCTTTACGACCGTTTTTATGGCAGCAAACACACCAGCTTGCCGCCGTCGTAAAAACGGCCGCAACATGCCCGTTCTGGGCATCCACGGCCCCGATTGGCACGGCTGTGCCAAGGGGGGCATGGGCCCGCGATCGGTGCCCACCATTCGTGGGCAGTGCGTCCGTAACGGACGCACTCTTTGTCCCTCCGCCGCCCCGCAGGATCAGTCCGCGGGGCGGCCGAGGGAGATGACGGCCCCGCGCATTGGAGCCGTCCAACCCGCGCATGCGCGGCTGACGTCATTGTGCGCGTCAGCCAGCGTGACGCTTGGCGCGCGGACTTAGCGACGGTCGCTAAGTCCGCGATGTCGTGCTTCACGGGGCCCTGCTGCTAGCCCCGCCCGGGGGGGGAGAATCGGGTCCCGGGAGGGGGCGCGGAGGCTGCCGTGAAACATGGCCAGTTTCACGGCAGCCTTTACGATTCGCCGCATTTGTGGAGGATCGCGCCCATGGTGTCTGTTATCATTAAGGGGCGAGATATTTTACAGATGTACCATGATGTAATTGTCTATGATATACCCATTTTGCAAGTTTATTAATGTTTTGTGTGGAAATTCTCCTCAGTATTGATCATCCCTCATAATTTGGTATTGTCCGCAATTTAGAAATTGTGGAGAAGTTTTACAGCCCCCTGTGACCAACATATTTGCAGGGAGGCATAAACCAGCCCCTTCACCCTTAGGCTAAACTGAAGCCCTTAGACTTGCCAAAATGAAATTAACGGTCTGCTAAGGGCCTGTTTTTCTAAAGAATATTTTAAAATAATAATCTTTACTATCACAAGTAGGCTTAGATTAAGACTGCAATGAAGTTACTGTGAAAAGCCCCAAGTCGCCACATTCCGACGCTTGTCAGTTACATGAAGGGAGAATTCAGAATGTCAATTCACATCTAACAGCATGTCTTTCGGGACTTGTGGGAGGAAACCCACGCAGACACAGGGAGAACATATAGGGCGAGATTCTCCCAAAACGGGAGAAATCGTAAAGCTGCCGTAAAACCCGGGCGGGTTTTACGGCAGCGCGCCCCTTCCCGACCGGGGACCGATTCTGGTCCCCGGTCGGGGCTAGCAGCCCGACGCCGTAGGCTCCGGCAAGACGGGCTTAACGAAAATCGTTACGCCCGCTTGCCGGAGTTAGCGCCGGCTGACGCGTCATATGACGTCAGCCGCGCATGCGCAGTTTGGAAGACTCCAACCCGCGCATGCGCGGGTGACGTCATCGCGTTTTTGCGCGAAACCCACGCATGCGCGGGCCGGGTTGCCCCTCAGCCGCCCCGCGAATGGATACTGCGGGGCGGCGGAAGGACAAGTAGTGCGCGGGCATCGGGCCCGCTGCCCGCGATCGGTGCCCACCGATCGCGGGCCCATGGCACCCTTGGCACGGCCGTGGTACGGCCGTGCCAATCGGTGCCATGGTTATTAATAGCGAGTTTGTGACGCCGTTTTTACGAACGGCAAGACCAGGTGTGTTTGCCGTTCGTAAAAACGGCGGAAAGGGCTGGGACTTCGGCCCATCTAACAGCTGAGAATCGCTGCCGGCCGTAAAAAAACGGCGGCAGCGATTCGGGTCGGGACTTCGGCGGGGGGCGGGAGAATAGCGGGAGGGCGGCAAAAATGTCGGGAAGGCCCTCCCGCTATTCTCCCACCCGTCGTGGGGGGCGGAGAATTTCGCCCATAGACTCCGCACAGACAGTGACCCAAGCCGGGAATCGAACCTGGGACCTGTAGCTGTGAAGCCCTTCACAGAAGAACCTTTGGGTTCTTCATCCCCATCCAATTTAGTGTGGCCAATTCACCTGTGCATACTCCACACAGACAACGACCCGGGGCCAGGATTGCACCCAGGTCCTTGGTGCCGTGAAGCAGCAGTGCTAACCACTGCACCACCGTGCCACCTGGCTAGCTTTTCTATTGGGTGGCGGGGCAAGCAATAGGCCTCCCTGTAAAATTCAGGCCTGTGTTTTTGATTCCGGTGTCTAAACCGTTACAAAAATGTGAACAACAGTGGTCCCAGAACTGATCCTTGTGAAACCCTACTTCCCAACCCCTGCCTCTCTGAATATGTACCCGTTACATATTCACAATATTACATATTGTGAATCCTAAGTTCGAGTATTTGTATGAAATAAGGTTTACAGTTATATCCAAAACACAAATACTTTTGCAACATGAGAACATTTACTCTTTTATTCCAATTTATCTCCTTCTCATTAGGAACGTTTGGCAGAGAGGGAAAAAGTAGTTCCAATAAGACACAACATCCCACACACACCACACCTATCAGGGAGAATATTTATTAGATTGCTAGGACAGGCCTGGGCAGCCTGTTTTTGCTATCTCTTGCAGATAACTCAGTGGGGAATGGCAAAAAACCTAGCCTCTAGGGAAAACCACAACCACAAGGGTAGGGGAATGGAGACGACTATGATTTACAACTGCACTTCAAGCACAGATATCCCAGCAACAAATTCAATACTGTTTGGATGGAAATTAATAACACGTTTTACCACAGAAGGGGAACCCTAATTATCTAGCAGTTTTGTTTTGACTATATTATGCACCATTTAAACTTTCTGCCAATCCTTAATTTGTCTTTTAATACTGTACAACATTGGCCCAACTGAAGAGACCACACAGTGACAGCTTTGTGTGATAATGCTGGAGTCAGCCTCGAGGAGGTATCCAAGAGACAGACTTTGCGAAATTTGAAAGCAGGCAGACTTTTCTTGACAGTCACTGACCAAAAGACGAAGCTTTTACGAAGCACAACGGACAAAGATTCAACACCCAGTCACCAGAACTTTTGTTAATTGCATTCAAATAATATCTTTCCAGATACAGTAAAATCTGATTAATTTATCACCCAATCTTAATATGGTTAGGAGTGATTGATGTGTAACGTTTTCAGCAAATATTGACATTTACACCTCCTTAACACATGAACCACAAAGGACGATGGCTGTTTATTTTGGCACAGACATTTAAGATGCACAAGCACCAGAATTCTTCATACAGCCACCACTGATCAGTTACTAAAAGTGTTGGGAGTTTAACCAGATTGAAACGGCATTCCTCCCTTCCTACGCAAATCAGCATTAGAAAAATGGCTGGAAAACAGGTGCAAATATTAAAGAATTGCTTGAAAAGGATCTAGTTAGGAAATGGTATTTACTATTTCATAAGAAAAGTTGTTCAACCAGTCTGGCAATGCTATATCTGAAACCCCAGCCTCACATTTGACACAACACATCAGGAATTAAAGCATCTAAGGCATACAATGTTAGACAGATATAATCTGGTCAGTCACTTTTCTCCCAAGCCCATTAGATAATATCGGGGTTGCTCAACTGTTTGAATTGCGACTCAGCAGAGCGTAATATTAAATGTAACACCAGCTGCTTACTGTGCAGTCAACCACATGTTCTTCACTCACCAGCACTACTGAGCTGCACATTAACGAATTCAGAGGCCGAGCCCAATAAATTGATTTAAACCTGGTTAGAAACCCCCAGTTTAAATGCTCTGGAGTATCGATCCATTAATCAGACATCCCTAAGAAATAATGCCATAATTTGTAATCAGAACAAATATCATCCAAATAATTTGGACAAAACAACTCTGACTATATTCTACTGTGCATCAAGAACATTTCCTCTGCATTATAACTGCCCCTGCAGAAATTTGGCAACATTGAATTTACTACCAGTTACAAGCAGCTCAGCTGAATTACTTATCCTGCACCAACCACAGATCTTAAAAAAAACAATTTAACCCATTAAAATAACTGGCTTCCTTCCCCAATTAGTAAATTACTCCAAAAAAAAAGGTAATTACAAATCTATTGATCTAAATAGCTTTCCCACCCCACGCGCCCAAACCTACTGTGTATTCACACCATAAGAGAACTGACTGATCTCCGAGTTTCTAAAACAAGTGGTCGACCGTATTAAATATATTGAGCGTTCTACCCAGTATTTAGTACATCCCCCTCGCACAGACCCCATTTTTTCTCCGTTAACACAGAGGGCCACAAACTCAGAACATAGCTGGCTTGAGGGCAGCACGGTGGCCTAGTGGTTAGCACAACTGCCTCACGCGCCGAGGTCCCAGGTTCGATCCCGGCTCTGGGTCACTGTCCGTGTGGAGTTTGCACATTCTCCCCGTGTCTGCGTGGGTTTCGCCCCCACAACCCAAAAATATGCAGAGTAGGTGGATTGGCCACACTAAATTGACCCTTAATTGGAAAAAATAATTGGGTGATCTAAAAAAATTTTTAATGAAATAAAAAAACATAGCTGGCTTAGTAATTCATCACCAGATTTGATTTGTCTGCATCAACTATGCATCGTCTTCTTATCTAAATCCACTTATTATTCCTGGAATTTAGGAATTTTGCAGCACAGAAAGGCTGTGACACGACCCCCTCATGCCTGTGCCAGTTCTTTGAAAGAAGTATCCAAATCCTTCCCATTGTCCTGAAAATCTTTCCTTTTTTAAAGTTTTTATTCATTTTCCTTCTGAAAGTTACTGAATCTACTCCCACAACACTTTCATGCCAACTCGCTAGGTAAAAATAATTCTCATCCTCCTATTTTTGCAATTGCTTTAAATCCAGGTCCTCTGGTTTGTCAATCAAGATGACATCTGGGTGGGGAACATGTCTGGTGCACACTGCGGAGTTAGAATACTGCAGCATGCAGGGAAACCAGTACTTCCGGTCTTCCCATCCAAATCTCTGCCCCTCCTCTGCCTTTAATGAGCTTTGCAGGAGGAAGTCTTTTAGCTGCGAGAGATATCAACAACCATGATACAAGAATCAAAAATCCAAATATACTGGCATTGGAGGCAGCCCAGCCCAAAGATACCGGCACAGGCACCGGAACGTGTTGACTAGGGGCTTGGCACAGTAACTTCATTGCAGTGATAATGTAAGCCTACTTGTGACAATAAAGATTATTATTATTATTATTATTAGTGAATCTGTGGAATTCTTCACCACAGAGAGCTGTAGAGGCTGGGTTGTTCAGTATGGTCAAGGCTGAGATAGACAGATTGTAATCAGTAAGGGAATCAAGGGTTATGGGATCAGGCAGGAAAGTGGAATTGAGGATTCAATATCGGAGCAGTCACAAACTCATTGAATGACGGAGCAGACTCAACGGGCCGAATGGCCTATTTCTGCTCCTACATCTTATGGCCATAGTAAAAAGAAAAATAGAAATAAAAAAAATCTTGAGGCAGCAAGGGATTAGCAATAGCCTCATCTGATAATTTCCGGTTTGTTTCAGTTAATGTGTTCTCGTCCAAGTTTATTTCGTTGATAAGTGTGCCTCACACAGTAGCCAAACTATTAGCATGGTTTTCATAACTTTGTACATTGGCTGTCAAACAGAGCACCTGGAAACCATCACACTCGAGTAATAAAATATTGTTGAAAACCTGTGAAGAATTAGGCCTTTGCCAACTAGCATAATCCCAAGAAACAACCAAGTGAATACTTAAAAACCATGCAACAGTCCTAAAATGAGACAATCCTTTGATTTAATATACATCTATTCATGTTGAGCAATTAGTATGATCTAGTATGGTCATGTTGATCTTTTTGCTCTATTAAACAGTGCTAACTTTGTGCCGATCAGCAACATAAAAAGGATAACATTTAATTATGAAACAATTTAATTCTTACTTCAGAAAGGCTGCAGCCAGCTATTTTTGAAGTCCTGAGCATACGAAGCACAAATTCAAACCAAATGATCACAATCACCCAATAGGATATCCAGGCCTGGGTTTCTATTGTAATACTATTGTAATACTAAATAAATTAATGTCAGAATTAAGATAACATCAACCAAAGAGTCTGGGCTCCAATATCTTAACTAATCATCTAGCAATCTAAACATTCAAGTGCAAGTTCTTGCCTAGATAAGCTTTCAATAGGATAATCTATTTTAAGAAGGATGCACCTTCTGGGGCAGCACGGTGGCACTGTGCTTAGCACTGCTGCCTCACAGCACCAGGGACCCGGGTTCAATTCCGGCTTTGGGCGGCTGACTGTGTGGAGTGTGCACTTTCTCCCCGTGTCTGCATGGGTCTCCTCTGGCTGTTTTGGTTTCTTCCCACGATCCAAAGATGAGCAAGTTAGGTGGATTGGCCAAGATAAAATTGCCCTTCGTGTCCAGGTGTGATGGGATGAATGGCCTCCTTCTGCACTGTAGGGATTCTATGGTTCTATTCTGTACCTGTCAGTCTCGGGTACCGTGTGTGTATTGGGCTTCACTCTGTACCTGTCAGTGTCTGGTAAACTGTGAGATTTGCTACCAGCCTGTTATGTATCATACTGAGGTAGCAGCGTCTAAGAAGGTAATTCTGTATCTCCAGTTCCAACATTAAACATGCCTTGTAAAAGGGTGAAAGATATTTCTGTGTATACTCCAGAGGTATTATTCATGAGCAAACTCTTTGTGCAGTAACAGTATTAAAAGTATGGTGAATAGCAAGTAACAGCGACAATGACAAAATTCACATTATGAAAATTACAAGAAAAGAATGTCAGCATTACCTCTGAAATACAGGAAAGATTTCAATGTCAAAATGTAACTGCAAAAAGAATAGTTTACCTTTGCTTTACGTTCTTTCCTCTCCCACCATTCATCAAAAGTCCTAAATGCCACCATCTCAACCATTTTGCGATTCAAGTCGCGCTTCATTATGCTTTTTAGTTCCTTCATAACCGCCAGTAGGACTCCATCAATGGTGGCTTTGTGAGGATCCTCTTTCTTGACTTCATAACCAGGCGGTGGGACAGTGGGATCAAACTTTGGCAACGGTGTCCATTGCTGACCGTGAGCAAGACTTGAATTTATTAGATATGGGCGGTATGGTTGCATATTTCCAAACTGCAAGTTCATGCCACCAGCTATGAAAGGTGGGTAAAGAGATGGCCCTTGACCCTGCATCATACGGCTCAACATCTGAGTCTGCATCTGAAAAGACATTTGCATGCTCCCCCATTGGTTGCCTATGCAGTTCATTAGGTCCATGGACATCATTGGATACATATTGGGAGGGAATGGATGAAGGTGGGGAAGGAGTGGAGGAGGAGGAGGCGGCGGTGGTGGTGGTGGTGGCGGTGGAGGGGGTGGTGGAGGGGGTGGAGGTGGCACGCCAGGAGGGCACAAGTCTGGTCGAGAAGGAAGTGGAGGAGGTGGAACAGCAACAGTGGGATGGGTTGGTGGTGGTGGGGGAGGGGGAGGAAGCGGTGGCGGCAATGGAAATCCAGTTTGAGGTGGTGGGGGTAGTGGATGGAATCCTGGTGGTGGTATGGGTATAGCAGAAGCAGAGGAGCTGACCACAATAGTTTCCGAACATTCTGCACTGGTTATTGGACTCATAGTTGTTTCATCATCTGATATCTCCATGTCTTCCCCTGATGACTGTTGACTCTGTTGAAACAAGGAAATTAAAATAATTTTAATAATCGCACATTCTTAAAAAAAACGAAGGAAAGTATATGTACGGTTAAATAGTATATGCAAAATTATAGGACCTTTTAAAATTATCACATTATTTTTCTTGTACTGAAATAGTGATCATTGTTTAACTGAACATGATACAAATTGTAAATATTTTAACTGAAACAGTAATTCATCTTGCTACAGTATGCTTGATCTCAAATGATAAATTTGTAGGAATTAATCACAGAATCATAAAGGCATTAGAGTGGTGCAGTTCGATCCCGGCCCACTGTCCGTGTGCAGTTTGCACATTCTCCCCATGTCACACCCAAAGATATGCAGAGTAAGGGCAGCACGGTGGCGCGGTGGTTAGCACTGCTGCCTCACAGCGCCATGGTCCCAGTTCGATCCCGGCTCTGGGTCACTGACTGTGTGGACTTTGCACATTCTCCCTGCGTGGGTTTCACCCCCACAACCCAAGATGTGCAGGCTAGATGGATTGGCCATGCTAATTTGCCCCTTAATTGGAAAAAATGAATTTGGTACTCTAAATTTATTTTTTTAAAAGATGTGAAGAGTAGATGGATTGAGTAGGTGGATTGGCCATGCTAAATTGCCCTTTTATTAGAAAAAAATAATACAATCATAGAATCTCTACAGTGCAGAATGAGGCCATTGATGGCACATCGAGTCTGCACTGATCCTACGAAAGAGCACTATCTAGGTCCACTCCCCCGTCCACCCCTCCCTATCCCCATAACACCATAACCTAACCTGCAGATCCCTGTAAACTAAGGGCAATTTATCATGGCTAATCCACCCAACATACACATCTTAGAAACTGTGGGAGGAAACCCACGCAGACACGGGGAGAGTGTGCACACAGACAGTCCCCATGAGGCCGGGATTGAAACCGGGTCCCTGGTGCTGTGAGGCAGCAGTGTTAACCCTATGCCACCCTAAATAATGCTTAGGACGTTTATGTCAACTTCTAAAAATGGTCCTCAACTGTTTCCCATTCATTGCGGTCTTAATTTTATCTCAAACACCAACCTGACTTCGAACTATATTGCAGTTCCATCAATATTGCTGGATCAAAATCCTAGAAAGCCCTGCCCAACAGCAAACTGTGAGCATACCTACACACAGTGGACAGTAGCAGTTCAAAAAGGTGGCTCACCACCACCTTCTCAAAAGCAATTAGGAAAGGGTAACAAAGCTGGCCTGGCCAACAATGCCTACATCCCATTTTTTTTTTTTATAAAGGTTTTGCTTGGTTTACATTTTGTGATGTTTCGTACTGATTGGCTAATAAGGAAATGTTTAGGGCGGAATTTACCGCTGTTCACGCTGGCGGGAAATTCCAGTCCTACGCCGGCGCATGGGTTTCCCAGCGACGAGGCTTGCAGTCAATGGGAAATCCCGTTGACACCGGTGGGATTGATAGATCCCCCTGGCAGGCTGCCTCTGCCGCCAAAAAACATGTGGCGGGGTGGGGTTGGTAAATCCCGGCCTATAGTTCTATTTGGGAAACCTATAGGAATTTGTCAACATCCAGAATAAAACAACTTGACAGGAAGCAGCTGCATTAATATTAATGTGAACCTCATTAAGCATCACACTGGGAGAAGAAAGATATACAAAGTCAACATCTCAAAGCCTCATGGCTTCCAATACAGCAGTGCACAACACCGTATCAAACGAATTTAAAACTGTATTCAGCTTATGTATTGTACAATGACTTATACAGAGCTATGGACATTTTCACATGGAAAATTTTTCTTTCTCACATCCTCCAACTTGTGCAATTGTATATTGTGAAATTGATTTTCTAATCTTGAATGTGATTAGTTCACCAAGTTCCCAAAGTGCTAAATGGGGTAGATTTTGACTTTGTGCAACTGTGTATGATAGGTGCTGGCGAATTGGCAGCCAGTTTTGCTTCTCTCACAATCTTCATTGCCAGCAAAGCCAATAACAAAATGCACATTTATTAATAGGGACTTAATCACCGAGGTGCATACAATGATGCCATATACAAAATTGAAACAAACATTTTTTTAAAGTTTTTTTAAATTTAAAGTACCCAATTTTTTTTCCCAATTAAAGGGCATTTTTACGTGACCAATCCACCTACCCTGCACATCTTTAGATTGGGGTGAGGCCCACAGACACGGGGAGGATGTGCAAACGCCACACGGACACTGACCCAGGGCCGGGATCGAACCTGGGTTCTCAGCACCATGAGGCAGCAGTGCTAACCACTGTGCCACCGTGTCACCCACAGACAAAAGGTTACTGGAATTTCATGGGCCAGTAAGCTCACAGACAAGCCTATTTACAGCCCACAGCACAGAGCTTGCAATGATCAATGGGAACATATGTTCAGGTATCAATTCATTCACCAAAGATTCTACATAGCATGATGTCAAGATATGATTGGACATAGGAAAGACTTCTTCAGCCCTCGTTTTTATTTGCTAATACTTCTGTTGTTTCATTCTATTCTCTGATTTTAAGATAAAATAAATAAAATAAAAGTAAATTACATTAGCATAGGCAGTTACAGTGCACTACAAAATAGCACGGGATAGCTAACAGGCAGCTTACACTAACTTGTCCCTATCGTTTTGCAGAAGATATTTTAAGTTGTTAAAAATGTCTACGATTTCTCTTTTTGAACCCACAATGTGCCCTTGTACACAGTAGAATTATAATCCAAGATTTACTTTTACCCAATTTTCCAGAGCTCATCAAACTCCGTATAACAGTACTCATATTTCCAAAAATACACATCAAATCAAACATCCTCAACACCAAATACAACCCAACAATATCTTTGTGCAAATTTTAAAAATGTCATATCTATCTCGGAGTTATTCAGTCCACCACGTTACAACTATGCGGTTTTTCCAGATAACCCACAGCAAAGGTGACCCGTCATTGGCTAGCAGTGGGATCTACTGGTCCCACCATTGTCAACGGGGATTCCCATTGAATGCACCCCTCACTGCTGGGAAAACCATGGCGGGGGTGTGCTGTCGGCAGGTTGTGAATGACCAGAAAGTGCCAGCCTGTGTCTTTCAATTTAGGTGAAAACAAAGGGGTTGATATAACTATTCGAAATGAAATTAAAATCGCTTATTGTCACAAGTAGGCTTCAAATGAAGTTACTGTGAAAAGCCCCTAGTCACCACATTCCGGCACCTGTTAAGGGAGGCTGGTACGGGAATTGAACCGTGCTGCTGGCCTGCCTTGGTCTGCTTTAAAAGCCAGCCCCTGCTAAACCAGCCCCTATTCCAAAGCTAGGCAAAGAAATCAAGGGGCCTGTTGAGCAAAGTGCAACGTTCTCATAGCCAAGAGCAAAAAACAAGGGCAGCTGCACTTTCAGTTCATAGACTTGAAGAGAGAGAAGGAAGGTAAAAGAACAGCAGTTGGTGTGGTCAGTAGAGAGAAGAGGCTGCAGGTTCTTTACGTGCTGGCATGCACCAAAGCCAGATGTGGGAGGGAGGGAGACTGCCTCTAGATTCCGCAGCCATCGAAGGAATCAAAGCAGTGGGGGGAGGGTCAGAGAAGTCTTTACTGCTGGTAGTGGATTTCGGAAACTCTCCCGACAACTGAGGAAAGCACCAAGTGCCTGGAGACGGTCACTTTAATTTACTGCTTTGTGAAACGGGACAACATGACGGTATTGGAAGCCTGGACTGTTTGCTATAAGGACTGTAATTCTGTGGAGTGCGCAATGTTGATAAGTATAAAAGAGGAGCATTCCTTTCTGTAGTTTAAAATATAAGTTGTCATGGGCAGCACGGTGGCGCCGTGGTGAGCGGTGGCGCCGTGGTGAGCGCTGCTGCCTCACGGCGCCGAGGTCCCAGGTTCGATCCCGGCTCTGGATCACTGTCCGTGTGGAGTTTGCACATTCTCCCAGTGTTTGCGTGGGTATCACCCGCACAACCCGCTGTAATGTTCTATGTTCTATAACCCAATGATGTGCAGGGTAGGTGGATTGGCCACGCTAAATTGCCCTAAAACAACGAATTGAGTATTCTAAATTTAAAAATATATAAAAGTTGGATTAAAAAGTGTTCAATTAGTGTTTTTAGTCATTTATTACAATACAAATCTTAAAACGTGAAACCGTGTTGCATCATTCTTTTTAGCTACTAACTACAAGTTCAAAGCTCTTTTTAAACGTCATCAGACTCTATGGTGATTGTAGTAATACTATAATTTGAGATCATCTTTCTTGTGCCTTTCTATCAATGCAGCTTGTATTTTCTTTTGAAGACAAGTCTGGAATACCACCCACTAGCAGTTGGTGTGGCTTGGAGCCAGCATGGTCTTCACATTTCCTTACTAAAATGTCTCAACATCTGATTTCTCACCGAGAAAGCAAATCATTATCCTAACCCCCCAAAAGGGCATTGTTCCAAAGAGCTTCTACAGTAGGAGTTAATTAATAAGAATGGCTATGTAAATAGAAGAATGCGGATTCTTTTTTTTATAAATGCAGTAGAGAACTAAATTTCTGCCCAGACTGTATTTTGGGCACTACACGGGATATAGCTTATTCCAGGATAATCCATGATTGTAATACAGCTGCATCTGCTATCTGACAGATCTTTTCCCAATGACATACAAACAAGCATTTAAGTTGAATACCCTTTTTGTAATCAAAACCTGTGCTTTATCTGTCAAATCCACTGCGTCTGGTTACTTGTGCTGAACAATTCGTACACCAACTGATGACCTAGCAATCAATGCCTTCCATTAATAATATATTTACAAGGATTACTAGCACTGCCTAGCAGACACCTGGTTCTGTATATGGATCACCTAATTACTTCCAGACAATTGTTGTTCCAGTATACAGTGTGTAAAAGCTGTGAACTTTGCTCATTAATCTAACTAATTTAAACACAGATATGGTGTTGCACTAATGCAGAGGTAGGAACTCATTAGTGATCAAAATACCGGAAGGTTTCTCCACTACCAAGTACTATGCAATAAGATGACAAAGCAAAATCTATCCCTTCTAATTTATGGGGGCATGCATGCCAAGTTCATAAACGGGCAGTCATGCATATGATTAGAACAGCCCAGGTCCTTATTCCAAGGCTAGGTTCATGTTATTTCAGTTGAAAGACCATCAGTCCCTGGTATTCATGAGGGCGGGTGGATTCATTAACATATTTTTGTTCCATTTCCTGCTTGGCAGACAGCCAAATTACTCCTGGTTGCTGGCCAGGATGCTAATCAACCACAGCACGAGAGTGGCATGAAGGAGGCAATAGAAGCATGATTGAGAAGGGGAAGATGATCAGCAATCAGGAGGGCGGGGGCTAAAATGGACATTGGAAATTACATACAAGAACAAATTCTTTAGCTTGGATGTCATCCTGCATATGCTAAAATAGGGTTCAGGTGACAGATGAAAGCACTAGAATGTTTCTAGTTCAATATCTAGTGTAATATCAAATCCTCAACCAGACCGTTTCCTTCCAATTACTTCCAAGTATCTAAATGATTAATTTGACATAATATGGAGACTTGGGATGAACATAGGAATTTCAGATAGGTACGGGGCAGCACGGTAGCATGGTGGTTAGCATAAATGCTTCACAGCTCCAGGGTCCCAAGTTTGGTTCCTGGCTGGGTCACTGTCTGTGCGGAGTCTGCACATCCTCCCCGTGTGTGCGTGGGTTTCCTCCGGGTGCTCCGGTTTCCTCCCACAGTCCAAAGATGTGCAGGTTAGGTGGATTGGCCATGCTAAATTGCCCGTAGTGTCCTAAAAAAGTAAGGTTAAGGGGGGGGTTGTTCGGTTACGGGTATAGGGTGGATACGTGGGTTTGAGTAGGGTGATTATTGCTTGGCACAACATCGAGGGCTGAAGGGCCTGTTCTGTGCTGTACTGTTCTATGTTCTATGTTCTATAGGTATGTAGTGCCGTTAACCTGTATTGGTACTGTTTTGAAAGAATCCCGGGTTGACAGATTGTGTTAGTAATAAACCTTGTTTTAACATATCATATCCCTATTTCTTCATGCGATTACTCCTCGAGTGAGGTATCCTTTCCTCACTGTCTTACAAAATTAAATTAAATATTGGAGTTTTTTGTCCAATTTCCTAGACAATGTTGGGGTCTGGTCCAGTATCTTAATAGTTTTGAAGGGAAAACGTTGCAAATTGAATTATCAATGTGATGTAGATATTTAGTTTCTGGTCAACATTGTTAGTACTAATAGTTATTACAATCCTAGACCAGACCCCAACAGTGACTAGGATACTGGACCGAAACCCCAATATTTTAGTTTATATTAAGATTGTGTGGAAAGAATGATCCACTCAAGGAGTTATTACATGCAAAAGTAGGGCTTTGGTATTTCTAAAACAAAACTTAAAAAGAATATCATACAATTACCCCCATTAACACAACTATACAATTTGCCATTAAATAACAGAAACGTACAGTTCTTAATCCATTTTAAAATTAGCAGGGCAAATAATAATACTTGCTTTATAAAACAGTTTTGGCTCCGGTGGAACCCCTAGAGACTCTGGCTGAATATCTTCAAATAGTTGCTTCAACTTGGTTGTTTCAGCCTCTTATCTTCAGACAAGACTGTTCCACTTTAAAATATTACTTTTTTTAAACTATCCTATTAGGAAGGAATTGTGGACTCAGGGTCAGGGAGATCAGAATTCAGCTCATCTCTCTCTCAATACTTCTCCAACTCACTGCTTTCCTGGGCTCCACCCACTTATCTCCCCAAGCTGAAAAACAAATGATCACTGCTGGCTGCAAAAGCTAATAGAGGAACCTCCCCAATCTACATTTCTCTGGTCAATTTCACCTGCTGTTTCCGAGAAGTAAAACAAAATCATTTTTAAAACCATGAGCACTGCAGCCAAACACACCATACCCCAAGCTTTTTAAAAACGTTTTTATTAGGGTTTATTATTTTTATACATAACAGGGATGTAAGTAAATATACGCAAAAACTATATGCATCAGTTACAATTTATAATTTACAGGTGCCCAGCTTTTGATTTGTCATCCTAACCCCAATCCTCCCCGTTCCCCAAGCCGCAAGCCCCCCTCCTCTTCTTGCTATCGGGTGTGTTTTCTTGTTCGCTGGTTCATCAGTCCTGAACCTATTGGGTAGCGTAGTGATACATGTGTTACTTCGTGCTAAATTGTTCTGATTTGCTTATTTCTATTTACAACTTCTCGGTCCGGAGGAGGTGCCCCCCTCCCCCACCCCGTGTGGGGTGGTTGGGTTCTGTGTCGCCTTGTTCCCTTCCTCCCCTTCTGTTTGTGTCTGTGGTACCTCTGTGGGTCCCCCTCCTCCTGGCTTATTGACTGCTGGCTACAAACAGGTCTTTCAACAGGTTGGTGAATAGCCTCCATGTCTCATGTCAGCCCTCTTCCGAACCCCGGATGGTGTATTTTATTTTGCCATTTGGAAAAATTTCCAACACGTCAACCAGCCAGTCGGCAGCTTTAGGTGGTGCTGATCTCCAGCCAAGCAGGATTCTTCAGCGGGAGGCAAAGGCTAGGACGCCGGCCCTCCACCCCATTGAGAGTTCTGGTGTTCTGATACCACCAAGACCGCCAATTTCGGGCATGGTCCCACCCTCACCCCACAACCGTTGACATCGCCCGGAAGAAGCTGGCCAGAACCTGACAAGTCTGGGTCATGCCCAGAATATGTAGGTGTGGTTGGGCTGGGCCTCCCTGGCACTGTCCACATATGTCCTCCCCCTTCGGGAAGAACCTGCTCATTCCAGTTACCCCCAGGCTCATAACTTGCCCTAATACTTAGATGCCAATATTCCTAAATTCTTCTAATCGTCACAAGATGGAGGTGAAAAGAAGTTTTAAATTCAGGATATAGCATGGAGAAATAATATTTGATGTCACTCCCAGTAAAGACATGTCATATACCTAACTTAAGATACAATTAACTTGTTTTATTTTAATAAACTATAAGCTTGTGCAAAAACTTTGTCATTTCTGCACAGGCAAAGAATTAACTTAAGTCTCTGGAAAGTGATTAAAATGGAAATGTGTAGGAGTGTATGGCTATCCCATTAAAAGATATTCAGAATGCCACTCGTGGAACTTACAGATTTTATTTCAGGGTATTTACCAAAGCTGAAATTCAATGGTCAACCCAGACTCATTATCTGTGGAACTCAAAAAACTTAACAGAGGCATGGAGAAACTAGTTGATCACATGTCGATGAAAATTGCTAACATGCATCTTTCATTGTGTAGCAATGGCTTCAACTTTGAATCATTTGTGCATTGATCATGTGGTAACATGATCAAAACTGACTTCAGATAACACCACTTATTATTCCAATGGCCAGCCATGGGCAAAAGAGTCTGGGGACTAACAAGACACAAGAGGGACCATCATCCAACAAGACAACAGGCACCCTGTTCAATACAATCATTCCCAGATAGTGAGAAATTGACTAATTTATCTTCACCTGCAAAGATGCATCTCTATGAAACCTCAGCTACAACTCCATGTGGAACCAAGAAGCTTGCAATCCCCCTTTTGATCTTCAAAGATCCACAAAAGAAAACACATCAGGCCTGCAACACTTGCATCTTAAAATACTAATTTAAAAACATGATTTGCTTTTTTGTGATTCTGTTAAAACCCAAGTGCAAACTTTGACTCTAGAATTCATCTTTACTTGAATGTATTTGTCTGTGTCTGAGAAAATGAATGTTTTCATTGCTTTTACATTTTAGGGTTTTGTGTGAATAGTCATTTCTTTATCTTTTCTTTTGGTTTAAACTTAGCACAAATCCTGCTTCAGGTCTATTATTAAAAGTCCCAAAACTCAAAAAGGTTTTAAAATACTCCCTCTAAAATACACATCTTGTTGCAGACAACCAAGAGGTGATGAAGATGGGGAAAAGTTACCCACCACCTCTCCCTATATTTAGCACACTGTTGATTCACTGGAAAATTTTCTCTTTGTTACAACTGTCTACACTTTCCCTCTCTACTGCAATATCTTTTTATTCTATAAATTTAGAGTACCCAATTATTATTATTTTTTCCAATTCGGGGCAATTTAGCATGGCCAATCACCTAACCTGCACATCTTTGGGTTGTGGGGGTAAAACCCAAGCAGGCATGGGGAGAATGTGCAAACTCCACACGGACAGTGACCCAGGGCCGGGATTCGAACCCGGATCATCAACGCCGTAGTCCCAGTGCTAACCACTGTGCCACGTGCCGCCCTTACTGCAATATCTTTGACTGCAACGGTTTCTGTAGTATGTTAAGAGAAAAAGATTGGTGAAGACAGATCTAGGTCCCTTACAGTCAGAAACAGGGGAATAAAAATGGTTGACCAATTAAATATATACTTTGATTCTGTCTTCTCAAAGGAGGACATAAATAAAATACCAGAAATGTTGGAGAACACAGGGTTAAGTGAGGGAGAGGAACTGAAGGAGATCAGTATTAGTAGAGAAATGGTGTTGGGGAAACTGATGGGATTGGAGGCCGATGGGAATTCCCAGGGCCTGATAATCTACATCCCAGAGTACTCAGGGAAGTGGCCGGAGAAACAGTGAATGCATTGGTAGTCATCTTCCGAGATTCTGCAGATTTTGGAACAGTTCCTACAGATTGGCAGGTAGCTAATTTAACCCCACTATTCAAAAAGGGGGGTGGGTAAAATGGTGGCACAGTCGCACAATGGTTACAACTGCTGACTCACGGCGCTGAGGACCCAGGTTCGATCCTGGCCTCGGATCACTGTCCGTGTGGAGTTTGCACATTCTCCTCATGTTTGCTTGGGTCTCACCCCCACAACTCCTAGGTGTGCAGGGTAGGTGAATTGGGCACACTAAATTGCCCCTTAATTGGGAAAACAAAAGAATTGGGTACTCTAAATTCATAATGAAGAAATAAGGGGGTGGAGAAAAAAAAAAAGAGAGAATTGCATATCAGTAAGCCTGACTTCAGTCATGGGTAAAATTACAGAATCCATTAGCAAAGATTCCATAGGAGAAAACAGTGGCAGAGTCAGCATGGGTTTATGAAAGAGAAATCATGCTCATCAAATCTACTAGAATTCTTCAAGGATGTAACTCATAGAGTTGATGAGGGGGAGACCGTGAATGTGGTTTATTTGGACTTTCAAAAGGCTTTCTGCAAAGTCTCACATAAGAGATTAGCGTGTACAACTGAAGCGCATGGGAATAGGGCCAGTGTATTGAGATGGATTTTAAAAACTGGTTGGTAGACAGGATCATAGAGTAAAAATAAACGGGTCTTCTTCCAAATGACACGCAGTGACTAGTGGGATACTGCAGGAATCTGTGCCAGGACCCCAGCTTTTCACTATATATATATATTAATGATTTAGATGAGGGTACTAAATGTAATATCTCCACATTTTCAGGTGACAGAAAGCTGTGTGGGAGGGTGAGGTGTGAGAAGAATGCAGAAATCCTTCAGCATGATTTGGACAAGTTGAGTGAGTGGGCAAATGAATGGCAGATGCGGTATAATTTGGATAAATGTGAGGTTACCCACTCTGGTAGCAGAAACAGAAAAGGAGATTATTATCTGAATGGCCATAAATTAGGAGAGGGGAGTGTGCAATGCAACCTGGGTGACCTTGCACACCAGTCGCTGAAGGTAAGCATGCAGATGTTGCAGACAGTAAAGATGACAACTGGTATGTTGGCCTTCATAGCAAGAGGATTTGAGTACAGGAGCAGGGATATCTTGCTCAAATTATAAAGGACCTTGGTGGGACCATACCTGGAATTGTGTGTGAAGTTTTGGTCTTCTTATCCGAGGAAGGATGTTCTTGCTATAGGAGGAGTGCAGAGGTTTATCAGACTGATTCCTGGACTAGCAGGACTGACGTACGATGGGATATTGAGTTCATTCTCCCAGTGTCTGCGTGGGTCTCACTTCAACAAACCCAAAGATGTGCAGGGTGGATTGGCCACACTAATTTTCCCCTTAATTGGAGAAAAAGAATTGGGTATTCTAAAGATATCGAGTTGGTTAGGATTGTATTCGCTGGAGTTCAAAAGAATGAGTGGGGGCGGGGGGGGGGGAGGGAAAGAGAGAGAGAGAGAGAGAGAGAGAGAGAGAGAGAGAGAGAGAGAGAGAGAAAGAGAGAGAGAGAGAGAGAGAGGAAAGAGAGAGAGAGAGAGAGGGAAACCTCATAGAAACATATAAAATTCTAACACGGTAGGTACAAGAAGGACATTCCAGATGGTGGTGGTGTCCAGAACCAGGGGTCAAAGTCTGGGGATACAGTGTAGGCCATTTAAGACAGAGATGAGGAGAAATGTCTTCATCCAGTGAGTGGTCAGCCTGTGGAATTCACTATCACAGAAAATAGTTGAGCCCAAATAATTAGTATGTTTTCAAAAAAACAATTAGATATACCGCACTTGGGGTGAAGGGGATCAAAGAATATTTGGGGGGGGGGGGGGGGGGGGGGGGGGGGGATGCTGGACCAGGCTATTGAGTTGAATGATCATAATGAATGGGGGAAGCAGGCTTGAAGGGCCAAATGGCCTCACCTGCTCCTATGTTCTATGTTTCTATGTCAGTTGATAAAGATGGTCTCATAATCTACTTATTGAAAACTACAACAATGATGGACCTTTTTCATTCAGAAAGGGTCCAATATTATGGGATGTGTCTTCTAATCAAACTGAGAACTGATAGAAACCTACTGCCATTCATTATATTGGGTTACATGTTTGGCCTAAGGAATCAAACCAATGACTTCTTCAAGGTGAGAAGGCACTGTGTTCACAGATTTGAATTTCACATATTAAATGTTAAATGGCATTTAAAATCTAAATATAGGACTACATAGATTAACATGCAGTTGAAATTCTAAATACTAATTTTGTGACACTGGCAAACAACACCCCAACAAATTTCAAGAGGAGAAGGAATAAACCATGTTTTGTAGTGTTTATTTTTGAGAATGCAATGGTAGAGATTTCAACCCCAATTATAGTGATAGAAAATGTTTGCAGTTACTAAAAGAATAAAACTCCTGTCAAGGTGTTCTATACACAAGTCATCCCCAGGAGGCAGACTAGATTAAAGAAACAATAGATCTGAAAATCAGTATTTTATTTTTTCCTCAGAAAATAAAATCTTATGGTATAAAAATTACATATTCTCTGTATTCTATTCAATTATATGTAGTCATGAAAGAGTGATGAATATCAATTTTCAGCTTGCTCATGTTAAGATACAATCTTCAAAAGTTCACTAGGTTACACACTGCAGCACATCAGGTGTCAGATCCACTCCTTAGATCAAAGCATAAGTAACTTACAAACCGGGTAGTACACTCACAATTGAGTAGCTGTTGACACATTCTAAAATCTTTAAATTATTTAGCTTCTTTACTTCCTCATGAAACAAAAAACCATTGCATCCTTTATCTTCCAATGTACAAGGAGCTTCAATAGTTTTACTTGAAATACTGTTCACATTTTCCACAGACTTTAAAATAAAATAATGCACGTTACAACTTCAGAGATTTGCAACCCAACTTAGTCCACACAACTGGGAAGAGCATTGCATTTCTTGTACCCTATGTGCTTCTTCCTTGAATCATTAAATACATCCTGTGATCAGCTGGGCAAAGGCTTACACAATCTTAGGTCCAATTCCTGACTAGCCTGCTAGAAATGTGCATGTTTATGTTGTGTAAAGACTTGATTGCATTGCCATTGAAATTGAATAGTCTGTGAATATTCACACATCGGGCTCACACCTGAATCTTTCGATCAGTGGCAGTCACCGTTTCCACTCCCCAGCGCCACAAAAAACCCTGCTCCACATTTTGGACCAGAACTTCCAAACCCGGTTTGTTCAGAAATGTGGAGTGGTCTTCCATTGAACTGCTTCCTCATTGAACTGCACCGTTGGTGAAGATAAGCTACACACCAGGCGGGATTCTCCCATCGGGCGGCTAAATGTTGACGCCGGTGTAAAAACGGGAGTATTTTACTCCGTCGTCAGTGCCCATTCCGGGACCCCATTCTCCGGCCCACAGGGGGCTAGCACGGCGCTGGAGCGGCCCGCGACGCTCCAGATGTCGATCCCGGTGCCGTGGGGTCCACACATGTGCCGTTGGGGCGGTGCCAGCTAGCGCATGCACAGTGGTCTTCTTACCCGCGCCGGCCCCAACGCCAAATGGCGCAGGGCTACAGGAGCCGGCGCGGAGGAAACGAGGCACCCAGCCAGAGAGACCAGCCGGCCAATCGGTGCGCCCCGATCACAGGCCAGGCCACTAGGGAGGCCCCCCCGGAGTCGGACCCTCCCCCCCCCCCCTCCCCCTCCCCCCATACCCTTCAATGGCGAGATCCCGCCGGCTCAGGAGGATGTTAGAACGGCGGCGGCGGGACTCGGATTTTTTGTGACGGCCGCACGGCCCATCCAGGCCAGAGAATCAGCACATCGGCCTGGGCCGGAGAGTCGGCGCATACCTCGACCGGCACCACGCCGACCATGCCGGCGCTGATTCTCCGCTCTGCGGTTGAATTACGTCCCAGTGTCGGGGCCGCATTAGCTGCTGCGATCTTCTCAGTGCTCACAAAGACACTGGAAAGCTTTGGTTCACTTAAAGAGTATTTCAGCACAGTTTGAGGGGCGTGGGTGGGCTGTTTGGTGGTTGGGGTTTTAGTGTTCATGTTGATACGATTTAGGTTGAGGTAATGATGCAACAGATGGTTAGATAGGGGGCTATCCTCTGTTCAGTTTTCATGTCTATATTCACTTTTGCAGGCTCAGTATTGTCAGGGGGCGGGGGGGGGGGGGGGGGTCGTCTTCCCTTGGTTAGATTTTGATTTGTATGGTTGGGGATAAGAACCATGGGAGAGGGGGGAGAGCTGCAACTTGTTGGGCAGTTAAGTGTGATGGGTCCAGTACTTTTGGGGGGGGGGGGGGGGGGGGTGAAGAGTGGGAGGTGATTAGTGGAGGCGGGGGGGTTGTGGGGAGAACTAACAGCGAGCAGGAATCTTTCTTTATTTCACCTTTTGGGAGACCCCCAAGAAGGGTTGTCACCTGGAATGTGTGTGGCCTGGGGGACGACCCAGTCAAAAGAGCTCAGGTTTTTGCTAACTAAAAGAGTCTAGGGGCCAACTTGGTGTTTCTCCAGGAGACCCACATGCACGCGCGGGATCAGGTGCTTCGTCAGAAGGTTTGGGTGAGCCGAGTTTACCACTCAGGGTTCGACAGCAGGGTCCGAGGGGAGGTAATTCTCATTAATAAAAGGGTCCAATTTCGTTCAGAGAAGGTAATCGTAGACAGGTGGGAAATATACACTAAGTGGCAAAAGCCTTAAGAGTATTTTTTTTCAAACAAACAATTTTTAATGAGATATTTTTGGCATAACAAACAACCACAGTGCAAAAAACAATAAATTACAAAGAACAGTAATCAAAAAGCAACCGCCGACATCCGTCCCTCCAAGGCCCGCCTATTTAACCCCCTACTCTATACTACCCTGCTGACGATTAATTCTCCGCGATGAAGTCAATGAATGAATTTTCCAGGCCGAGAATGCTCGCTATGTCAGTTAACCAGGCCTCCGACTTCGGAGGCCTGGATTCCCTCCAAGCCAGTAATATCCGTCACCGGGTTACCAAGGAGGAAATGACCAGAACATCTGCCTCTCTCTCCTCCTGAACCGCCGGATCCTCCAACACCCCAAAGATCGCTACCCCTGGACTCATTTCCACCCTAGTCTTCAATACCCTGGTGTAGCCACCTAAGATGGACACTGGGCTACAAAATGGAGAACTGCTAAGGCTGCAGGGAGAAAACAGTCTTAGCAAGGACAAGCAGTTTGCAGAAGGCTAATTAGCATTCTGCACGTACAGAAACCAGTTTATGGCCAGGTGCAGAATCTCAGCTAAAGGTGTAAATGGCAACAACGATTTGCATAGTAATGAGGTGATCCAGATCTAGGCCCACACAATAGAAACATTTAGGTTTGAATGGATACTTTGAGTGGACGCCCAGACGAAACGGCACCATAAGTATCCATCACAAAGCACCATAGAGACCGCCCCACCCATCGAGAAGCGACCCTCAGATTGGGGGGTTTGGAAAATATCGATTGGGAGAAGACCCAATCGATATACAGCAGGTAGAGACCGCCCCGAAGAGGCACGGACTTTGGGGGGACCTATAAAAGTAGACCCCGCACATGGTCCTGTCTGTTGTTTGGCTCCGGCTCTCTGCTGTCTTCATCGCTTTGCTGATACATCGCATCCTGACTCCAGTTCCATCACCAGCCGTTGAGCCACCAGCCATCGAACTGTAAGTTTCACCACGACGCTCGCTACGTGAACCAGACTTGCTAGACCCTGACGACCTCTAACTTTCTGAGAGTGCAGACCAAGAACGGAACGAAGGCCTCGCTCCCTGACCTTGCCTGTTCCTGTTTAGATAAGTATTTAATCGTTTAGTTTAGAAGTAACTTAGTCTTTAGCGTATGCATGTGTATTTATTATATTTGTGATAATAAATATCAATCGTTTGAACTTACTAATCGGTGTACAGATTTATTACTTTGAACCTGACCTTGATATACTTGTGAGGTGTCTAGATACGGCACCTGGCAACTCCTGAGCTGAATTACATACACAGAGCTGTAGTAGTGTTAAGCACACGGCCTTTAAACGGAGGCGTGTTAATACACTCCAATAAAACGTTTTACAATCAAGTAAACGTGCAACACTGGACATGACATCCGCGAACCCCTGCCAATATCCCCTAAGTTTTGGCCATGCCCAGAACATGTGGACACGGTTCGCTGGTCCACCTGCACACATTACACACTTGTCTTCCACCCCAAAAAATCTACTCATCTAAGGCGGTGCACCGGGCCGCTGTCATGAGCACCCGGTGCACCACCTTAAACTGGATCAAGCTGAGCCTTGCGCATGTAGCGGTCGCGTTGACCCTGCTCAGCGCCTCCGCCCAAAGGCTGTCATCCATCTCAGTCCCCAGTTCCTCCTCCCACTTACGCTTCAGCTCCTCTGTATGAGTCTCCTCTGCCCCCATTAATTTTTTGTAGATGTCCGAGATGCTCCCTTCCCCCACCCATCCCCTAGACACCACCCTATCTTGAATCTCTCTTAGTGGCAGGAGTGGGAAGGATGGTACCTGTCTGTGCAGGAAGTCCCGCACCTGCAGATATCTGAAATCATTCCCTGCTCAGCCCAAACTTCTCCTCCAGTGCCCTTAGGCTAGGAAAGCTCCCTTCCAGAAATAGGTCCCCCACCTTCTCAATCTCTGCCCTATGCCATACCTGAAATCCCCCATCTATGCTACCCGGGGTGAACCAATGGTTGTCGCATATTGGGAACCAAACCGACTCCCTCACTGTACCAACAGATCTCCTCCACTGACCCCAGATCCTCAGGGCCGCCACCTCACCACGGGACTGGTGGAATATCTCGCTGGTGGGAACGGCAATGGTGCCGTTATCAGTGCCCCCAAGCTGGTGCCTCTGAATGAGGCCGCTTCCATCTGCTCCCAAGCCGCCCCCGTCCCCACCAGCCACTTCCTTATCATCGCAATATTGGCCGCCCAGTAATAATTACAAACCCCCCCCCCCGATTCCTCTCGAGCATCACCTTTTTCACCCGTGGGGACTTACCCGCCCAAACAAAGCCCAAAATGATTTTATTGATCCTCTTAAAGCGCGGTATGAAAATCGGGAGGCATTGGAACACAAATAAAAAACCTCTGCAATATCGTCATCTTAACCGTCTGCATCCTCCCCACCAGCGATAGCGGGAGCACATCACATCTCCGAAACTCGTCCCTCATCTGCTCGACCAGCCGGGACAAGTTCAACTTGTGTAACCCGCCCCAGTCGCGCGCCACTTGTATCCCCAGATATCTAAAGTTGTCCCTCACTGGGCAGCACGGTGGCGCAGTGGGTTAGCCCTGCAGCCTCACAGCGCCAAGGTCTCAGGTTCGATCCCGGCTCTGGGTCACTGTCTGTGTGGAGTTTGCACATTCTCCCCGTGTTTGCGTGGGTTTCGCCCCCACAACCCAAAGATGTGCAAGCTAGGTGGATTGGCCACGCTAAATTGCCCCTTAATTGGAAAAAATTAATTGGGTACTCTAAATTTATTTAAAACATTTTTTTTAAAGTTGTCCCTCACTAACATGAATGGTAGCTCCCCCAGTCGACTCTCCTGGCCTCTTGCCTGGACTACATACATCTCATTCTTCGTCATATTCAATTTGTATCCTGAAAACCGGCCAAATTCCCCCAGAATCGTCATAATCTCCCTCATCCCTGCCCCTGGATCCGCTACATATAGGAGTAAATCATCCGCATACAGCGATACCCTATGCTCCAGCCCCTAACCAGCCCTTTCCAGCCCATAGAAGCTCTCAGAGCAATTGCCAGCGGCTCTATGGCTAGCTCAAACAGCAGCGGGGAGAGGGCACATCCCTGTCTTGTCCTCGGTACATCTAAAATAGTCCAAGGTCGCCTTGTTTGTCCTTACACTAGCTTCCGGAGGCTGGTACAACAGTCTGACCCAATCGATAAAGCCCCTACCAAACCCAAACCGTCCCAGAACCTCCCATAGATAGTCCCACTCTACCCAGTCGAACGTCTTCTCCGCATCCATGGCTTCAACTACCTCTACATCCCTTCCTTCCGGGGGCATCATAATCACGTTAAGCAACCTCCTAATATTCGCCACCAACTGTCTACCCTTGACAAATCCGGTTTGGCCCTCCATCATCACCTCCGGCACACAGTCTTCAATCCTGAAGGCGAACACCTTGGCCAGCAGCTTAGCGTCCACATTGAGCAGCGGGATCAGCCTATAGGACCCACATAGCTCCGGGTTTTTGTCCCGCTTCAAGATTAATGAGATGGTGGCCTGAGACATCGTCGGGGGCAGCACCCCTCTATCCATCGCCTCGTTAAAAACCCTGACCAACAACGGCCCTAATATCCCCGAACATTTCTTGTAAAATTCTACCGGGAACCCATCCAGCCCCGGGGCTTTGCCCAACTGCATTGCCTTCAAGACCCCAGAGAGTACTTTGGCCAACCCTTAAGAGTATTGACAGGCAGAGGGATCTGGGTGTACAGGTCCACAGGAAGTGGCAATGCAGGTGGAGAAGGTAGTCATCGGATGGAGCATTGAGTATAAAAATTGGCAAGTCATGCTGCAGCTGTATAGAACCTTAGTTAGGCTACACTTGGAATATAGTGTTCAATTCCTATCGCCACACTACTAGAAGGATGTGGCGACTTTCGAGAGGCTACAGAAGAGGTTTGCCAGGATGTTGCCTGGTATGAAGGGCATTATCCATGAGGAGAGGTTGGATAAACTCAGTTTTTTCTCACTGGACCTTCTATCAGGTCGAGGGCCGACCTGATAGAAATCTTCAAAATATGAGGGGCATGGGCAGAGTGGAGAGTCAGGAGAATGTGCAAACTCCACACGAACAGTGATCCAGGGCCGGGATTGAACCCGGGTCCTTCGCGCTGTGAGGCAGCAGTGCTAACCACTGAACACGTGCTGGCCCTTCACAGATGCATATCAATGGAAAGCTAGGTATGTACACAAAGTACAGAAGGATATGCCAACAGCGTGGGTCCAATTCCCGTACTGCTTGAGGTTATTCAGGAAGGCTCTGCCTTCTCAACCTTGCTCCTCGCCTGAGGTGTGGTGATCCTAAGGCTAAATCACCACCAGTCTATGGTCCTCTGGGGTTGTGCCAACATTTACTATGTAATTTGACAGTTGTGTGTTATACCTATGATGAGCTTCCCTTTTCAGTTTCCCACCCTTGAACAGTACTCAATACTACCAAGTTGTCATAAAAGAGTATAACTACACAAAAATCTTTATTGTATACTTATAAATATCCCATGGAATTGTTCACCATCAATCAGATTGTGTTCTGTTTTATAATAACAACAGCAGCAGGGCAGCACGGTGGCGCAGTGGTTAGAACTGCTGCCTCATGGCACTGAGGTCCCAGGTTCGATCCCGGCTCTGGGTCACTGTCCGTATGGAGTTTGCACATTCTCCCTGTGTTTGCGTGGGTTTCGCCCCCACAACCCAAAGATGTGCAGGTTAGGTGGATTGGACACGCTAAATTGCCCCTTAATTGGAAAAAATGAATTGGGTACTTTAAATTTATTAAAAAAGTAACAACAGCAGCTTCAATCTGAACAAATTTATGAAGAAGCCACGGAAGGAGAGACGAAGAAGGGTGCCGAAAGACTGGTCAAATTGATTGCCATCGAGAAAGTTATTGAAAATAGTCAGTGCTGGCAAGGCAGAAAAGGATAGATCACTTGTGTAACACTAAGCTATTCAGACCAAAGGATCCCAGATTCAGTTCTCAGTCTGCAGTCTGGTCTGTGGCAGGTACTGTACCGTGCAGCATGGTAGCACAAGTGGATAGCACTGTGGCTTCACAGCACCAGGGTCACAGGTTCGATTCCCTGCTGGGTCACTGCCTGTAAGGAGCCTGCATGTTCTCCCCATGTCTGCGTGGGATTCCTCCGGGGGCTCCGGTTCCCTCCCACAGTTCAAAGACGTGCAGGTTAGGTGAATTGGCCATGCTAAATTGCCCTTAGATGTACAGGGTAGGTGGATTGGACACGCTAAATTGCCAAAAAGGTTAGGCGGGATTATTGGGTTAGGTGGATGAGGTGGAGGGCTTAGGTTGGTCAGTGCAGACTCGATGGGCCGAATGGCCTCCTTCTGCACTGTATGTTCTATGTTCCATGTTCTAATAAAGGTGAGCACAATAACTGACCCAGTCATTCTTGGGTGAGGATGGGGAAAATTAGGCAGGGCTCACAATCCTAAACACAAAACCTAGTTAGAGGAAGTGCCTACATAATAGTATCTGCATCAATTATGTATCTCCCACAGACAAACAAATACCAAGCACATTTAACGTGGTCACTTGGGCACGGAACTGCCATGAGCAATGGCACCACATCCAGCCAGGAATCAGCAATTTCAGCTACAGATAAATTGAAGGGGGAAGAAAATAAAAATTTTAAGTAGAATTAGTATTCCATGCAGCATTGTCCCATGATTGCTTTCATTTTTGATACTATGATCGGAAGTGCATGCAAATACTTTTTTAAAATATAAATTTAGAGTATCCAATTCATTTTTTCCAATGAAAGGGTAATTCAGCATGGCCAATCCACCTACCCTGCAAACCTTTGGGTTTTGGGGGCTGAAACCCACGCAAACACGGGGAGAATGTATGAACTCCACTCGGACATTGACCCAGAGCCGGGATCGAACCTGGGACCTCGGCGCCGTGGGGCAGCTGTGCTATCCACTGCGCCACCGTGCTGCCTCCTTCCATGCAAATACTTAACAACTTGGAGAAAACTTTAAGAGTATCAGAAATGGCTGATAATTGAAATCAAATTGGGAGGTGGCTTTGCTCAGACTCGCATGTCATTTCACTCTCAGCTAGCATGTCGCCTGATGAGCTGTTTGTGGATCGGTACTGAAGCAAGAGAGCTGGCAAGGAAGACCTTGATAGACCATCCACATAACACCAAGACATACAGAAGAGCCCTGGTTCAATTTTCAGTCGGCAATTAGCCGACGTTAGACAGGTGAACACAGACTCAGAATCCTTGCTACGAGGAATGGAAAAGAAAACTAGCCGGGGCTCCCAATCCCAATCATCAACTCCAGCCGGAATTATCAATACCACCATCCACTATACCAAACACTCCTTCCAGGAGAAACAGCCATAACAGTATTTCTTTCAATTTAACAAACAGTATCTGCAGCTCACCATGTGTTCTCTTCTACACTAGAGAGACAAAGCACAGATTGGGTGTTGACTTTGTGCAAGCATGACCAGGCTTCTAGTTCCAAGCCCTTTTAATTCTAACCCCCACCTTCACTCTATAGCATCTCTGTCCTTAGCCTCCTACATTGTTCTCATGAATGAAGCTCAATGTTAGCACATGGAACAGTACGTCACCTTTCTACTATAGACTTTTAGAGACTTCTGGATTCAATACCATGTTCAATTAAAAATCAGAAACATTGCTCCCATTTTTTCCAGAGAGCAGTTACTGGCACTTATTTCAATGTTGTCATTTACACCGCCTCTAGACTTATCTTTGGTTTCTTTTTTATCGTGTTACCAGCCACTTTTTCCTTGCATCCTCACACTTTTGTCATTTAAACAATCCTGCCTTCCACTCCATCATATACCTTCCTTATAGTTCTTTCCTCCCCTACACCAACCACCCCCCCCCCCCAAGTTTTCCTGTCTCTGTACTTGCTTAAAACATGTTACATCGCTAACCTTTTCCAGTTACAACTCACGTACAATCCCCTCCAGTGAGCCAGACACTGCCACCATCATCCATGACCCCTCCGAACGTAACCACTTACCTTACGCAAAGACAGCCTTCCCATCCAAGAGCAGCCGCTGGCCCAGGAATCAGGGAAAACACGCCAGTCTGAAGGTGAGACTTAAATTACACGGCTTCAAGACTCCTCTCCTCAGCGTCCCCCAGGCAAACATCTATGCGATTGAGAACAAGTTGGATGACCTCAACGTTAGACTTATCTCCCAGAGGGAAGTGCTGTGTGCTCTGCTTCACCGAGGCATGGCTTACTCAGGCGACACCAGACTGCACCATCCAACATGAAGGCTTCTCGATCCACCAGCTGGAAAGCACGATGACCTCAGGCAAGTCAAAGGGCGGGGGTGTTTGTCTATTCATCAACACCTCCTGGTGCTCAGATGTGGTGTCCTCTAACGTGCCACTGCTCCCCAGACCTACAATACCAGACGGTGAAGTGTCGTCCTTTCTACCTCCCACGTGAATTCACCTCTGTACTCATCACAGCAGTCTACTTGCTGTAGAAGGGGCTG
Organism: Scyliorhinus canicula; assembly: GCF_902713615.1. NCBI lineage: Eukaryota > Metazoa > Chordata > Chondrichthyes > Carcharhiniformes > Scyliorhinidae > Scyliorhinus > Scyliorhinus canicula. The sequence goes on along the minus strand of NC_052146.1, from coordinate 42,069,932 downwards.
GTTTAGCACAATGGGCTAAACAGCTGGCTTGCAATGGGCTTGTAACAGCTGGCAGAACAAGGCGAGCAGCACCAGCCTCCCCAAACAGGCGCCGGAATGTGGCGACTAGGGGCTTTTCACAGTAACTTCATTGAAGCCTACTTGTGAGAATAAATGATTATTATTATTATTACTATATCCAATCCCAGGTGGAAGTGAAAAAGCACTTGACGAATTACACCATCAACAACCAAGAAACAGACCACCCTGAAGCCCTGACAATTGTGGCTAGGGACTATTACAGCCTCAGAGGTAAGAGTTGCCTTCTTGAAAGTGAGCTCGCGGAAAGCGACGGGCCCCGATGGAGTCCCTGGGCGAGCACTCAGAGCCTGCGCAGACCAGCTGGCGAGTGTATTCGCAGATATCTTCAACACTTCACTTCTCCGCTCCGAAGTTTCCACCTTCTTCAAGAAGATCTCCATAACACTAGTACCAAAGACGACTACCGACCGTTGGCCCTGACATCTGTTATCATGAAATGCTTTACGCAGCTTGTCATAAGACGCCAGCCTTCCAGACGGTCCACAGCAGATGCTATTACCCTGGCCCTACAATCAACACTCAAACACCTCGACAACAAGGACGCCTACGTCAGGCTGTTGTTCATAAACTACAGCTCCACCTTCAAGACCTTTATCTCGACAAGACTAAAAAAAAACAAACTCTGCAATCTTGGACCCTGTGCTGTTGGATCCTTGACCTCCTCCTCAACAGTCCACTGTCTGTCAGGATAGGTAACAGCACCTCCTCCACACTAGTCCTGAACGCCGGGGCTCCTCAAGGATGTGCGCTCAGTCCTCTACTGTACTCCATATACACACGACTAGGTGGCAAGATTTAATTCCAATTCGATCCATAAATTTGCGGATGATACGACTGTGGTGGGCCGTATCTAAAACAACGAGTCAGACTACAGAAGGGAGATAGATCACTTTGTTGCATGGTGTACCGAAAACAACCTCTCTCTAAATGTCAGCAAAACCAAGGAACTGACCATCGACTTCAGGAAGCGTAGTATGACACACGCATCCATCTACATCAATGACTCCTAAGTGGGGATGGTCGATGGCTTAAGTTCCTGAGAGTCACCATCACCAACAGTCTATCCTCGTCCACTCACGTTGATGCAACAGTCAAGAAAGCCCAACAACGTCGCTACTTCCTATGGAAGCTAAAGAAATTCGGCCTGTCTGCATTGACTCTCACAAACATCTACAGATGTGCCATAGAGGGCATCCTATCGGGCTGCATCACAGCCTGGTATGGCAACTGCTCTGCCCAAGATCGCAAGAAACTGTAGATAGATAGAGAAATACAGCACAGAACAGGCCCTTCGGCCCACGATGTTGCGCCGAACTTTTGTCCTAGGTTAATCAAAGAATTTTGGACAATTTTGCATGGCCAATCCACCCAACCTGCACATCTTTGGACTGTGGGAGGAAACCGGAGAACCCGGAGGAAACCCACGCAGTCACGGGGAGGATATGCAGACTCCACACAGACAGTGACCCAAGTCGAAATCGAACTTGGGACCCTGGAGCTGTGAAGCAATTGTGCTATCCACAATGCTACCGTGCTGCCCTTAAGAAGTTAACCTACACTCCCTTATTCTACCCTAATTCATGTACCAATCCAATAGCCACTTGAAGGTCCCTAACGTTTCCGACTCAACTACTTCCACAGGCAGTGCATTCCATGCCCCCACTACTCTCTGGGTAAAGAACCTACCTCTGACATCCCCTCTATATCTTCCACCATTTATCTTAAATTTATGTCCTCTTGTAATGGTGTGTTCCACCCAGGGAAAAAGTCTCTGACTGTCTACTCTACCTATTCCCCTAATCATCTTATAAACCTCTATCAAGTCGCCCCTCATCCTTCTCCGTTCTAATGAGAAAAGACCTAGCACCCTCAACCTTTCCTCGTATGACCTACTCTCCATTCCAGGCAACATCCTGGTAAATCTCCTTTGCACCTTTTCCAAAGCTTCCACATCCTTCCTAAAATGAGGCGACCAGAACTGCAACTTTCAAAGATCTATGAACATAGACCCCAAGATCTCTTTGCTCCTCCACATTGCCAAGAACCCTACCGTTAACCCTGTATTCCGCATTCATATTTGTCCTTCCAAAATGGACAACCTCACACTTGTCAGGGTTAAACTCCATCTGCCACTTCTCAGCCCAGCTCTGCATTCTATCTATGTCTCTTTGAAGCCGACAACAGCCCTCCTCACTATCCACAACTCCACCAATCTTCGTATCATCTGCAAAAAGGGGCCTCACGGTAGCATGGTGGTTAGCATCAATGCTTCACAGCTCCAGGGTCCCAGGTTCGATTCCCGGCTGGGTCACTGTCTGTGTGGAGTCTGCACGTCCTCCCCGTGTGTGCGTGGGTTTCCTCCGGGTGCTCCGGTTTCCTCCCACAGTCCAAAGATGTGCGGGTTAGGTGGATTGGCCATGCTAAATTGCCCGTAGTGTAAGGTTAATGGGGGGATTGTTGGGTTACGGGTATACGGGTTACGTGGGTTAAGTGGGGTGAGCATTGCTCGGCACAACATCGAGGGCCGAAGGGCCTGTTCTGTGCTGTACTGTTCTATGTTCTATGTTCTAAATTTACTGACCCACCCTTCAACTCCCTCGTCCAAGTCGTTAATGAAAATCACAAACAGCAGAGAACCCAGAACTGATCCCTGCGGTACACCACTGATAACTGGGCTCCAGGTTGAATATTTGCCATCCACCACCACTCTCTGTCTTCTATCGGTTAGCCAGTTTGTTATCCAACTGGTCAAATTTCCCACTATCCCATGCCTCCTTAATTTCTGCACAAGCCTACAATGGGGAACCTTATCAAATGCAGAGTATGGTGAACTCAGCCCAACTCATCACACAAGCTTGCTATCCTCCCATTGATTCTGTCTGCACCTCCAGCTGCCTCAGGAAGGCAGACAGCTTGTCAAGGACCCCTCCCACCCAGGCATTGCCTTCTTCCAGACCTTTCCATAAAGCAGAAGATACAGAAATCTGAAGACCGGCACATCCAGACATAGGAATAGCTTCTTCCCCACAGCTACTAGACTCGTCAACGACTTTCCCTCAAACTGATCTGTTCCCTGTAAAACACTGTTCACGATGCCCAATGCTGCTCTTGCTCACGTCGTATTTGCTTTGTTTGGTCCTTGATCCACCATGCAACCAATTACTTATTTGTCGATGTACTTTGTCGATTCTTCTTTTTGTCTACTGTGTAAGCTCCCTTAGCCGCAGAAAAATACTTCACTGTACTTCAGTACGTGACAATAAATCAATCAATCAATTCTGATGAACAGTTATCGAGCTTAAATTTTAACAGTTTCACTCTCCACAGATTTGCTTGACCTGTTGAACATTTTCAGCATTTTCTTTATGACTGAGGAAGTATTTTTGATAAATATTCTAATTCATATATTCTTAATGATCTTACTATACTGACAGAGTTGTTACAGCATTAAGAGCTTTGCCACAGGGAATAAGTGAGGCACAGCCGATTTGATCTTTTAAGGAAAATGTGGATAAGTGAACATAGAACACAGAACATAGAACAGTACAGCACAGAACAGGCCCTTCGGCCCTTGATGTTGTGCCGAGCATTGTCCAAAACTAAGATCAAGCTATCCCACTCCCTGTCATTCTGGTGTGTTCCATAACCGCTTGAAAGTTCCTAAAGTGTCCGACTCCACGATCACAGCAGGCAGTCCATTCCACACCCTAACCACTCTCTGAGAAAAGAACCTACCTCGGATATCCCTCCTATATCTCCCCCCTGAATCTTATAGTTATGCCCCCTTGTAACAGCTACATCCACCCGAGGAAATAATCTCTGAACGTCCACTCTATCTATCCCCCTCATCATCTTATAAACCTCTATTAAGTCGCCTCTCATCCTCCTCCGCTCCAAAGAGAAAAGCTCTAAGCTCCCTCAACCTTTCCTCATAAGACCTATCCTGCAAACCAGGCAGTGTCCTGGTAAATCTCCTTTGCACCCTTTCCAATGCTTCCACATCCTTCCTATAATGAGGTGACCAGAACTGCACACAATACACCAAATGTGGTCTCACCAGGGTCATGTACAGCTGCATCATCACCTCACGGCAAATTCAATCCCTCTGCTAATGAACACTAACACACTATAAGCCTTCTTCACGGCTCTATCCACTTGAGTGGCAACCTTCAGAGATTTGTAGACATGAACCCCACGATCTCTCTGTTCCTCCACATTCCTCAGAACCTTGCCGTTGACCCTGTAATCCGCATTCAAATTTTTTCTCCCAAAATGAATCACCTCGCACTTATCAGGGTTAAACTCCATCTGCCATTTTTTGGCCCAGCTCTGCATCCTATCAATGTCTCTTTGCAGCCTACAACAGCCCTCCACCTCATCCACTACTCCACCAATGTTTGAAGCAGGGAAATCGATGGGTATATAGGGAGAGCAGGGCAAAGGGGTGAGATTTGATCACTCTAGCATAAAGTCAGCAGAAACAGATGACCAACGGGGCTGGTTTAGCTCACTGGGCTAAATCGCTGGCTTTTAAAGCAGACCAAGCAGGCCAGCAGCACGGTTCGATTCCCGTACCAGCCTCCCCGGACAGGCTCCAGAATGTGGCGACTAGGGGCTTTTCACAGTAACTTAATTGAAGCCTACTCGTGATAATAAGCGATTTTCATTTTTCATTTTCAAATGTGCTATAAACTCCTACAGTTCCAAGACAACAATAAGGGTATATGATGAAAATAAACTACATCTGCACTGCAACACGAATAAAGACTGTTTTTCAAAGCAATTCAAAGAAGAGGAAAAGGAAAGGCACTCAGCTTCAGAGAGTTAGGAAAGATCGGCAAAATGTCATCAAACTGTTTCAAACTGTTTTTTGTAAAGATGGGAGTGAGGGGGGAGATTCTGGAGACAACTGAAGTCTCTGTCACAATGATAATAATCGGAGGGGTCAGAAGGTTAGAGATGATCATATGGTATAGTGGGACAAGGCTACTATAGTAGATCAGGACACCATTTAGATTTGATACATTGGGGATCGAGAGCCACAGTAGATTAATGAGGATAATGATATTGGCCATCCACAACTTCATCAAGAAAAGAATCACAATGAAGTTTGGAGATAGAAGTTTGAAGGCCAGGTTAGAGGAATTTAGTCTACAAGATGAAGAGGTGTTAAATGGGGCTACTGCATCAGTGGGGGTAAGGAAAATATTAAGATTAGCAATGTTGCAAAGATGGAACTAAGTGGTTTTGGTGAAGAACATATGAGAGACTGACGTTTCTTGTGGCAGTGTTCAGGAGGGCAGAAAAAGAAGCTGAGGGGCGGCATGTGGCACAATGGTTAGCAATGCCGCCTACGGCGCTGAGGACCCGGGTTCGAATCCCGGCCCTGGGTCACTGTCCGTGTGGAGTTTGCACATTCTCCCCGTGCCTGCATGGGTTTCACCCCCACAACCCAAAGATGTGCAGGTTAGGTGGATTGGCCATGCTAAATTGCCCCTTAATTGGAAAAAGTAATTGGGTACTCTAAATTTATTTTCTTTTTAAAAGAAAAAGAAGCTATGGTTGGAATGCAGCAAGACAGGTAGAAGTGAAAGCACACAAGGAAAGTCCCATGTCGGAGGCAATGCAGAGAATAGCCTCGTCAATTATGTCAAGTATCACAGGTCAGGGAAAACAAGGACAGAAAATGTGCTAATTCACAAAGGACATCATGGTTGTATGGATAAGACTTCACACAATACATAATGTCCTTTTTCTGCCGATATAGTGGAATTGTATTCCTTTAAAGGTCTGAAAAGGACTCGATATCTAATTCTATGTAAGCTTTGTCGCAACTCAACCAGAATCTATTACAAAAGTAAAGTACTGCTGATTCTGGAACCACAGAATAATAATAATTATAATAATAGCACGGTAGCACAAATGGATAGCACTGTGGCTTCACAGCTCCAGGGTCCCAGGTTCGATTCCACGCTGGGTCACTGTCTGTGCGGAGTCTGCACATTCTCCCAGTGTCTGCATGGGTTTTCTCCGGGTGCTCCGGTTTCCTCCCACAGTCCAAAGACATGAAGGTTAGGTGGATTGGCCATGATAAATTGCCCTTAGTGACCAAAAAGGTTAGGAGGGGTTATTGGGTTATGGGGGTAGGGTCGAAGTGAGGGCTTAAGTGGGTCAGTGCAAACTCGATGGGCTGAATGGCCTCCTTCTGCACTGTGTGTTCTAATGTGTTGCTTTGTTGCTACAATAAACAGTCATTCCCTCCACCACTGATGCACAGTGGCAACAATGTGCATCATCTACAAGATGTGGAGATGCCGGCGTTGGACTGGGGTGGGCACAGTAAGAAGTCTTACAACTCATGCGTGCGGATGAGTACAGCCTCAACTGGGACCTTGGATTCATGTTGCATTAAATTCACCCCCACCATCTGGCCTGGGCTTGCAAAATCCTACCAACTGTCCTGGCTTGAGACAATTCACACCTCTTTAACCTGTGATTATCCCTCTCTCCAGTCACACCGTCTGTAAAGACTTAGTTACATGCAAAGACTTGCATTCAAAGTATCATCTTGCGTCATTGAATTTGTCTATATGTGTTTGTGGAACTCACTTCTTTGTTCACTTGGAGGAAGGAGCTGCACTCTGAAAGCCAGTGATTCGAAACAAACCTGTTGGACTTTAACCTGGTGCTGTAAGACTTCTTACTGTGCCCATCATCCCTGTGCCCAGATGCCCTGCAGCAACTCACCAAGGCTCACCCATGACCTCTACCAGCTAGAAAGATAATGCATGGGAACACCACCACCTGCTAAGCTCCCCCCCCCCACCCACCTTACCCAAGCCACACACCAGCCTGACTTGGAAATATTGACAATGGGCTAAATAGCTGGCTTGTAACGCAGAACAAGGCAGCAGTGCAGGTTCAATTCCCGTTCCAGCCTCCTCGAACAGGCGCCGGAATGTGGCGACAGGGGGCTTTTCACAGTAACTTCATTTGAAGCCTACTTGTGACAATAAATCAATAAATTATTATTGTTATTATTATTATCACTATTCCTTTAATGTCACTGGGTCAACATCCTGGAACTCCCTTCCCAACAGCACTGTGGGTGTTCCTACAGCGTATGGACTACTGCGGTTCAAGAAAGCAGCTCACCACCACCGTCTCAATTAGTGATGGGCAATAAATGCCAGTTGACACCCAGATCCCATGAACAAATATTTTTAGTAAGGAGTCTTAGAACACCAGGTTAAAGTCCAACAGGTTTGTTTCAAACACGAGCTTTCGAAGCACTATATATATATAAAGTCAAAGATGCCAGACAATGGTTAGAATGCGAGCATTTGCAGGTAATTAAATCTTTATAGATGCAGAGATAGGGGTAACCCTAGGTTAAAGAGGAGTGAATTGTCTCAAGCCAGGTGTGAATTATCTCAAGCCAGGACAGTTGGTAGGATTTCGCAAGCCCAGGCCAGATGGTGGGGGGTGAATGTAATGCAACATGAATCCCAGGTCCCAGTTGAGGCCGCACTCATGTGTGCGGAACTTGGCTATAAGTTTCTGCTCAGCGATTCTGCGTTGTCGCGCGTCCTGAAGGCCGCCTTGGATAACGCTTACCCAGAGATCAGAGGCTGAATGCCCTTGACTGCTGAAGTGTTCCCCGACTGGAAGGGAACATTCCTGCCTGGTGATTGTCGCACGATGCCCGTTCATTCATGTCGCAGTGTCTGCATGGTCTCGCCAATGTACCACGCTTCGGGACATCCTTTCCTGCAGCGTATGAGGTAGACAACATTGGCCAAGTCACACAAATATGTACCGGGTACCTGGTGGGTGGTGTTCTCACATGTAATGGTGGTATCCATGTCGATGATCTGGCACGTCTTGCAGAGATTGCCATGGCAGGGTTGTGTGGTGTTGTGGTCTCTGTTCTGAAGGCTGGGTAGTTTGCTGCAAACAATGGTTTGTTTGAGGTTGCGTTGTTGTTTGAAGGCAAGTAGTGGGGGTGTGGGGATGACCTTGGCAAGATGTTCATCTTCATCGATGATGCGTTGAAGGCTGCGAAGAAGATGTTGTAGTTTCTCCGATCCGGGAAAGTACTGGACGACGAAGGGTACTCTGTCGGTTGTGTCCCATGTTTGTCTTCTGGAGAGGTCGGTGCGGTTTTTTGCTGTGGCGCGTTGGAACTGTTGATCGATGAGTCGAGTGCCATATCCCGTTCGTACAAGGGCATCTTTCAGCGTCTGTAGATGTCTGTTACGCTCCTCCTCGTCTGAGCAGATCCTGTGTATACGGAGGGCTTGTCCATAGGGGATGGCTTCTTTAATGTGTTTAGGGTGTCTTTAACCTGGGGTTACCCCTATCTCTGCATCTGTAAAGATTTAATTACCTGCAAATGCTCGTATTCTAAGCATTGTCTGGCATCTTTGACTTTGTCTATATATATATATATATGTTTCTGGAACATACCTCTTCATTCACCTGAGGAAGAAGCAGTGCTCCAAAAGCTAGTGTTTGAAACAAACCTGTTGGACTTTAACCTGGTGTTGTAAGACTTCTTACTGTGTTCAACGCCGGCATCTCCACATCATGGCAAATATTTTTTTAAATGCAAGCTAGAAACAGAAAATATTCAGGTCTGACAGCATCTGTTGCGAGAGGAACAATGTTAATGGGTTGGATTTTCATCCTTAGAGCGAGTAGCAGGAGTGGGGAAAATGGATGGCCCACCCGGCCAACCTCAGGAGAAAGTGCCTGCAAGGATGGGATTTTCATTGTGGCGTGTGGATGTGGGCTACAATCAGGTCAGCCTACCTGGGAAAATAATTCAGAGACAGCCACAAGGCCTGCAGGGTGCAGAGGCAGGCAGTCGAAAAGTAGGCTTATGACCCAAATCATCCTGCATCCTTAAAAGGCACTCCCAAAAATCAAAAACCATGGGATAGGGGTTGGGAATCCCAGAATCCGCAATTTGTAAAGGGTTCCCAAGGCATTCTGAAGAGGCAAAAAGCTAACGCAATGTTTCAGGTCTATTACTGTTCTGATGAAAGGTCAGAGACCTGAAATGTTGGACTCTTTCCGGTTTTAAAACTAAATCACGAACTCTTGCATCTTGCACCTTCTCAGGAGCAATTAGGGATGGACAACAAATACTATCTTTGCCAGTGACACTCACATTCCATGAAATAATAATTTATTTATTTTTTTAATCGTTGTTTGGATGGAAGCAAATATACTGTTGCGCAGTCAAATTTTGACACACACCACAAGAGTGCATTACCTTGGGAGCATTCAGGAACACAAGGTCTTAACAATATCTCACCAAATTCTGCTTGTCCATTGCACATTAGAAGATCAAGCACACTGATCAATGACATCACAACTCTATTACAAAACCGTAACCCAAGGTTTTAGCAAATCAAAATTATTTAATTAGCTAGGCCAAGTGTGGTATAAGTTTTTCTTTTTTTAAAGTTTGCTGTTAATGCACGGTGAGAGGTTGGGCCTGCCTATGTGCTTGTGGATAGAATGGGAATCATTATGTTGTTGAGATTTAAACTTTGGTAAGATAACATTCTTTTCTGACACCTCGAATTGTATTCAAGAAGCATGTATGACTTTCAACTGACTGTTAAAATGAAGTTTTCTTGCTTTACTCTCCATTGCCAGAGTAAACTCAGTGCTTTGCAATTTATCAAGTTAGGCAGTTACTTCCTAGACTAGAGGCATCCAGATTTTGCACTTATGAGCCAAGTAGTTTGTGCACAGTACCATGGAGCTTCAGAGGCAACATACTGCATTGAAATCCGTATTCACATAATTTGGAAATAAAATTAAGCACCAGATTGAACAGTCTGGATTTCAGGACCTTGGCTGCCAGTGTTTAAGGCCATATTTGGTTCTAAATTCACAGGTTTAACAGCCTTTCTGAGGCTAATCTGTCAATGCCTTAATTGGATATTCAAGCCCACAACAAGCTGCGGATGAGTTCTGCTGTTGCTGGTTTTGACCAACAGCTTTACACCAAAGAGCTATCCAGATACTTCACAGCACAGCAGTCCACGCAGACTCTCTTCAACAGCAACTTCACTAGCTCCACTCGCATGCCTTATCCACATAACGCTGCAAATCCTCTCTCTTCAGATAATTATCAAAGCCCCTTTTGAAAGGCAGGATTGAGTCTACCACCAGCATACACCCAGACAGTGCATTCTGGATCCAGACCACTTGCTGCATAGAAACCTTTTCCTTCGTGTCGCTTTTGGTTGCTTTGTCATTCACCTTAAATACTTGTCCTCTGGTCCTTGATCTTTCTGTTATTGGGAAGTTTCCCACCTTCTGCTATGCCTAGACCCCTCATGACTTTGAGCACTCATATCAAATCTCCTCTCAACTTGCTCTTCTCCAAGGAGAACAAACCCAGCTTCTTTAATCTACCCTCATAACTGAAGTTCTTCATCCTGGAACTATTCTTGTAAATCTCTTCTGACCCTCTCTAATGCCTTCATATCCTTCCTCAAGCGTGGTGCCTGGAATTGGACACAATACTTCATTCAGTTGAAGCCGAACTAGCGTTTCATAAAGGTCACCATAATCTCCTTGTTGTGGACTCTATGCCTCCATAGATCGTGGTTATCTTAAATTAACCGCTTTCTCAACCTGTCCTGCCACCTTCAATGATTTGTGCACATATACCCGGTCCCTTTGCTCCTGCATGCCCTTTAGTATTGTACCCTGAATTTTATATTGTCCCTTCTAGTTATTTCTTCCAAAATGGATTAGGGTTTTTTTTTTAAGAATGAGCTGCACAGTCAAGCAGCACAGACTATTCTACAGGTTTGAAGAAGCATGGCAGACACGGCCTAATTTATTATTATCTTACATGCCCCAAGTGTAGAAATTCCGACTGAAAGGATTTGAAAGTAAGTTTTAAAAAGACCTCCGCAGAGACCGACCAGGAAGGAAGTGTTTAAGATTAATTCCTGAAAGTAAAATATTCCCTATTATAGAGCTAGATAAACACGCCTTTACCCTCACATAGGAAACATGAATCATACAACATGGGGAGCAGCTTAGTGCCTTTATAATGCACTCGGTTGGAGTGTAACAAGTTACAGAAAAGGTGAAGTGAAACAAACAAAAGTGATCAGATCAAATAAATTGTAGTTTTCCCTCTACCAAACATCCCTGAAATAATATTAAACATAGAGAGCGCTGGAAATATTCAGGTGAGGCAGCATACAGCCTGACCTGACCTACTGAGTATTTCCAGCATTTTCTGTTTTTATTTCAAATTTCCAGCACCCAATTATTCTGCTTTGCAATCCCTGAAATAGTACCCACTGTTATGGAAAACATTCTGTTTAAACATGTAGGAGACTTGTATCCATAAGCCCCTGCAAACTTCAATTACGCTAAAACCTTTCACTAGAATTTGCAGCTTACATTTAGTTTTTAAAATGTATGGAAAACAGGTATGCTGCCGTTGTACACATATAGAATGCATTCCAAATAAATGTTTCAAAGTATACTGTTTCACTTGTCGCACATAATATGCTGTATTTCCCAAAAAGGGAACCTACAAATAGACTTACTGACAACTCTTTTTGCCAAAGTAGTCTTGGAAAAAGCTGAAAAGTTCACGCTTTACATTGTTTTGAGATTTGCTAGGTAAAAGACGTGCAAGTTGGTTACATTTTCTAAAATTATTTTTCTGTCTTTTCATTGAGTCTGCGCTACTTCAACGATGGTGGTGGGGGGCTGCGCAAGTTCTGCCATATTGTGTGAATCTTTGGTGTTGTTGGTAATCGAGTAATTTCTGAGAGACTTGGGGACAAATTGACAACTATAGCCCGGTGACCTGTAGACTGGGGCAATGGGACTGACTGGATTGGGCGTCAGAGTCAGCATGGAGTCACCAAACAACCTCTAAGTGCTTTAAATGAATGCATAACCCTTGCCATCAGACTGTTGGAAACATTTATGACTGGGAGAAGACATCACTCCCAACTCACTTTAAATTTACTTGAGATTATAAGATTATATATGAGATTAAAAGATTGATAAGATTTCCAAGATGGCGCCAGAGCGAGGAGACTTCTTGCAAGCTGTGCCCAGCATACCCTCTAATTCTATCTTTTTCTCTCGTTCTATGCTTCTAAAACTTCATTCTAACTCTTTTCTTTTCTCTACACCTTGCTATAACTGTAACAATATATTCTGCAGTCTCCCCTTCCTTCCCTATGTACGGTATGCACTGTTTGTACAGCATGCAAGAAACAATACCTTTCACTGTATACTAATACATGTGACAATAATAAATCAAATCAATCAAAAAAAGATTAAGTAAAAGTTCAGTCCTGCTTTACTTGAAATGTAATTATAGGCTAACAATGCATTCACCATTTAATATTTTATGGACTTCAATGAGGTTTACATAGAACCAATTTGTTACTAGATTGAGAAAGGGAAATTGTTGGCCACGTGGCCAACTATCCAGTCTTCCGCAGTCCATTTCTCTAAATTCAGAGTTTCTGAATTCAAATTATCTGATAATTCAGTGTTTAATCCATATGGGCTAGAAATTGGTTGGTTTTGGCATGGCGCTCAAGGTTCACAACTCGCCCTTGCCTGTTACTGTGCAGGCAGGCAGCACACACATTTTGTGCTGCTCCCTCACTGCCATGAGTTCAACGTGCAACCCAGTACAGTCCATACTGCTGGCTCAATGCACACACAACAGCGAGTCTAACAGCATGCAAGGCTAGCTCCTGTTCTAGCCAGCCTCCAGCGCTTAAAATCAGTCTGTCCCTCTTAAAGGTGAAGCTGCATGGTGCACAGGAATTACTCCACTGCAATTTTGAACAAGGGGAAAGGAAAACCAGACTAGAAGGAAGATCACCAGGTTCACCAATGTTGCACTTGCAGAAGTGGTCAGAAGGAGAGAGGTCATCTTTCTGCCAGGTGGACAAGAGGTTCTCTAGATCAGCCCTCGAAATGGAATGGAAGCAAGCGGCAAGGGAGGTCAATGTAAGGAATCTGGCCCTGAAGACCTGGCAGTAATACCAGAACAGGTTCATTGACCTCACATGTGTGATCAAGATCAGTGAATTCATCTTCACAGGACATCAAATACCCATTAAACCACCAGATAATATAAGTAATGTGTACGTAATTCGTACAAAAACTATTTTAAATTGGTTTTAAAAAAGCATATTCGACCCATAGTTGAGTTACTTAAAATCAGTCTCTCAGTTCAAGTCTTTAAAATCTGGATTCAGTCTTGGCCATCTTTTCGTCACCCACTGCAATGACTGCATACATTTTTGTGGTACGATGAACATATTGTTCCAATTATGGTACAAACAGTGCACTGCAAAGCCCTTCAATATGAACTTATTCAAATATTGAAAGTAAAGATTCTACCATCACGTCCAACAATTTCCAGAGGCACTTTTATTTCTGTGCTTATCCGGAGATCCGGTTACTGGTGGGTGACCTCCTGCCACTCTTCTGTTTTTGAGCTGCAAGGCAGAAGCCAGTCTCTAGCTCTGCTGGACCCCGCAGTCTAATGCAGACACCTGGGGTTTCTGTCTCTAGATGCACTCATAACATTTCCATCTGCCAACTTGATTCAATTCACTGTATAGTTATTATGCATTTTTTTCATTCATGTGCAGTATGTTAAGTATTATTTGGATATTCATCTGCCCAGTACCATAACTAATCTAAACACTTCTGTAATTTGGCTTCAGAATTTGGATCATTAACAAAGATTAGAAATAGCAGGGGTTCAAGTACTGGCTTTGTCAGATTCGACTCTGTACATTCCTCATGCAATGACTTTACAACTGTCCTAAGTATTTTTACTGTTTAGCCAATTGTCTATGGGGTAGTGGGCGGATCTAGTGGGGGCGTGTCTATCACGTCTAATGTGCAGCCTTAAATTCCTGTGTTTTTTAGTTTAACCAAGCACATTTCATTTGGTATGATGTCTAAAGTTTTCCAAGATGTCGAGCAAATTTGCGAGGCTGGTTCCATCACTTCAAGTCTGTGTGCTGCCTATTTCTTTCTGTTACAGTAAAAACCCGTCCAGCATTTTGATGGATGTGCGACTCCCTGGGTTAATTGTCGCTCTCATTTCTCCGCCTTCCCCTCCCCCACCATCCACCCCTCCATCTCCCCCATCTCTCACGACACTTGTGCGAACTCGAGGAAAAGTTCTAAGCTCAGTCAGTATTTTATACATCAAACTCTTCCCAACCATATCGTCAAGCCGATCTTTTCCACACTACCCTCCCTCTGTCACTTCCAACCACCAGCCCAGTGGCTCCACAACTAAGGGAGATGGGACATTTCTTTCTCTGGGGAGATAGATATAGTCATACCCTCTATAAAAATAAAGCAGGATTTTTCACATTTTCTATCACATTCCTATTAACTGAATTATGTAATTGTTATTCACTGAAACGTATCACCAGTGTCTTGCTCACAGCACCTGTATACTTCATCTGTTCTCAACCTCAAAATTCTGCAGCTGATTTTGGAAGTTAAAGAAGGCAACGTTTCTGTCGACACATTCAGAAACACACTTCCTTGTTGAACAAAGAATTCCTTTTTAACAAAAAGTTTGATAGATTTTTTAATTGGCTCTCCACTAACAAGATAGCGATACGTAGGAGATACAACAGAAATCAAAGCGTGTTGGCTTCCGAAGAGAAGGGCTGAATTATCAATCCCAACTGACCATAAATTAACAAAAAACAAAATTCCAATCATAATGCCCATTTAAGTTAATAAAAAGAAAGATTCTGCAGTTATCGTGGCTATGATCTTCTATGAAGCTTCTCGCGAAATTTAACGGCCTTTTTAAGCCTCGCGAGATCTATTAGAACAGTACAGCACAGAACAGGCCCTCCGGCCCTCGATGTTGTGCCGAGCAATGATCACCCTACCTAAACCCACGTAACCCGTATACCCGTAACCCAACAATCCCCCCATTAACCTTACACTACGGGCAATTTAGCATGGCCAATCCACCTAACCCGCACATCTTTGGACTGTGGGAGGAAACCGGAGGAAACCCACGCACACACGGGGAGGACGTGCAGACTCCACACAGACAGTGACCCAGCCGGGAATCGAACCTGGGACCCTGGAGCTGTGAAGCATTGATGCTAACCACCATGCTACCGTGATCTAACGAGATATATTTGAAGAAGAGGCATATTATGTGATGAAGAACAGTGGTAAGTCTGAAGACTGAGAGAGTTTTGGAAACCACACAGGGTGTACCCAACTTGCAGCCTGCAGGAACGCCTGTGGTGTCCGAAGCAACTGTTGAAAATAACGGCAAGACGGTTCAGTGAGGTTGAATGTTTCCGCATGGGACTACTCCTCCAATTACTGCCCATTTCTCTCCCACTTCCAGCAGCAAACATGGGAGATAAACAAGCCGAGATTGGAGCAGCAGCAAATGCCAGAACTGATAGAGATAGAGAGAGCAAGAGAGACCCAGGAGCCCACCGGGCCTCCTCACCACACCTTCACGTGGCCTCCAAAGGGAAAAACAGTGTGCGGCGGTGGAGGAGCAGAATGTCTGGTGCCTGGTTCACTCCCGGTCTCAGGGTTCTCATTCAACCTGACCCCCACACACCAACAGGCACTCTTACCTACCCTTACAGCGGGTTTGCGCGAGTGAGCACGCAACTGGGAGTGAGCTGTTCACACACACTCTCACCCTTTCACACACTAATGGTTGTCTTTATTTATTACCTATTTTTTAATTATCAAGTCATTATTGTGGTGTTTTTCCTCAGGAAAGTGTGTCATTCAAATGTCAGCATTTAAAAAAATTTAATTTAAAAACCCTTCTTTCCAAAATGTGCTCAATGCCACCACCAAGTGAGAAAAATTGAGGGAGGAACTTAAAGTATTTAATATCAGCAGAGTAAAAGTATTGGAGAAATCCAAGGGATTAAAGTCAACAAGTCCCCTAGATCTGAAGGACTTGTAATTGAAAATATGGAAAGATGTGTCATTTGAAACATGGAAGTCTGGCAATATCTGGTCTGAGAGAAACATGAGAGAATACAGGGCAAGATCCCACGATGGGTTAACACAGCTGCAAAGAGCAGGATTATAAAATGCAGATTCTTTCTCTCAAGCAGGCTCGGCAAACACATAGGATTTTTGCATGAAGCTAAAAACAATGGCTCACACCTTCATTGAAAGTAACTATCTTAGTAAGCATCTGGAAAAGCATGGATGAAGGTTTCAGTTGAATTAAGTGACGAATGTTTAAAACAGGCAGGTCTTTCAAGTTATAACCAAGTGAATTTTTAGCATACAGCTAAAAGCAATGTTTCACACCTTCATTGAAATTAACTATCTTAGTAAACAGCTGGAAAGGAAAGGATGAGGTTCAGTTGAATTTGGTAACAATTCTAAGTGTGAAGTTCTGCCAATATCAAGTAAATTAAAAGAAAATTGGAGACAACCTGTCTACGAGAAACACAATTTAGAGCCAAAATCAAAGTCAAAATTATGAGCTGGGGACACAATTGAAAAATAAAACTATAGAAATGACAGGAACCAAACTAAAATTCACACCTCTATTGAAACCAAAACAACTTTGAACATCACAAAGGAAACAATGTAATCAGAGACCCGAGAGGTGAGGTTATGTCAAAATGAATACTTAGTTGTACTAGAATGTTTAGATCAAAGATACTTTTTACAATCAAAGTGAAATAAGTTATTTTACAATAAGGTCATAAAAACTAAATAACTGTTAGAAAGAGAATATAAACCCAGAGACCAGAGCAGGAACTAGCAGAAGCAGACCAGAACCAGAACTCAGAGAAAAGGAGAGAAGGAACAAGAGAAGCAACCATATTCATCTTCGTCAGCTCGGTTATAGGAAAGATAAGACAAGTAGCCGAGCTAATACTTCTAAGGAAGACTAGAATTTAAAGAGGAGGCAAAGTCAGCTCAGATAGCCAGCAGAGCCAGCTCTCATAGCTCAGTACATGGGATTGACAAGACATAGCAACCGAGCTAACCAGCGAATACATCTCAAGAAGACCAGACTTTAAAGAAGATTGATTGTCAAGTTGGGCCTGAAGGTCCCTTCAACCAACCAGCAGGATCCAGAAGCAAGATCTTTTCACCTTTCTGAAAAGAAAGTGATTACAGCTTTTAAAAGAAAAAATATAATAATAAAATAACTTAATTTAACCTGAAACAGTGGTTTATTCCTAAAGTCTACTTTACTTACTTAGCAATGCGGGACCCAGAATCGATGCTACTAAGTGGTAAGTAGATTAAATCTTCAGTGAAGGTATGGGTTATACTGGGGGATAACTTGAAAATATAGTTCGACCTGAATAGCACCCACCAAAGCCTGCATCAGAGTCAGGGAGTGAGAATCCCTGTTCACCATTTAGAATGTCGGCCCTTTTTGGTATAGGGGGAATTCTAAGAATAGTGGTGAGTTTTCAACAACAAACTACATCCTAGGGTTCTAACAGAAATAACTGATAATCAATGTGCTGGTTATGATTTTCCAAAATTCTGTAATGGTACCAGTGGATTGGAAATGTAACATTGCAGTTCAAGAAAAAGAGAGAAAACATGGGACTATCAGCCAGTTAGCCTGACATCAGTCATCAGGAAAATGCTGGCATCTCATATTAAGCAAGCTTTAGCAATGTACTTAGAAAATCATAGTATGATCAGACTAAGTCAACATGAGTTCAAAAAAATGAAATCACGTTTCACAAATGTATTACATTTTTTGAGAATGCAACATGTAGGGCAGATAAAGTGAACAAGTGGATGCAATACACTTCAATTTCCAAACGGGTGTCAATAAGATACCACACAAAAGGTTAATACACAGGGTAAATGACTCACGGCATTGGGGGGAAATATATGAGCATGGATGAAGGCTGGGTGTTAGGACAACAAAGGTAGTTTTAAGGGATTTATATTTGTATTGGCAAGCATTAGAAATAAGGTACAGTTTTAAGTGTGTTTAATTTAATGTTTCTGCGTCTAGAAGGGTAAAACCTATAGTTGGATTCATGCTGAACAAAGGTGCATGTAAGTGTGGGGGTTGCTCAAGTTCCAATGTGTTTCTAATGTGCTTAGAGAGGATTACGGAGTGAAGAATAAATAGGCAAGCAGAGGTATCTGAGCCTTACTTAGCAACTGGAGGCCCTTGTAAGGTTAAAAAATAATGTTTTTAAGACTTAAGTTTTAGCTGGATATATTGCAGTTGGAGACAGAACACTGAGGGATTCTCTCAAATCTACCAGGAGAAGCTGGACAGAACATGTGAGTTGCAATGAAGCAGGCTTCCTAAGAAACAAGATACAATCCAGATAACCAGGGAATTGGAACAGTAAGAATGTCCAAAACGACTGAAGTAAAATGAACAGAGACCAAAGTATTGTGCAGAAGAATTAAAGGAAGAGTAAGCAAATTGTTCCGAGTTAACAAATTGTTCTGAGTTAACAAGACAATTGCAGTAACTACATTTAAAGTGGGAAGTAACTACATTTAAAGTGGGACAGCAGACTTCAGAGATTAAATAAATATTTGATGACATTTTAATGCAGTCTGGGAATCAAGAGTTAAAGCAATTGTGAAAGTTGTCAAGACAAAGAAATCCTAAAGAGGTTGGTGTAAAATACTGGACTGAATTCACAGTTAAAAGTGGAGCAGCAGCTTTGTTTAAAATCCGTTATCACTGTCAGCAGTCCCCTCATCCCAATTTGTTGCATGCATCTTTACCAACACCACCGGCGTCCCTTCCAATACCCCCCGTCACAATCTCCCACCCAGGATTAATAATGGTCATATGTTTCATGTCATGTAAATTGACTTTCAAAAGATGTTTAACAAAGTACCACATAGACATCAGCAAAATTGAAGGCCATGGGATTAAAGTGACAGTAGAAGCAAAGATGCAAAATTGGCTTAGGTCAATGATTGTTTTTCAGATTAGAGGAAATATTATGCAGTGGCCCCTGTATTGGGACCAGTGCTCATTGTAACATACATTAATTATAGGGACTTGAGAACACAATTTGCAAGTTTATGGATGGTATGAAATTCAAATGCAGTCAACAATGAGAGGAATAGGGTGGATAACAGTGGATAGCACTAAGACTGCGGCGCTGAGGACCCAGGTTCGATCCCGGCTCTGGGTCACTGTCAGTGTGGAGTTTGCACATTCTCCCTTGTCTGCGTGGGTTTCACCCCCACAACCCAAAGATGTGCAGGTTAGGTGAATTGGCCATGCTACTATGCCCCTGAATGTCCAACGGTTATGTGGGGTTACATGGTTGCAGGGATAGGGTGGGGGAGTGGGCCTAGGTAGGGTGCTCTTTCAATGGGTTGGTGCAAACTCAATGGGCCGAATGCCCTCCATCTGCACAGTAGGGATTCTATAACTGTGTGGGGTTTGCATTTTCTCCCCGTATCCACGCGAGTTACCTCCATCCAGGTGCTCCAGTTTCCTCCCACATTCAAGAGATGTGCAGGTTGGGTGGGGTTATACGGTTAAGGGGGGGGATGGAGTCGGCCTAGGTAGGGAGCTCTTTCAGAGGGCCAGTGCAGACCTGATGGGCTGAATGGCCTATTTCTGCACTGCAAGGATTCTATGGATCTATGGGATAGAGTTGGGGAGTGAGATAAATTGCTACAGGCACCCTGGGCTGAATGGCTTCCTTCTCTACTGTATGTTTGAAAAATAAGAAATAGACGAGACAAAAAAAAGCAACAATGATGCATTCTGT
This sequence comes from Scyliorhinus canicula, assembly GCF_902713615.1. Lineage (NCBI taxonomy): Eukaryota > Metazoa > Chordata > Chondrichthyes > Carcharhiniformes > Scyliorhinidae > Scyliorhinus > Scyliorhinus canicula. The sequence goes on along the minus strand of NC_052146.1, from coordinate 42,050,046 downwards.
CTAAGTACAAACTCAAAACTTCTCACAACGTACATCTTGAGCATAATATAAAATGCTCCAAAAGTTTCAATAACATCTCAGAAGATTTTTTTTCTAAGTATATAACAAGTCGGTAAGTGCTCAAAATACATACTTTCTTATAACTGATCTAACATAGGAAGGAAAAAACAAAGTGCATTATGATCTTCATAATCAATGAAGTGTTGAATGTACTGTGTCATTCGGGGGTTGCAGATTCACAGTCAACACTCTCCACATGGTAAATGCCTCGATCTTGACTGAGATATGTGTCCATAAAATAGATCATTTTCTCCCCTAAAGGTATTGAGTTTTTGCTTTGGTATGGCTCCACAATCATCAAAGTGCTCCAGTACCTTTCCTCTGTGGGTGTTAATCTCATGAGACTTGCAAATAGCTGCAGGCTACTCAACTAGAGAGGGCATCAGATCAGAATCGATACTGTTTCACTTTGATGTTCACCAATGTACAGTTTAGGGGCTGGTTTAACACATGTACAGGGGCTGGTTTAGCACAGTGGGCTAAACAGCTGGCTTGCAATGCAGAACAAGACCAGCAGCGCAGGTTCAATTCCCATACTGGCCTCCCTGAACAGGCACCGGAATGTGGTGACTAGGAAGCTTTTCACAATAACTGCATTGAAGCTTACTTGTGACAATAAGCTATTATTATATAATAATAATAATAATCTTTATTGTCACAAGTAGTCTTACATTAACACTGCAATTAAGTTACTGTGAAAAGCCCCCTAGTCGCCACATTCCAGTGCCTGTTCAGGAACATGGAGGGAGAATTCAGAATGTCCAAATTACCCAACAGCATGTCTTCCGGGATTCGGAGGAGGAAACCGGAGCACCCAAAGGAAACCCACGCAGATACAGGGATAAGGTGCAGACTCCGCACACTCCGCACAGACAGTGGCCCAAGCTGGGAATCAAACCTGTGACCCTGGAGCTGTGAAGCAACAGTGCTAAACCAGTCCCTGGGTAGTGATCAGGAATAGGAATCATGGACAGGTGACAAGGTCCACTTAGTGTAACTACCACCATCCAGGCAGATGTCAACCGACTCAAAACAGAGCAGGATTTAAATGTGGGATGCTCCTGGACACGTGGACTATAGGGTAGTTAAAGCATACAAACCACAAGACTATCTCTGTTATCATTGTCATGAAGCCAATGAAAAGCAGTGTTTCCAAATTACATGCAAGAAAATGGACAGTATTCAAATAAAACAAATTTCTCAGCCACACCAAGTTCGTGAACATTAACCAAATTAGATAAAAGTTAAATAGACCCACAGGGTAAGCAGTAATTATGTCAAATAATCCTAAAAGCAACCACAAACATGTTTCTAGGTAATACTTCCCAGAGATGGAAGGTCCTGACTTACTTTCTAGAGTAAAGAAAATAGCAGACACCTTACTGCTGGGATCAGGCAAAAATCAACATAGAAGCAGGAGGCCATTTGGTCCTTCAGGCCTGCTCCGCCATTCATTATGGTCATGACTGATCTTTCAACTCAGTAACCTGTTCCCACTTTCCCCCCATATCCTTTGATCCCTTTAGCCCAAAGAGTTATATCTAATGTCTACTTGAAAACATACAATGTTTTGGCCTCGACTGCTTTCTGTGGTAGCAAATTCTACTGGCTCACCACTCTCTGGGCGAAGAAATTTCTCCTCATCTCAGTCCTAAATGGTTTACCAAGTATCCTTAGACTATGACCCCCTGATTCTGGACTCCCTCCCCTGCCAACAGAAGCATCCTTCCTTCATCTACCCGGTCTAGTCATTTAGAATTTTATAGGTTTCTATGAGATACCCCTTCATTCTTCTAAACTTCATCAAATCTATTCCAAACCGACTCAATCGCTCCTCATACATCAGTCCCACCAAATCAGTCTGTTAAACCTTCACCGCATTCCCTCTCTTGCAAGAGCATCTTTCCGGAGATAAGGAGACCAAAACTGCACACAATATTCCAGGTGTGGTCTCACCAAGGCCCTATATAAATTGCAGAAAGGCATCCCTGCTCCTGTACTCAAATCTTCTCGCTATGAAGTCCAACATACCATTTTGCCTTCTTTATCTCCTTCCGCACCTACATGTTTACTTTCAGTGACTGGTGTACAAGGATACCCAGGTCTCATTGCATTCCCTTCTCTCAGTCTATAGCCATTCAGATAATAACCTGCCTCCAGGTTTTTGCGACCAAAGTGCTAAACCTCACATTTATCCACGTTATATTTCATCTGTCATGCATTTGCCCATTCTTCGAATTGAGACTTCAAATATTGAGATAGTGGAATTTTACTTTGGAAAACAATCCAATATCTGGTCTACAGCAGAATTTTACAACTTCAGCAGCATATTAGATATTGATATTAAAGTGGATGCTTTCCCAAATACTGAAAGCAGATACAGTACATATTTTGCGAACTCTCTTGGTGCTATTGAGCATATATGCAGAAATCTGAGAGAATAACAGGGGAGTTTTCATCTCACAAGAGGATACTTTATACATGGCAATAAAGAGAAATGTTACATTTATATGGCAACTAATCTGCACACATCAAGGTCTTAAAAAAGGGCAGAAAGGAAATGATTAAAGGTAAATTGAATTTTTAATATAGCAATCATTCTGATTTGATTTTGAAATGGTAATACGGTGGATGTAGCCCAGTGTTGGGTGATAAACCATGTTCATTTTTCACTAGCTTCTGGTGAAATTAACATTCATAAAATATTCCCAAGTGCTCAATCCCAAGAACACTTGTTTTGGCCTTGATTTTCTAATGAGTCAGCATTTAATGACAGAAAAATCAAAATGTATCATTTTCTATTAAATCAAGCTTTTTAAAAGAATGCTAATTTTGCTACTGGATGAATTGAGGACAAAAAAAAAGGAGAATTAATAGAAGCACTTCATAATTGGAATGCAGAGCAGCACGGTGGCGCAGTGGTTAGCACTGCTGTCTCACGTCGCCGAGGTCCCAGGTTCAAATCCTGGCTCTGGGTCACTGTCCGTGTGGAGTTTGCATTCTCCCAGTGTCTGTGTGGGTTTCGCCCCCACAACCCAAAGATGTGCAGGATAGGTGGATTGGCTACGCTAAAATTGCCCCTTAATTGGAAAAACAAACACAGATACCAACACACCATGGTGCTTCATACAGGCAGGTGAAATGAAATGAAAGCTGCATCTCTGTGACTGAGTTAAGAATCGTAACTGAAAGCTTAATTGAAGAGATGGGTTTTCAGGAGACAGTTAAGCGGAAAGGTGAGGATGAACAACAAATGGCAAGTTAGTTGGTGCAACATGGGATGAAGAGATCAATTCCCCCATCAGATCGAGGGCATGGATAGTGGAGGGTTGGAATAAGTCAATAACATTTACACCACACAAGTGTCAAGCAACGGCCATCTCCGACAAAAGAGAATTGAACCACCTCTCCAGAACGTTCAATTGCAAGAGGGTCAACAAATCCCCTACCATCAACATCCTATGGGTTTACCATTGACCAGAAACTTAATTGGACCAATCATATAAATATTACAGTTACAAGATCAGGTCAGAAGCTGGGAATTCTGCAGCAAGCAAAGCATCGCCCAACTCCAAAGCCTATCCGCCATCTACAACGTACAAGTCAGAAGAATGATGGGATTCTCTCCATTTGCATGGATCAGTGCAATGGCAAAGTATCAAGTTCTTACTGAAAATAGGTGTGTTTTGCCCCAGAAAGGAGACCAGGTACTCACACACAGATCTTCTAACGCTGTAAATAAAAAGCAGGGGTGTGTAATTAGTGCCACCCTGATCTCAAAATGCATTTCAAGGTTCCGTCTCCCGTCTCCCTGGACATCGAGACCACCGGCAGATATGGGGAACACCCCTAACCCTCCAACACAGAGAGCCAAAGCCCCACCCCACGCAGGCATATAGGTGCCCGATCCGACCCCAGCCAGTGTCCACCTCCCCAAAATCGGGGCACCTCCTATTCAAGGTGCCACCCCCTGCAACCGCCATGCAGGCACAGGCGTCCCCTTCCATCACCAACTCCCCCTCCCCCCATTCCAACATAATGGGAACACCCCACAATGGGGTTCCTAAGGTCCTGCCCCCTGGCACTGCCTACCTGGTTGGCAGAGCCTGGTTTGCACTGCTCAGCCACGTCCCTCACCACCAAGGGATTATGCTCACCTCCGATCCCCCAGTGTCATCATCACAACTGGTTTGCATTTTTGTAAATGAGTGGTCATTCCCTGCGGTGTGACTTAGGTGCCGAGGTCCCAGGTTCGATCCCGGCCCCAGGCCACTGTCCGGGTGGAGTTTGCACATTCTCCCCGTGTTTGTGTGGGTTTCACCTCCACAACCCAAAGATGTGCAGGGTAAGTGGATTGGCCACGCTAAAGTGCCCCTTAATTAGAAAAAAAATAATTGGGTGCTCTAAATTTATTTTTTTTAAACTGACTGGGCAAAAACTTGCAGATGGAATGTAATGTTGGAAAATGTGCAGTTATATACTTTGGTAGAAAGAATAAAGGAGCTGAATATTATTTAAATGGAGAAAGATTGAAGAAAGCTGCAGCACAGAGGGATTTGGGGATCCTTGTGCATAAATCAGAAAAAGCCAGCATGCAAGTTCAGCAGGTAATTGGGAAGGCAAATGAAATGTTGGCCTTTATTTCAAAGGGAATGGGGCATATGAATACAACTGTACAACTGCTACAACTGTACAAGGCACTAGTTAGACCACATCTTGAACACTGAACAATTTTGTTTCCTTTACCCAAGGTAAGCTATACAGGCATTAGAGGCAGTCCAGAGAAGGTTCACCAGATTAATCCCGAGTATGGATGGATTTTCTGATGAGGAGAGGTTGAGTAGGTTGGGCTTGGAGTTGAGAAGAATGAGAGGCAATTTTACTGAAACATCTAGGATTTTCAAGGGGCTTGGTAGGTTAGATGCTGAGAATTTGTTACCTATTGTGGGAGATCTAGGACCAGAGGGTGCAATTTCAGAATAACGGGTCACCCATTTAAGATAGAAATGAGGAGAAATTTCTTCTCTCAGAGGGTAGCAAATCTGTGGAATTCTTTACCAAAGAGGACCGTAAAGGCTGGGTCATTAAGTATTTTCACGGCTGAGAAAGATTTCTAATTTCATTTTCATCAGTAAGGGAATGAAGGATTATGAGGATACGGCGGTAAGTGGAGTTGAGGATTATCATATCAGATCAGTCATGATCACATTCAATGGTGGAGCAGAATTGATGGACCGAATAGCCTAAATGAAAATGAAATGAAAATCGCTTATTGTCACGAGTAGGCTTCAATGAAGTTACTGTGAAAAGCCCCTAGTCGCCACATTCCGGCGCCTATCCGGGGAGGCTGGTACGGGAAATTGCCCCTTAATTAGAAAAAGTGGAGTTGAGGATGCCTCAGAATGGAAAGTGCTCTCTCTCTATATAAAATCTTCAAGAGTCCCGAGAAGCTTACACAAACAAAAGTTTATTTGGCAAACAAGAGTAAAGGCCACAACACAGCATTCAGCACTAAGTCCCAGCCAGGACTACCGATCATGCCGGTCCCAATCCAGTCAGGCTTTTAAGTACAAGATTCACGATCCTCAGCCGCTAGGCTTCGGTGAGGTCTCGTGAGGGTTATTACAACCCTCCTTCCCGAAGTCGGTACCTCTGTCGCTGGAGGTGGAGGAGGTCTCCTTCGCCACTTTGCCAGCAGCTATGTTTCCAACATCCGTGAGGACCTGTCAGGGAGCATCGCTCCTGCACCGATTGTCCGGGGGGGGGGGGGGGGGGGGGGGGGGGGGGGGCTGCCGGCAGTCTCTCCCTGCAAAAACTATCATCCGAGATTATGGATGATTCCGTCTCCAAATCTGCCTCAGAATCTTCCAGCTCATGAAGATTAGCATTCTGGCCTTTGCTCCCGAGCTTCTGGATGGTGGTCAAGAGGGACGAATAACCAATTCATCTGTGTGGATTTCCTGCCTCTGGGTCATCCCTGTGGGTCTCGTGAGAGTTATGACACTCTTCCTTACCTATAATGGCAGGCTGAAGTTTTTTTCCAGGCTTCTGGATCTCTTATTGTCTATACAGCTTTGACATCCATTCCTAGTTTACATTAGAAGTAGAGTTTCTACTTCTTAATTGGCATATAATGTCAAAAAATACATTCAACTATATCAATTGACAAAAACTTCTTAACATTCATTGATTCGCAGGCTCACCTCATGTCTCACCTCAAGGGCAACTGGGGATGGACAGTAAACTCTGACCTTCCCAGCAATCCCCACATCCCATAAAGGCTAGTTGGAGCGGAAAGTTGGTTATTTGTGCCGTGGGTTTGTGTGTGTGTGTGTGTGTGTGTGTGTGTGTGTGTGTGTGTGTGTGTGTGTGTGTTTGGGGGGGGGTTGGAGAGAGACTGTATATAAAGCTACTGTTGAATCACAGGGAACTCTGGGTAAAAGAAAACCCTCCTCATCCCGCAACCTTCATTAAACTGGCCAGTTTGCCCACTGGGGGATTATGAACAGATGCCCTTCCTCTGACCAATCAGGATTTGATGTATAATTTCCCACCACACGTTCAGGTCTGGCTCATGGTAATGTACAGATTTCTGGATCACCGCCTTCAAACACAATAGGAATACAAATTACACCAAAAACACTTTTTTAAAAATTATATATGAAGTGATAAAGTGATATTGGTAAACAACGAGCCAGCAGTAAACAAAAGGTAGTAACATGCAGAGCCATAAACTGACATTAATGCTAATTATACGGTCTCTCAAAGAATATATTGCGCTCTAGACAGACACTCTTACGAGATGAACAAACAATGGGTGTTGTTATTTTTCTCCAGGTACCAAAGGTACTTACAACATTGTCTGGTGATGTATTTTTATCTGAGCGGCGACAGTTTAGGTCTAACTGCCTGATACAAAGACAACCCCTGGGAAATAGGACTGAAGGAGCAACATCAATGTTGAACCGCAGCGAATGCAAAAGGAAACAGCATGTACATTTGGAAGTATGTCTACCAGCTTATTTTAGCAACTCCAGCTGGGCTGCTCCAGTTAATGTAATTATTGTGCAGCTAATTAAGTGCAGACGGGACCCAAGGAGGTGGCACCTGAAGTAAAGCAAGTTAAGTGTTTGTTGAAAACTGGAGTAATTAAACAGGGATGGATCGCCCGAGAAATACCAATCTGTGGGCTAAGTAGTGTCATAGGTTTGAAGCTACTAATATTTAACCCTTAAGATTTCTTTTAATGACATGGATTATTTTCGGGACCTTTTCGATCTCTCGTTATACCAGGTCGTGTAGGCAAGCGGAGTTCCCCATTGTTAAAAGAAACGAGGCTATATGCAGTCTCGGCCACGTGTACCCAATTAAGGCCCCTTTTTCGAAGCCAGTCGTGTTGATAGCCATGTGTTTCACGGTACTGCGATTTTGTTTCCTTCAGAGAAGATCGCACCCAGTCTTTGAAGGTTGTGGCACTGGATGAACCTCTAGAAATAGCAAGGTTCAAGAAGTAGCTAGGAGCAAAAGAGCTTTTGTAAAAAGATGGCGGAGAAATAAGTCTAAAACAAAAAGGGGAATGATTTTTAATGACCCTCCTGTATTTATGACTTCAGAGTTTATGCAGACACCGTCTTTGAGATCACTGTAGTCATTTTCACTTTACTGCCAGAGAGTACAATAAGGAAGTATTACAATTAATAAATCTGCACACCCAAAAGCAGAACCCCTGGATCGGATGATTTGAGGCCCAACTACAGATTGCAGACCACAGTTACAACGTATTGTCTTCTGCATTTCGGATCCCAAAGTACAATGGACAGCAACCATGTGGCTTGAGCTTCGGCCACACAGGAGATGGAACTTTTTTTAAATTGGAAATTTATGAGAAAAAATTATTTGATGACAAGGCCGTCTCCCCTGAGGACAATTGAATAACTTTAATCACTCATATTTTGAGTGACACAGTGGTGAGGTGGTTAGTACTGCTGCCTTATGGCACAAAAGATCCGGGATAGATCCCGGCTCTGGGTAATTGTCTGTGTGAACTTTGCACATTCTCCCCGTGTCTGCCTGGGTCTCACCCCCACAACCCAAAGATGTGCAGGGTTGGTGGATTGGCCACACTAAACTGCCCCTTAATTGGAGGAAAAACATTTTAAATCACATATTTTAATAACCGATCCATGCACACATTGCATAACGTGATCACAAAGACACTTCAACACAACATTAACAGCATTGGTTATTTGAAGCAAGGAAAAGATCAAAAGCCAGTATAAATCAGCTCTCCAAACTGGAAGACAGCGCTCAAGCAATTCCTCTTAAATGCTTCTTCTAGTTTAAATAAATCCTTAGTGCTTTTCAGTTGATTGTAAGCAAATTTAATTTGCAATTGTGCCAGCTATCAGTCTGTGATAACATTCTCTCACCTCCACATGAGAAAATTGTGGGTTTAAGTTCCATTTCAGAGAGATGCGAGCACAACATCCAGACTGACATTCGCATGCAGCACTTTCAGAGGAGGTGTTAAATGAAAGGCCCATCTGTCCTCTCAGGTGGATGTAAGAAAATCCCCTGGCACTATTTTGCAGTAGAGCAGGAGAGTTCGCCCCAGTGTCCTGGCCAACATTAATTCCTCAACAAACATCACTAGGACAGATTACCTGGTCATATCACACTACTGTTTGAAGGACATGAAATTAAATAAAATGAAAATCACTTATTGTCACAAGTAGGCTTCAAATGAAGTTACTGTGAAAAGCCCCTAATCGCCACATTTCGGCACCTGTTCGGGGAGGCTGGTACGGGAGCTTGTTGTGTGCTAATTGGCTACCATATTTCCTACTATTTAAAAGTACTTCTTCATTAGTTGTGAATCATCATGGGACATGCTACGGATGTGAACAATACCATGTAAATGCAACTGCTTCATCTTTGCTTTAGACAGATTGTTTATGTGACAGCAGTTATTACCCTCCAAAGTAATTGGGTCTGCAGTGGTTTTAAATTTTTGGTGCAATATGGACTACATAAATGCAAGCATTTATGCATGTCAATATAGGTCATGGCTGTAATTTAACATTTTCCTAAACGTTTACAAAGTATTGCTCCATCAATAAGCATCTTTACTAGTCATCAACTCCAAATTAATAACTTCTTCTGTAGACAGCATCGTTACAGCACAGAAGGAAGCCATTCAGCCAGCCAATCAAAATCCATGCTGGCTCCCTGGAGAGAAACCAGTCAGTCATATTCTTGCTCTATTCTTGTCGCCTTGCAGTCATTTCCCTCAAGTGTCCACCAATTTCCTTTTGAAATCATTGATTGCCTCCACCTCCAAGACACTTTTAATTACCACTTGCTGCGTAAAAATATTCTTCATCACCACCCCCCCCCTCCAAGTCTGTGCTGACCATGCTGCACTTATAACCTAAAGCCTTCCACACTTCTGGGGCCCGTATCCCTCTATTCCCACCCTAATCATGTATTTGTAAAGACACCCCTTAACCATCACTATCGTAGCTGCTTCCACCACCTTCTCCGGCAGAGAGTTCCAGGCACCCACTACCCTCGGTGTAAAAGATCTTCCCTCGCACATCTGCTCTAAAGTTTGCCCCCTCGCATCTTAAACCTATGTCCCCTAGTAATTGACTCTTCAACCCTGGGAAAAAGCTTCTGACTATCCACTTGTCCATGCCCCAGACTTCTTTCAGGTTGCCCCTCAACCTCCGTCCTTCCAGTGACAACAAACGGAGTTTATCCAACCTCTCCACATGGACAGCACAGTAGTACAGTGGTTAACACTGTTGCTTCACAGCACCAGGGTCCCCGGTTCGATTCCCGGCTTGGGTCACTGTCTGTGCGGAGTCTGCACGTTCTCCTCGTGTCTGCGTGGGTTTCCTCCGGATGTTCCAGTTTCCTCCCACAAGTCCCGAACGACATGCTGTTAGGTAATTTGGACATTCTGAATTCTCCTTCCGTGTACCTGCACAGGCGCCGGAATATGGCAACTAGGGGCTTTTCACATTAACTTCATTGCAGTGTTAATGTAAGCCTACTTGTGGCAATAAAGATTATTATTAGCTAATGCCCTTCATACCAGGAAAATCCTGCTAAACCTCTCCAAAGCCTCCACATCCTTCTGGTAGTGCGATGACCAGAACTGAACACTATATTCAGAGTGTGGCCTGACTAAAGTTCTATACAGCCAATTTTTATACTCAATGACCCGTCCAATGAAGGCAAGCATGCCATATGCCTTCTTGACTACCTTCTCCACCTGCGTTGCCACTTTCAGTGACCTGTGGACCAGTACACCCAGATCCCTCTGCCTGTCAATACTCTTTTAAGGGTTTTGCCATTTACTGTATACTCCACACCTGTATCAGACCTTCCAAAATGCATTACCTCACATTTGTCCGGATTAATCTTAATTTGCCATCTCTCACCCCCGCCCCTCCAAGTCATCAACAGATCTATATCCTGCTGTATCCTCTGACAGTCCTCACCGCTTTCCGCAGTTCCGCCAACATTCGTGTCATCCACAAACTTACTAATCAGACCAGTTACGTTTTCCTCCAAATCATTTATATATACTAAACAGCAACGGTTCCAGCACTGATCCCTGTGGAACACCACAAGTCACAGCCCTCCAATCAGAAAAGCACCCTTCCATTGCTGCCCTCTGACTACTATGACCGAGCTACTTCTATATCCCTCTTGCCAGCTCACCTCTGATCCCATGTGATTTCATCTTCTGTAACAGTCCGCCATGAGGGTCCTTGTCAAACGCCTTAGTGTCTCAAAGAATCCTTTCCAATAATTTCCCTAACTACCACTGGCATAAGGCTCACCGGCCTAAAATTTGTTTATTATCACGTGTACCACGGTACAGTGACAAGTATTTTTCTGCGAGCAGCTCAACAGATCATTGAGTACATGAAAAGAAAAGGAAATAAAAGAAAATACATAATAGGGCAACACAAGGTACACAATGTAACTAGATAACACCAGCATCAGGTGAAACATACAGGTCAGTCCATAAGAGGGCCGTTTGTCTGCCCATTCTGCTATCCTATCTATGTTCTGTTGCAGATGATTAGTATTATCCCCAGTTCTTGTCACATCTTTAGGTTTGGTATAATTGGCAAATTTTAAATTTTACTCTGTATTCCAATATCCATATCAATTACATACAAATACATTTTTTTTTTAAAACACTGTGGTCCTAGGACAGACTCTTGGGGAGCACCACTGTCTACCATCCTTTGATCTGAAACCAACCATTTATTATGACTCACTGTTTCGGTCCTTGAACCAATTCTCTTTGTTTTGACTAACATTGACCCTCGTATTCCATGAGCATCAATTTTGTTAGGGCAGCACGGTGGCCTAGTGGTTAGCACAGCTGCCTCATGGCACTGAGGTCCCAGGTTCGACCCGGCTCTGGGTCACTGTCCGTGTGGAGTTTGCACATTCTCCCCGTGTTTGCGTGGATTTCTCCCCCACAACTTCAAAGATGTGCGGATTGGCCACACTAAATTGCCCCTTAATTGGAAAAAATAATTGAGTAATCTAAATTTATTTTAAAAAAATTTTGTTAAGCAGCCTTTTATGTCGCATTGTAAAATTCTTAAAATCCATATGAACAACTTCCATCACATTCCCTTCTTCAACCTTCTCAGTTACTTCATTAAAATATTAAAACAAATTAATCAAACACAATCTGCTTGTTACAAATCTGCATTGGCTCTCCTTAATTAACTCAAACCTCTCAAAGTGTGAACCCCCCACTCCCTGATTATAGTTTCTGATTATTAAATACCCATCACTGGTGTTAAACTGACTAGTCTATTTCTTGAACATTTGCCACTTTTCTTTTTTTTTTAAATATGTAAATTTAGAGTACCAAACTTTTTTTCCCAATTAAGGGGCAAGTTAGCTTGGCCAATTCACCTACTCTTCACATCTTGGGTTGCGGAGGTAACACCCACGCAGACACGGGGAACATGTGCAAATTCCACATGAACAGTGACCTGGAGCCAGGCCCGAACTCAGGTCCTCAGCGCTATGAGGCAGCAGTGCTAACCACTGTGCCAGCATTCCATCCCATTTGCCACTTTTCAATTCTCTGGCACCTCCCTCAGATCTAGAAGAATCAAAGATTATGGCAAACTCTTCAACTTTCTCCACCTCTACTTTCCTTAGCAACCTGGGTGCCGGCCATCTGGACCAGGCAACTCATCCACTCTGAAGTCGAGCCTGGCTTTTCAGTGCATCCTTCCCATCAATTTTCCCCACACAAATTACCTCTTCCACTGATACTTTGTCAGATCGCACCAATACAAAAGTACTTAAGTATCCAGTTTATTCTGGATATTTTCACCACATTACTGATTGTGGATTAACATTTTCTAATCATTAGTTTACATTAATAACTGCAGGCGATGACTCAATATGCCCCAAACAAAATGCAAAACAACCACAGGTTCACAATACTAATCGCTGCTTTTACCACCCCACCAGCTCAAAGTTAATAGTCACCACAAGGTGAGATTCTGAGTTACACTCACTGGTAGTGCTGCAATAGTAAGCAAACATATTAGTCTATGATGTATTGGTTAATCTCTGCCAGGGTGAATGAAGGGAGAGATACAATGGCCCTGGCTGAGGAAGTGGAGGAAAATAAATATTAATAGAAATTTGGTAGTACAGAACTTGTGTATTGCCGAAAAAGACATGTTGCTGAAGCTTTTCATCTTGCACTCATCAGGACAATTGCAAGAACACCAATGTCAGGGAAAACAACAACTTTATACTAACAGGATGCTGTCGTCAAGCCAAAAAGATGTTCTGCCCCTCACACAAATGAGTAACGTGGTATATGAATTTCAGTGCTGGCGCAAGGCTAGATACGTAGACCATTATCCCAAAGACTGGTGAAGCGTATCAAACAGCATGTCCCTTCCGCTGTTCGCAATGGGCAAGGTACCGTCTGTACCCAATCAGCCCGTGATTGCAAAATTCAACATACAGTGTCCAACATTAGATGTGATTCTGTGACTGGACAACATTTGCTTAATAATCCTCAATGTGCTAAAAAGTATGCTGATAACCAATTTTAAGGTTGTCATCCGGGTTTGCAATTTGGCACATTTTCATGTACTGGAAGCTACATATATTAATACAGAGGTCCCTGTTCTTTGCAGACAGGAGGAACATGTCCACACATTGTGGCTGTTTCAGCTAAACAAAATAAGTGATAGGCATTTGTTGGTCCATTCCGGCAATGCCTTGACCAATCAGAGTCAAGCTGCCGGTTTTAAATTTTCTTTTTTTTTCTTTTTATAAATTTAGAGTACCCAATTATATATTCTTTTCCAATTAAGGGACAATTTAGCGTGGCCAATCCACCTAATGTATACATCTTTGGATTGTGGGGGTGAAACCCACGCAGACATGGGGAGAATGTGCAAACTCCACATGGACAGTGACCCATGGCCGGGATTCGAACCCGGATCCTCAGCGCCACAGTCCCAGTACTAAACACTGCGCCACATGCCGCCTCAGTTTTAAATTTTCAACCCGTGTTTGGCAATTAACTGTCAGTCACCATTAACTGATGCATTCTCCATGGCAATGCCTCTACCAATCAGCACATACAGTATAAAGTTGCTGTTTCCCCTGACATTGGTATTCCTGCGATCGTTCTGATGAGTCCAAGACAAGAAGCTTCAACAAAACATCTCTTTTCAGCAATACTCAAAATTAATATTGCTGCACCCAAATCCAAAATCCCCAAAATATGTTTTTGTTTATTACAAGCAAAATGCTTCTATTTGGTTCCCACGTTTTAAAAATTCTACTCCATTGCATTATTCTTCCAAAACGTCCAGCAATATACTTTTGAGGATCTTGCAGAATAGAACCTAAGCATATTAATTTCAGTAAATCAACCGTCAGTGGTCAAAGCACAATTTGAGCTTGGGCTTAAGAATTGTAGCCTTAAAGTGATTAAATTGATTTGGGGAATAAAATATTAGGATAATTATTTGGTTTTCAAATTAATTTCCAAAGTAATTCCGGTGTGTCATTTATCTTGACTATGAAAAATGTCCAGTAATTTTAAGTCTCGAGTTAAATACTTACAGGTTCACAGGTATACTTTGAATATTCTCTTCTGTGAAGCTTTACGAGTCACTCCTATTATTGAACCTAGCGTCTCATATAATCAGGAGTATACCTTATTACATGTGCTAAATATAGTGATATTGCGTGTGCAAGACACAATTATATAGCAACAAATTACTTATTTCACATGTAACATATGTAAAAGTAAATTACAGTTTCCCAGGCAGATACAACTAGTTCCTATTGCTCCTTACACCATGAAAATATTAAATCATACCGAGAGTCAGGGTTGTGCTTGAAGTTTGTTTACTTGCTTGGTTGAAAGATCACAGATTTGGACCTCAACCTCTCCCTCTCTGTTTAATTTGAGATAGATAGCATAGGAGGGAAAAAGGAGAGAGAAATTGATCTGCATCTCTTAATGATTAGAGAGAATTAGAATATGAGAGTGAGAGAGCGTGAGAGCTGCCTCCAGGTTAATCAACGCAAAAATAAACACTGATGTTTATGATAGCCAAGTCTGTCTTACATTTCACCCCCTTACCCACTACCCCTCCCCATTTCAGTAACCACTCTAATCAACATTCATAATGGCTTGAGTTGCTCTAGAAGAGAACCTTTTCCAAACTGAATCTAACTTTTATAGCAACAGAACATGAATTAGAACAAAATTCTTTCCATTCAAAATGGGCACAATGACACATTAATAGAGGTTTCAGAGGTTACATAAACAAATGTGAGGTAATGCATTTTGGGAGGTCTAATACAGGTAGGGAATATACAGTGAATGGCAGAACCCTCAAAAGAGTATTGACAGTTAGAGAGATCGTGGTGTACAGGTCCACAGGTCACTGAAAGGGGCAACACAGGTGGAGAAGGTAGTCAAGAAGGTACACGTCATGCTTGCTTTCATTGGCCGGGACATTGAATATAAAAATTGGCAAGTCATATTGCAGCTGTATAGAATCTTAGTTAGGCCACACTTGGAGTATAGTGTTCAATTCTGGTGGCCACACTACCAGAAGGATGTGGAGGCTTTAGAGAGGGTGCAGAAGAGATTTACCAGGATGTTGCCTGGTATGGAGGGCATTAGCTATGAGGGGAGGTTGAATAAACTTGGTTTGTTCTCATGGAACGACGGAGGTTGAGGGGTGACCTCATAGAGGTCTACAAAATTATGAGGGGCATAGACAGAGTGGATAGAGGCTTTTTCCCCAGGGTAGAGGGATCAATTACTGGGGCACAGGTTTAAGGTGCGAGGGGCAAGGTTTAAAGGAGATGTACGAGGCAAGTTTTTTTACACAGAGGGTAGTGGGTGCCTGTAACTCGCTGCCAGAGGAGGTGGTGGAAGCATGGACGATAGTGGCATTTAAGGGGCAACTTGACAAATACATGAATAGGATGGAAATAGAGGGGTACGGACCCCGGAAGTGTAGAAGATTTTAGTTTAGTCAGGCAGCATGGTCGGCGCAGGCTTGGAGGGCCGAAGGGCCTGTTCCTGTGCTGTACTTTTCTTTGTTGTGGTTTACTAAGGAGACACAATTCATACTATATTTGTATACTTCCTTGTTTTTCCCTATGTATGAGGTTAATTAGCTTTAACATTAGTTGCAACACTCAATACTTTAATGCTAGAAATATAACATACCTTCAATAAATTGCATTGGGATACAAAGGTAACATATTTATTTTGATTTACAATCAATCTACAAAGAGAAGTGAAAAAAGGATGGGAATAATAATCTTCATTGTCACAAGTAGACTTACATCAACGTTGCAATGAAGTTACTGTGAAAAGCCCCTAATGAAACATTCTGGTACCTGTTCGGATACACAGAGAGCGCCCAAATTACCTAATAGCATGTTTTTCGGGACTTGTGGGAGGAAACCGGACCCACATGGAGGAAACCCACGCAGACACGGGGAGAACGTGTAGACTCCGCACAGACAGTAGCCCAAGCCAGGAATCGAACCTGGGACCCTGGCACTGTGAAGCCATAGTGCCAGCCACTATGCTACCGGGCTGAATAGAGGGATACGGACCCAAGAAGTGTAAAAGGTTTTAGTTTAGAGGGGCAGCATATTCAGCGCAGGCTTGGAGGGCCGAAGGGCCTGTTCCTGTGCTGTATGTTTCTTTGTTCCCCATTTTAATGCAAGTTAGTTTTCATCTCATTCAAATCTACTGATTTGAACATGGAGTTGCTAAAATAGATTTTAAAATAACTACTAGGAAAGCAAAATAAATAAAACCAATCAAATCCGCAAATAGTAAATCTACAAATTAATAGCAACTTGGGTTAAAAAGCAAACTATGATAGTGTAACCATCCAGGTCTCCTCCATGAAACAGGATTTCAAACACCATTGACAGGTCCATTTGCCAGGCTTTCAGTATTCCTGCACTTAGAAACAGATGCTACCACAAATGTTGCAAATCATTAGTTTAAAAAAGTGAAAGACAGACTTATACTGGGCTTCAATGAAAAAAACACCTGCTTGAGCCTGTCAAGCACAGTGACACAGTGTTACCAGGTTTCCCTTAAACTGTGATAACCATTTACAGGTGCGTTTGGGTTTTCCACAAGAAGCTAGCACTTTTCCAGGAGACTCATCCGGAGTGAGACTCATACAGAGTGGGGATTGAAACTTGGTAATTTGGTGCAGTGAGGTAAATCAGCAAAGGTAAGTGGAAAATCTAATTCTGCTGTTTTTCAGTTAAAAGTGCAGTGTGTAGCTTAGTGTCTGATTGGTTGAAGCTGCCCCTACCCTAATTGCTGAGAGGCAGTTATCTGTCAATCACCTGAGGCCTGTTGAGGCCTGTTTAGGGGCACATTGTATTATTCTCTTTGAAGTTAAGGTTTTTTTTGAGTCATCGGTTAGCTGAGGTCTGTATAAAAGACAGACAGAGAGCGCACGCAGTAAGCGAGCACTTTTCCAGGAGACTCATCCGGAGTGAGACTCATACAGAGTGGGGATTGAAACTTGGTAATTTGGTGCAGTGAGGTAAATCGGTGCAGAGTGTGAGGAGGTGCTTTTTAACCCTGGTAAGTGACTGGTAAGTAGTCTCTCTTTTTCTTTTCATTGTCTAATTTATTTATTTTTATTTTGAGATTCTGGTTGTTTAAGTTTACCAAGGGTTTAAGACATGGCAGGAGATCCCAGACCTGTGTCATGCTCCTCGTGTGCGATGTGGGAGCTCAGGGACACGTCCACTGTCCCTGGCTCCTTCACGTGCAAGAAGTGTGTTCAGTTGCAGCTCTTGTTAGACCGCTTGACGGCTCTGGAGCTGCGGATGGACTCACTTTGGAGCATCCGCGATGCTGAGGAGGTCGTGGATAGCACGTTTAGCGAGTTGGTCACACCGCAGGTGAAGGTTACTGAGGGAGATAGAAAATGGGTGACCAAAAGAAAGAGCAAGAGTAGGAAGGCAGTGCAGGTGTCCCCTGCGGTCATCTCCCTGCAAAACAGATATACCGCTTTGGATACTGTTGAGGAAGATGGCTCACCAGGGGAAGGCAGCAGCAGCCAGGTTCATGGCACCGTGGCTGGCTCTGCTGCACAGCAGGGCAGGAAGAAAAATGGCAGGGCTATAGTGATAGGGGACTCGATCGTAAGGGGAATAGACAGGCGGTTCTGTGGACGCAATCGAGACTCCAGGATGGTATGTTGCCTCCCTGGTGCAAGGGTCAAGGATGTCTCGGAGCGGCTGCAGGACATTCTGGGGGGGGAGGGTGAACAGCCAGCTGTCGTGGTGTACATAGGCACCAACGATATAGGTAAAAAACGGGATGAGGTCCTACAAGCGGAATTCAGGGAGTTAGGAGTTAAACTAAAAAGTAGGACCTCAAAGGTAGTAATCTCAGGATTGCTACCAGTGCCACGAGCTAGTCAGAGTAGGAATGTCAGGATAGATAGGATGAATGCGTGGCTTGAGAGATGGTGCAAGAGGGAGGGATTCAAATTCCTGGGGCATTGGGACCGGTTCTGGGGGAGGTGGGACCAGTACAAACCGGACGGTCTGCACTTGGGCAGGACTGGAACCAATGTCCTAGGGGGGGTGTTTTCTAATGGGGAGGGTTTAAACTAATGTGGCAGGGGGATGGGAACCATTGCTGGAAGTTGGAAGGTAGTAAAACAGGGACAGAAACAAAAGGAAGTAAGGGGAAAAGTGCAAGGCAGAGAAGACATAGTCAGAAATCCATAAGGGCGACAGTACAAGGTACAGTGACTGAGGGGATCACAGTGAATAGGCCCAGTAATAACAAAAGGAATAAAACTGGAGATGTTAAGATTCAAAACAGAGGTAAAAAAACCAACATAAGTGTACTTTACCTGAATGCTCGTAGTATTCGGAATAAAGTAAATGAGTTGGTGGCACAAATCATCGTAAATGACTATGATTTAGTGGCCATTACTGAAACATGGTTAAAGGATGGTCACGACTGGGAGTTAAATATCCGAGGGTATCAAACTATTCGGAAGGACAGAGTGGATGGTAAGGGAGGTGGTGTTGCTCTGTTATTTAAGGATGACATCCGGGCAATAGTAAGGGATGACATCGGTGCTATGGAGGATAAGGTTGAATCCATTTGGGTGGAAATCAGGAATAGTAAGGCGAAAAAGTCACTGATAGGAGTAGTCTATCGGCCACCAAATAGTAACGAGATGGTGGGGCAGGCAATAAACAAAGAAATAACTGATGCATGTAGAAATGGTACAGCAGTTATCATGGGGGATTTTAATCTACATGTCGATTGGTTTAACCAGGTCGGTCAAGGCAACCGTGAGGAGGAATGTAATGGAACCTACGAGGGAACAAGCGGTCCTAGATCTTGTCCTGTGTAATGAGACAGGATTGATTCATGATCTCATAGTTAGGGATCCTCTCGGAAGGAGCGATCACAATATGGTGGAATTTAAAATACAGATGGAGGGTGAGAAAGTAAAATCAAATACTAGTGTTTTGTGTTTAAACAAAGGAGATTACAAGGGGATGAGAGAAGAACTAGCTAAGGTAGACTGGGAGCTAAGACTTTATGGTGGAACAGTTGAGGAACAGTGGAGAACCTTCCAAGCGATTTTTCACAGTGCTCAGCAAAGGTTTATACCAACAAAAAGGAAGGACGGAAGAAAGAGGGAAAATCGACCGTGGATATCTAAGGAAATAAGGGAGAGTATCAAATTGAAGGAAAAAGCATATAAAGTGGCAAAGATTGCTGGGAGATTAGAGGACTGGGAAATCTTTAGGGGGCAACAGAAAGCTACTAAAAAAGCTATAAAGAAGAGTAAGACAGAGTATGAGAGTAAACTTGCTCAGAATATAAAAACAGACAGTAAAAGTTTTTACAAATATATAAGACAAAAAAGAGTGGCTAAGGTAAATATTGGTCCTTTAGAGGATGAGAAGGGAGTTTTAATAATGGGAAATGAGGAAATGGCTGAGGAACTGAACAGGTTTTTTGGGTCGGTCTTCACAGTGGAAGACACAAATAACATGCCAGCGACTGATAGAAATGAGGCTATGACAGGTGAGGACCTTGAGAGGATTGTTATCACTAAGGAGGGAGTGATGGGCAAGCTAATGGGGCTAAAGGTAGACAAGTCTCCTGGCCCTGATGGAATGCATCCCAGAGTACTAAAAGAGATGGCTAGGGAAATTGCAGATGCACTAGTGATAATTTACCGAAATTCACTAGACTCTGGGGTGGTCCCGGTGGATTGGAAATTAGCAAACGTGACGCCACTGTTTAAAAAAGGAGGTAGGCAGAAAGCAGGAAATTATAGGCCAGTGAGTTTAACTTCGGTAATAGGGAAGATGCTGGAATCTATCATCAAGGAAGAAATTGCGAGGCATCTGAATAGAAATTGTCCCATTGGGCAGACGCAGCATGGGTTCATAAAAGGCAGGTCATGCCTAACTAATTTAATGGAATTTTTTGAGGACATTACCAGTGCAGTAGATAACGGGGAGCCGATGGATGTGGTATATCTGGATTTCCAGAAAGCCTTTGACAAGGTGCCACACAAAAGGTTGCTGCATAAGATAAAGATGCATGGCATTAAGGGTAAAGTAGTAGCATGGATAGAGGATTGGTTAATTAATAGAAAGCAAAGAGTTGGGATAAATGGGTGTTTCTCTGGTTGGCAATCAGTAGCTAGTGGTGTCCCTCAGGGATCCGTGTTAGGCCCACAATTGTTCACAATTTACATTGATGATTTGGAGTTGGGGACCAAGGGCAATGTGTCCAAGTTTGCAGATGACACTAAGATGAGTGGTAAAGCGAAAAGTGCAGAGGATACTGGAAGTCTGCAGAGGGATTTGGATAGGTTAAGTGAATGGGCTCGGGTCTGGCAGATGGAATACAATGTTGACAAATGTGAGGTTATCCATTTTGGTAGGAATAACAGCAAACGGGATTATTATTTAAACGATAAAATATTAAAGCATGCCGCTGTTCAGAGAGACTTGGGTGTGCTAGTGCATGAGTCACAGAAGGTTGGTTTACAAGTGCAACAGGTGATTAAGAAGGCAAATGGAATTTTGTCCTTCATTGCTAGAGGGATGGAGTTTAAGACTAGGGAGGTTATGTTGCAATTGTATAAGGTGTTAGTGCGGCCACACCTGGAGTATTGTGTTCAGTTTTGGTCTCCTTACTTGAGAAAGGACGTACTGGCGCTGGAGGGTGTGCAGAGGAGATTCACTAGGTTAATCCCAGAGCTGAAGGGGTTGGATTATGAGGAGAGGTTGAGTAGACTGGGACTGTACTCGTTGGAATTTAGAAGGATGAGGGGGGATCTTATAGAAACATTTAAAATTATGAAGGGAATAGATAGGATAGATGCGGGCAGGTTGTTTCCACTGGCGGGTGACAGCAGAACTAGGGGGCATAGCCTCAAAATAAGGGGAAGTAGATTTAGGACTGAGTTTAGGAGGAACTTCTTCACCCAAAGGGTTGTGAATCTATGGAATTCCTTGCCCAGTGAAGCAGTTGAGGCTCCTTCATTACATGTTTTTAAGGTAAAGATAGATAGTTTTTTGAAGAATAAAGGGATTAAGGGTTATGGTGTTCGGGCCGGAAAGTGGAGCTGAGTCCACAAAAGATCAGCCATGATCTAATTGAATGGCGGAGCAGGCTCGAGGGGCCAGATGGCCTACTCCTGCTCCTAGTTCTTATGTTCTTATGTTCTTATGTTCTTATGTAAGATGATAGAAGTACCATCCTATTTACATATTCTCCATTAGACAGTAACGTCTGGGCCTTCAACTATAAATAAATTACACTTATGCAAGTTTGCCATTCTCTTTCACTGATGCAAACCTACAGGGCAACTAAATTTTTTACGCCAGCTTGGACTAAGGTATACAAATCAACTCTAATAGCTGAAGCCAAAGCAAAGCAATTTTTAAAAATATGACGGTGAAATTCTCTCTCATTTACTTCTTACTCTGCACCTCCTATTGAAAAGCGTTCTTCTGTCCTTTGCCAGTCATTCCTGAAGCAAAAAGTGTTGTATTTGTAGCCGTTTTGGCTGCATCTAAATGGATTGAAAATAGCAAATGAACACCTAACGCAAACAGCCAGGCTTCTATCCATTGGCTATTTAAAAGTACATTCATAGAATTTACAGTGCAGAAGGAGGCCATTCGGCCCATCGAGTCTGCACCGGCTCTTGGAAAGAGCACCCTACCCAAGGTCAACACCTCCACCCTATCCCCATAACCCAGTAACCCCACCCAACACTAAGGGCAATTTATCATGGCCAATCCACCTAACCTGCACATCTTTGGACTGTGGGAGGAAACCGGAGCACCCGGAGGAAACACACGCACACACGGGGAGGACGTGCAGACTCCGCACAGACAGTGGCCCAAGCCGGAATCGAACCTGGGACCCTGGAGCTGTGAAGCAATTGTGCTATCCACAAGGCTACCGTGCTGCCCTTCAGAAATGTTTAACAATAAGTCAGCAACGAGGTGCAATCAATTTATCAGGGTTCACAATACTTGCAAGAAGGTCTGGAGGTTAAATCCAGACAAAATCCAGACTGAGAAAAACATTATAGTTTATGCCAAATTACAGTCTTAATAAATAAGTCACATCTAAACCGTCATGATCAATCTTTACTGAACTCTGGTGCACTTTTGCTGTGACCTCTTGAAAATACAAAATACTGTAGATATAATTAGTGGTACCTAATAATTTACATTTGTATACCGAAAAGTGGAACGATTCTACGCACATGTTTTATTTCAGCATAATTATAGACTTTCTGAAGCACAGAAAGTACTTGTTCCAAATATGTAAAATAAATCTACAGGACTAATGAAAGAATACAGGATTGTCATCAGCAATATCTTAGTTGCCAGTGGACAATTACCTTTATACAGTACATAAATGTCCCGCTCTCTCACCAGTTTCTATACCTTGTTTGTTAGTTTATTAGTTATTTACAGCACAGAAAGAAGCCTTTTGTGTCTGCACCGGCTCCCAAAAGAGGAACCTAGCTATTCCCATTCCCCAGCCCTTCTCCGTAGCCCTTTAAATTCATCACTTTCAAATATATATCCAGCTCCCTTTTGAACCCCCTATGGAATCCACCTCCACCTCAGTCAGCCCCAGGCAGCGCATTCCAAACCTCAACTCCTCATCTCACTCCTCGCTCTCTTACCAACCATCTTGAAATTGTGACCCCCCAGTCACTGACATACCAACTCATGGAAACAGAATATCCTTCTTTACCCTGAAAAAACTGTTCAAAATTATAAATGCCTTAATTTTGAACACCTGTGCTGGAGAGATTAGGAATTTTTCGGCATGCATAGGTTTCAAATTGGGGGCCCTCCAAAAACAATGTTTTCACTGTTTTTAAAATTACTTATGAAAGATGAAAGGGTTGGGGGGGGTTGCAAAAATGGCATAGAAATGCGAGCAATGGTTGGAGGATTAGACGTCACCAGCTACTGGCTCTAAAATATTTTAAAACAGCCAAAATGGACTCCTGAATAAAACATTAACAAAGGAAACAATGCCAGAAATAAATAACTGGACATTATTCCAGTGAAGCGAACTGCAACATCTTGTATCCAGCTCACTGGGTTGAAATACTCCAGGTTAGAGGATCTAACTGTGCTAATGATGGTGGTACGAGAGAAAGAGCAGAAATGGTGGCACGGCCAGTCCCATTCTGCAGTAACACAAATCTTACTGGCTAGCCATAGGGACAATGCTATAGAAACATTGTAGGACCAAGTCACTTGACTTCCCTGATACAAGGGGAAAGCATAGCAGAAGTGCATGGCAGTAGCAGAGGTCTAACATGATTTCCTTTTAATGTTTCGGAAAAGGAGCAATTCAAATAGAAACTTTTAAAAACTATGTTTGATGTCCTTTGGAACCACTATTTCCGAAACTGGCAAACTGATTTCACTGAATTATAATTGTGTTTTTTTTAAGTTTCCCAGGTTTCTACAAATACCACCACATCAAAAAGGAAACAAGGGAACTCCTTCCTCAATGGAATGAATAGATTTCATAGAATTTACAGTGCAGAAGGAGGTCATTCGGCCCATCGAGTCTACACCGGCTCTCGGAAAGAGCACCCTACCCAAGCCCATAACCTCCACCCTATCCCCATAACCCAGTAACCCCACCCAACACTAAGGGCAATTTTGACACTAAGGGCAATTTATCATGGCCAATCCATCTAACCTGCACATCTTTGGACTGTGGGAGGAAACCGGAGCACCCGGAGGAAACCCACGCACACACGGGGAGAACGTGCAGACTCCACACAGTGACCCAAGCCGGGATTCGAACCTGGGACCCTGGAGCTGTGAACCATTTGTGCTACCACAATGCTACCGTGATGCAAAGGAAAAGTAAACGGTCAGTATTGGGCTAATGGGGAATCAAATTTGACCTTAACCAATTGTTACCTGCAAGACAGTTTTTAGGGCTATTACATTTAAAAAGCTTAAAACACAACTCAATTTTAATGCATATTTGCTGCCAGATCATCCTGCATAAGATGAAGGTGAACACACTGGGGAGTTTCGAAAAGTTGTGAAGAAATGTCAGCAAAGATCTTGCTGAAAGATTTTGGGGGGGGGATTTTCCAGCCCCTTCTCAACGGCGTGTTTTCTGGCAGCAGAGATGGCTCACCATTGGCTGATGGCAGGAAATACCATGGCTCACCCATCCTGCTGTGATGGGGTGGTTGGTTTGGGGGGGGGGGGGGGGGGGGGGGGTTTTGCAGAAGGTCCCATTGTCAGGAAGGGCCAGAAAATACCAACTTCTTCTTCAATCTTACAGCTCCATCATTACCCCATTTCAGTGCACACTGAAACAAAACCAAATACCAGCATTTTCCAGAAATGCTTGCAAAAAATCCAACTGCTCTGAAGATTAGCTTTTACTTCATCAAAATTTACAAAACCAATTCCATACTAGGGTAGTCTGTCCAAACAATTAAACACTGAAGTATTTATTCACATGGATTACAAATATATACAGCAATACTTTTCACTGTACCTCGGTACACGTGACAATAAACAAATCCAATCCAATCCTCACCTGCAGAAAGGCATCCAACTGCAAGATAACATAGATAACGATGGGGTAAAGATCAATAGGAAGACACAAGAGAGACTCTGAACAGCCAAAGGCACAGTCAAAAAGGATGAGTTTGAGGCTTTTGATAGAGTAGAGGAAAAGGTTTAAGGATCTAAACAGCGGTATACAGAGTACAAGGTTGTAGTGGTCAAGCAGACATCAATGGTGGAGTTGAGGGAGTAGACCATGCATGCCAGAGTACAAAATAAACATAGTCAGGGTCGGGAGGCCTTGCAGAGTGGAAACGAGAAATATAGGGCTAGATAGGCTTCAGATGGTTTCACGGGTCGGCGCAACATCGAGGGCCGAAGGGCCCGTACTGCGCTGTAATGTTCTATGTTCTAAATGCGGAGAGTCGTAAAGGCTGCCGTGAAACTGGCCGTGTTTCACGGCAGCCTTCACGCCCGTTCCCGGGACCCGATTCTCCCCCCCCCCCCCCCCCCATCGGGGCTAGGAGCGGGACCTGGGAATCACGGCGTCGTGGCCTTAACGACCGTCGTATGACGTAAGCCGCGCATGCGCAGGTTGGAGCTGGTTCCAACCTGCGCATGCGCGGGTGACGTCATCACGCCATTGACAGAACCCGCGCATGCGCGGTTCCGCATTTCTCCACCGCCGCCCGACAAGATGTGGCGGCTTGATCTTGTCGGGCAGCGGAGGGGAAATAGTGCGTCCCTTTTGGACGCAGGCCCGACAATCGGTGGGCACCGATCGCGGGCCTGTCCCCTCCCGAGCACAACGGTGGTGCTCCCGCCCCAAACGGGCATCCAGCGCCCGTTTTTACAACGGCAGCAAGCAGGTGTGTTTGCTGCCGTGAAAAAACGGTCGTAAAGGCCCGGCCGCGGAGAATTGGCGCTCGTCGTAAAAAACGGCGAGTGGCGATTCGTGACGTGGGTCGGGCGTGGTGGGGGGGGGGGGGGGGGGGGGGGGGGGAGAATAGCGGGAGGGCGCAAAAAATGCCGGGAGGCCCTCCTGCTATTCTCCCAACCGGTGTGGGCAGCGGAGAATCGTGCCCATAGTTTTAAAACTGACTCTGGGTGACAAGGAGCCAGGAAAAGCCAGGGCAATAAGTCTTGGGACTTAACACGCAGCATTAAGGTGGGCTGAAGATAGTGAAGGATCAACATTAGGAGGCCAGCTAGGGGAGCATTAGAAATCAAGATAACTACGGCATGGACAAGGATTTTGGCAGGAGGAAAAGACAAGGAAGGAAAAAAGCTGCAGAAGCAGACATGGCCCTTTTATGAAG
Source organism: Scyliorhinus canicula (assembly GCF_902713615.1). Taxonomy (NCBI): domain Eukaryota; kingdom Metazoa; phylum Chordata; class Chondrichthyes; order Carcharhiniformes; family Scyliorhinidae; genus Scyliorhinus; species Scyliorhinus canicula. The sequence continues at coordinate 42,023,995 of NC_052146.1, read as the reverse complement.
CTACATTTACCAATAATTTGCTTATTTCGAGGTAATTTCAACACACATTAGACTGAAGTGCAGTAACCATCATTCAAGAAAAAAATTATCTGCCAAAAATAAAAGTTTACAATTCTAACATTCCCAGAATACTGTACTATGAAACAGTGCATCATAAATTAATGTATACTATTTAATAACAAACACAGTACATGGTTGTAGATTTTAAATGTTGGAAAAGTGAAGAGAAAATCCAGCACACAAATAATTCCTCTGCCAATGGCTGCTGATACTCTTATCACATTGTATAGGCGCAGCAAATCGAGATGGCCTTTTTTAAATAACCGGTCTACTTTATTTTTAAGGAACTGTTGTTTAAAGTTAAAATCTGTCCTTATCCAGTCTATAGTTTCCCCTGAGCACATCATTCTCGTTGAGCTGACCTGCCTGGAGATCTTTGTCAATGCAAGTTATTACAAAGATGAGTTAGACAGAATATGAATTCATCATTTCATCAGCTGGTCAAAGACACTTTTGCTAAACAAAGGACAATGATGTCACTGCTAATTTGCATCTGCGAAGTCACATTCCATTCCAGGCAGACATAAAGTCTACAAAGACCTCAACAGAAACAATGACACCCCTAGAAATGTGAAGAGCTCCTTCCCATCTCATCAAGGTAAAGAATGGATCATTCAGGAATGAATGCCTGGGACATTAAAAAATAATTACCTAAGCTTTTTTATTCTTATTATAAATTTAGAGTACCCGATTATTTTTTTTCCAATTAAGGGGCAATTTAGTGTGGTCAATCCACCTAACCTGCACACCTTTGGATTGTGGGGGTGAAACACAAGCAGACATGGGGAGAATGTGCAAACTCCACACAGACAGTGACCCAGGGCCGGGATCGATCCTGGGTCCTCAGCGCCGTAGGCAGCAGTGTTAACCACTGCGCCACCATGCCACCCAATAATTACCTAAGCTAAAAGCTAAAAGAGACAATGGCTAAAAATCAGCCCAGACATAGGTAACCAGTTCCTTTCTGAATTCGTAATTGATTTATTTGAACTGCTGTGACTAAAGCAGAGAGGTAATGTGACTGGGTTCTTGTGTGTAGCTGCATTAGCCGCAGCAGGATGGGTGTCTTAGTCCCCCCTCTCTCAACCTTTTGAGTCAAGTCCTGAAGCCTGTTTTGCTGCGAAAAAGTGTCAACATCCCTATGGCAGACAGAGACTTTCTACAAGTGTGCTTTCAGGAGAAAAGGGAATACACCAGGCATGATTTAAAAGCAAATGCCTCAGTAAGAACAAAAAGATTTGGACAATTGATTTTATTTCTTTAACCTATTGGAGATGTACATTATTGCTTTTGACTTAAATATGGTTGGGAGGAGGGGGGTGGTGATCAAGAAGTTCGCGGATGACACGGAAATTGATAGGGTGGTAAATAGTGAGGACAACAGCAATGGACTGGTCAGGTGGGCAGAGCAGTGACAAATGGGATTCAATTGGAAAAATGTGAGGTGCAGCACTTGGGGAGGGCTAACAAGGCAACGGATTACATTATAAATGATAGGGCCTGGAAAGTATGAAAGATCAGAGAGACCTCGGAGTACATATCTACAGATTCCTAAAGGTGGCAGAGCAGGTAGATAAGGTAGTTGAAAAGGAATATGGATGGGATACATGCCTTTATTAGCTGAGGCATAGAATACAAGAGCATGGAGATCATTCTGGGAACTGTATAAAATGCTGATTAGGCCTCAACTGGAGTACTGCATGCAGTTCTGGTCACCGCATTATAGGACGGTTGTGACTGCACTGGAGAGGGTGCAGAGGAGATTTACCAGGATGCTGCCTGGGCTGGAGGAAAGATTACATAGGCTGGGGCTGTTTTCCTTGGAGCAGCGAAGTTTGAGAAGGGCCCGCTAGAGGTGTATAAGATTATGAGGGATGTGGATAGGATGGCAATTTTTGCATCCTAGAGGGATCAAAAACTAGAGGACATAAATTTAGGTAAGAGGTAGAGTAAGAGGGGAGGCTGAGGGTAAACCTTTTCACCCTGAGGGTGGTGAGAGTCTGCAACTCACCACCTGAAAGGGGTGTTGTATTTAGATATTCACTTCCACCATCATAACCTGAATCCCATGGAACGCAGTTTCAGGAGAAGGGATTGAACCATCAGGAGGTGAGCAGTCATTGAAACAGTCCAGGTCGGAGTAGCTTTTGAGGGAATTCAAAGTATAGATCTTCTTAAACGAGGAGCTGAAATCCCTTGTGAGGGAGGGTCTTAATGGGATTTTGTGGCTCACAGACATCACTCACATATGACTGGGTTGCTCAGAAATCAGTGGGATCTGTCTTTGTCATACCTGCCATTTAGTATGCAATGTGGTGTGTTCAATCACAATTTGCCTTTTAATTCATGTTTATTTCATTGATTCTGATTATTAGAGAATACGGTAGATATTGTAGAATTTATTTTGTTTGTTTAAAACCGTGGAATCTTGTGCTTTATTCTCCAAGTGGATAATGGGCATTTCAAACTTTGCCTACTTTAAACAAAACATTAGTGGTCTCTAAATGAATCGTGACACATGACAGAACAGTGATGTTCATGTCAAACTATTACACAAAACATTTGATGTTAGTAGTAATAGACTGCTCCAAATATACGGTCTATTGAAAGCAGAGCAAAATCTTAACCCTATAGAATATAAACCACTGCATCAGATTCATACTTCTGTCGAATCATATATACATGGCAGCATAGTGGTGCAGTGGTTCGCACTGTTGCCTCAAGGTGCCAAGGACCCGGGTTCGATCCCGGCCCTGGGTCACTGTCCGTGTGGAGTTTGCACATTCTCCCAGTGTCTGCGTGGGTCTCACCCCACAACCCAAAGATGTGCAGGTTGGTGGGTTGGCCACGCTAAAATTGCCCCTTAATTGGGGAAAATAAATTGGGCACTTAATTTATTTTTAACAAAGAATCATACATACGTAGCTTAAACAGATGGTAGTCAAAACATGTACAGGCATATATCCCAGTAGAGACCCATCAAGTTAGCTACAAGCTGCAGCCAATTATATTTCAATGATCAGAACACGACTCTTTATGGCTTGTGAAAATGCACACCATAAGAAAGATAACAAAATGAAAAAGTGAACTGTTAATAAAATACTAAATAGGTATTGATCATTCCTATGAAGCTGTGTCAATTACTTTCTAAATGAGCAATTCTTACAACAGTTAAATGATGTACGTGCAAAACATATACATGTGTGAGATTAGTAATGGTATGCAACTCATCAAATAGGAATGTTCAATTTCCTCTACAAACTTTTAACTTTACTATACATCAGTTTGATGTCCAAAAGATTGCTTCTCATCCAGTTCTGGAACCTCATTTGTCACAACGTTTAACATAACATTAGTCCAGGCTGAAACCTAATGTGAAGTAGCACAGAATAGATTATCAGATCAAATCATTGACTGACCAAACCGTGAAGATTCAACCCATCTAACACATAATGTGACAACTAGTAATTCAAAATTAGATACATCCAGACCATTTCTATCCGTCAGATTATAGACCAATCCCTCAATGTTCTTTGGAAGAACTTCCAAAGTGGTGGCCAATCTAATTCCATCAGCAGCATTTCTTTTGAAGGCCATCACACTTTGCTTGTTTTCTTTCCTGCTCTGCCCTATTTCAATCTGGATGGAAAGGCTTTTTTGCCCACTACTTTGAGGAATACTTCCTTCATCCAACAACCAAACACAGACACAATCCAATGGCACGCTGTCATAGAGTTATATATGTATCGTGCTGGTCATTCAGCCCATCCTGTCACTCAGAGTCAATTGCTTATCCAAGTGCCTACTTTCCCTATTATTCCATGAGCTAGAATTTTGCTCAAGTCTGTTGTGAGGTACTGTATCAAATGCCTTTTGAAAATCCAAATACACATCAACAGTATTCCCCGTATTAGCCTTCTGTTCCCACATCAAAAATCTCCAGCAAGCAACGAAAACATGATTTTCCCTTAATTAATCCATGCTGGCATTCCTTAATTATCCTGCATTTAGGGCAGCACAGTGGCGCAGAGGGTTAGCCCTGCTACGTCATTGTGCCGAGGTCCCAGGTTCGATCCCGGCTCTGGGTCACTGTGTGGAGTTTGCATATTCTCCCCTTGTTTGCGTGGGTTTCACCCCCACAACCCAAAGATGTGCAGGCTCGGTGGATTGGCCATGCTAAATTGTCCCTTAATTGGAAAAAATAAATTGGGTACTCTAAATTTTTTTTTTTAAGAAATCCAATGTCAAGGCCAAAGTGCAGGAACTCGGAATGACCTTTCCCCTCAAGCTTAGGGCACTGAAGTCAACTGTAGCACCCTTGTTGCTGCCCTTGTTGAGGTTAGCCAACAGCATAGATCGGGACTCAAATCCTATACTTTATGAACTGGAAGGCACAGTAGCACAGTGGTTAGCACAATTGCTTCATAGCACAAGTGTCCCAGGTTCGATTCCCAACTGTGCGGAGTCTGCACGTTCTCCCCGTGTCTGCGTGGGTTTTCTCCGGTTTCCTCCCACAAGTCCCGAAAGACGTGCTGTTGGATTAATTGGACATTGTGAATTCTCCCTCAGTGTACCCAAACAGGCGCCGGAATTTGGCGACTAGGGGCTTTTCACAGTAACTTCACTGCAGAGTTAATGTACGCCTACTTGTGACAATAAAGATTATTATTATAAAAGGTATTGTTTTTATCCAGTTGGCCATTGAGGAAGTGTTTATCAACCAGGGTTCCCCTGGAACCAAGTGTCCCACAAGCATCCCTGAAGGTCTCTACGCATTTTTTTTTTTAGACACTGAAAATTGTACCAATGTTTTTCAATTTTTACAAGATGTCCATTTAGTGAAAAATAATTACTTCTTTGGTATTTTCATTCATTGAATAGTGCTTAACTTTGTTCAAATTATTGCTTTTTAATAATATAAATAAGGTGGGAGGGGAGGGAGGAAGGAGAGAGGAATAGGTTTACACAAATTTTCACAATATGTTGTAGGGTTCCTTAACCAAGACAAGGTTGAAAACCACTGGATTAAGGAATGACACACCACTCCATATTTGAAAAAAAAAAAGTGCTGAACATTATTTTTAGATCTGGTTAATTTGGCCATCTATTTGAATTAACATACATTATCCCAAAGTATCTCAAAACCAAAGAATTCTGAAATTTCTGGGTTGAGGGCACCGCAAGGACATATTCTGGGCACATAGGTCAGAATTTTGGGGAAGATCACCAGGTCTCCACCCCTTTCTCCTCGCAGAAATTCCAACAGGAAAAGGGAGGGTACCATTTGCACCCACCCCTTTCTCCACTAAAGGAGAGAACAGGATTGGCAGGGTGCCATTACACACCAGAAATCCTGCCAATTCCATCCTACTGACACTCTGCAGAAAGTACACCTTTAAAGAGTCAGCTCAAAATTTCCTGGCCCAGCAAATGGCCCCAGGAACTTGGATAGAATAAAGAACTTCGATCTAGTAACAGGAAGTCTCGTTCCACAACTTGAAATTTCTCCTGCCCTCTCCAAATGTTTTAGTTTATTTCCTCCCACACTTCTTCCTTCACGTAATAATCAAATTGACACATCTGATAGACAAGGTGCACTCCCGATTCATGCCAAGGCCAGATATAAAATATATACAAGCGGGATAGGTTGGCATTCCCTTTGGCTCCTGAGGGAATGCTTTGCCTCTCCATATGTTCCTGCAGCACCTGAAAACTCATCACCATAGAGGTGAACCCGTGACATATCCTGACAGAAATCACAGCAACATCATCTGAGCTAAATCGCTGGCTTTTAAAGCAGACCAAGCAAGCCAGCAGCATGGTTCGATTCCCGTACCAGCTTCCCAGGACAGGCGGCGAAATATGGCGACTAGGGGCTTTTCACAGTAACTTCATTGAAGCCTACTCGTGACAATAAGCGGTTTTCATTTCATAAAAAATAAAAATTCACAACTTGCTTCTTAAAAACCCATTATGAGGGCACATGTTGAATTTAAAACTGTAGGGAAGCTGTGTGCATGTGGTTCTTGCCCTTTATTTTGGATATCCTTCAGATGGAACCTGGATTTGTGGTTAAAAAAATACAGTGCACAGCAGTTTGAGGAAAGAACTGTGCTCATAGCTTCAAGAAACTCAAGCTGTATTTTATTCCTCACTGATGTAATCATAGAATCTACAGTGCAGAACGAGGCTGCAGAACGAGGCCTTTCGGCCCATCAAGTCTGCACCGGCCCTTGGAAAGAGCACCCTATCTAAGCCCACATTCCCACCCTATCCTAGTAACCCCACCTAATATTTTTTTTTTGGACACCAAGGGCAATTTAGCATAGCCAATCCACCTAACCTGCACATCTTTGGACTGTGGGAGGAAACCGGAGCACCCAGAAGAAACCCACGCAGACACGGGGGGAACATGCAGAGTCCGCTCAGACAGTGACCCAAGCCCGGAATCGAATCCGGGACCCTGGAGCTGTGAAGAAGCTGTGCTAACCACTGTGCTACAGTGCGGTAGTGAAGCGACCCGTTAGAGGTTAGGGTGCATAGATGGATGCAAAGTATAATAAGCTGCAGGAGCCTACGATTCCTCCATTCTGCATTTGTTAATTTTTTGTATTTTTGATTCAATAAGAAGCATTGATGGTACATTTAAGGAAAGCTGGCTCGCAGTAGGGTAGATAGATTTTGCAGGAGTGTGCAGAAGGTAAACCACTTATCAGGAAGCCCAAATATGTTATCAGAGTTAACTGAAACAAAAGTGGTACAAAATCCTGTTACGGTTGACTGGAGTCCATTTCATAGAATCCTTACAATGCAGAAAGAGGCCATTTGGTCCATCGAGTCTGCGCCGACTCTATGAAAGAGCACTCTACCCAGGTCGGAATTGAATCCGGGTCCCGGGCGCTGTGAGGCAACAGTGCTAGCCACTGTGCCACAGCGCATTTCTCCCAGCGCAGCACATTGAAGCATCAATAGAATTGGCGGATGACGGGATAATAGCTTAATCACACACCATCCCTTCCAACCCTAAGATATACTGCGGTGATGAGAAGGTGCCTTCCCAAAAGGATAAGGGGGGGGGGGGGGGGGGGGGGGGGGGGGGTGAGGTGAGGTGAGACAAGAACAATTATAAGGAAATAAAGTGGGGGAAATGGAAACAGTGGGACCCCTGAAGAGATTCCAGGAAGGATATGATAATTAATAAATAAGGAATGGTAATGTTTTTACGGATTGTTTAGTTTCGATGTGTATAAAATGAATCGGAGGACCCCAGTTAGAGAGAAAGCCCAGCACTGGAGTAGTGTTAAATCTGGCACCAATTTACAAAAAAAGGGTGAGAGGTTAGCCCAGGGATCTATAAACTTCAGTTTTGCATTCACAGTTGGGGAGTGGCAGAGTATTTTAAATGGAAGAAAAATGAAACAGAGAACGACAAAAAAAAACATGGATTCATGCCACTGTTTTTTTTTAATATAAGTAGATCATCAGTCGATTTAATGTACCTAGACTTCAGGAAGGTTCTTGACATACAACCACATAGAAAGGCATGAAACAGACCTACGCTTTTTAAGTGGATACCTAACTAGCTGTGTTAAAAGATGCAAAGAACAAGTTATCATAGAATCATATATTACAGAAGAGGCCCCTCGACTCATCAAGCCTGCACCGATTTTTTAAAAAACATACTCTAATTTACACTAATCCCACTTCCCAGCACTTGGCCCATTGCCTCGAATGTTATAACATTTCAAGTGCTCACTCAAGTACGGTCTAAAAATCATGAGGTTTCCTGCCTCAACTACCTTCCCAGGCAGTTCATTCCAGATTCCGGATGAAAAATGTCTTCCTAAAATCCCCTCTGAACCTCCTGCCTTTCACCTCAAAATTATGCCCGCTTGTTATTGACCCTTCAACTAAGGGGAAGAGCTGCTTTCTATCCATTCTATCCTTGCTCCTCAATCTTTTAAAAAAAATTTTAGAGTACCCAATTCATTTTTTCCAATCAAGGGGCAATTTAGCGTGGCCAATCCACCTAGCTTGCACATTTTTTGGGTTGTGGAGGCAAAACCCACGCAAACACGGGGGGAATGTGCAAACTCCACACGGACAGTGACCCAGAGCCGGGATCGAACCTGGGACCTCGGCTCCGTGAGGCAGCAGTTCTAACCACTGTGCCGCCCTTTTGCTCCTCAATCTTATGCACATCAATCAGGACCCTCTCAGCTTTCTCTACTCCAAAGAAAACAACCCGCACTCCTCCAGCCTCTTTGCAAAGCTAAAATGCTCCATCCCAGGCAACATCTTGATGAAGATCCTCTGCACCCTCTCTAGTGCAATTACATCCTTCTTATAGTCCTTCTTATAGTCCGATGACCAGAACTGAACACAATACTCCAGCTGTGGCCGAACCAAAATCCTGTCCAGCTCCAACATAACCTAGGGGAGTCTCTTATAGCCATGACTGATAAAGGCAAGTGTCCCGTATGCCTTAACTACCCTATTAACCTGTCCTGCCGCCTTCAGGGATGTCTGTACAAGCACCCCAAGATCCCCCTGTTCCTCTGAGCTTCTGAGTGTCCAGCCATTTATTGAGTACCTTGTTGTATTACTCCTTCCAAAGTGCATCACCTCACACTTTTCAGAGTTAAACTCCACCTGCCACTGATCTGCCTATCTGACTAATCCGTCTATCTTCCTGTAACCCAAGATCTTCTTCTTCACTGTCAACCAGCTGACCAATTGAAGTCTCTGTTAACGGCACCTCTGCCGTCCTCGCTGGCTCGTTACTCCACAAGTCCAGTGGTAGTTGCAGCCCTGATTGTGGGGGCAATGGGAGCAACACAGGAGACTGGAGGGGGGCGTCGGTGTGGTCACCAATCTGTGATAATCACAGATTTGCTCCAGGGGGGCTGGACAGGGGCTTTAGGAGGTGGCAGCGGGCAGGGATTGAGAAATTTGGGGATCTTTTCATTGAGGAGGGTTCCCGAGCCTGGAGGAGCTAGAGGAGGAGTTTGAGTTCCCTGGTGGGAACGGATTTCGGTACCTGCAGGTACGGGACTTTGTCCGGACGCAGGTCCCGAGCTTCCCTCACCTCCCTCTAAGGGGACGACAGGATAAGGTGATGTCTAAAAAACAGGGATTGGGGAGGGGAGGGTTTCGGAAATATATAAAGAACTGATGGAGTGGGAAGGGGTCCCAATCGGGGAGGTGAAGAGGAAGTGTGAGGAAGAGTTGGGATGGGAGTTGGAAGTCAGGCTAATGGAGAAGGCCCTGAGGTGAGTCAATGCATCCTCGTCGTGTGCCAGGCTCAGCCTGATGCAGTTCAAGGTGGTCCTCGGGGCTCATATGATGGTGGCTCGGATGAGTAGGTTTTTTGAGGTGGACGACAGATGTGGGCGGTGCGGGGAAGTCCGGCGAATCATGTACATATGTTTTGGGCGTGTCCGAAGCGGAGGGGATTTTGGCAGGGATTCTCAGAAGTCATGTCAGAGGTCCTGGAAGAGAGGATGACTCAGAGTCCAGAGGTGGCAATATTTGGAGTGTCGGAAGATCGGGGAGCCCAGAGGGGAAGAGAGGCCAACGTTTTGGCCTTTGCCTCCCTGGTGGCCCAGAGACGGATTTTCTTTTCTTTAAAATTTAGAGTACCCAATTCATTTTTTCCAATTAAGGGACAATTTAGCATGGCCAATCCACCTACCTTGCACATCTTTGGGTTGTGGGGGTGAAACCCATGCAGTCACAGGGAGAATGTGCAAACTCCACACGGACAGTAACCCAGAGCCGGGATTCGAACCTGTGTCCTCAGTTCCACTGCGCCACATGCTGCCCTCCAGAGACGGATTTTAATGGGATGCAGGGACTCAGAGTCTCCAAAGTCGGAGGTGGGGTCAGTGACATGGCAGGTTTTCTTCGGCTAGAAAAGATGAAGTTCGCCTTCTGGGGTTCATTACAGATCGCTCGGAGGTGGCAGCCGTTCATTGACTTATTTAAGGAAAACTGACCGTCAGAAGGAGGCGGATGGCGGGGGAAGGCATGGAAGTGAAGAATAAGGGCAGGGAATCTAATATGTGGATAGCTAGGAGTTAGAGCGGGGGAAATTGGGTATGTTATTGTGGGGTTTTTGCGTGTGTTGAACCGCTCTGTTGTTGAAAATGTTAAAGTGTTAAAATTATAAATGCCTCAATAAAATATTTTCCATAAAAAACACCCGGCCAATCTTTGTGTCAGCTGCAAACTTACTTATCACCCCCCTCCCCCCCACATTTTCCACTATACAGATCACAAACAATAATGGACCCAGCACTGATCCCTTTGACACACTACTGGATACCAGCCTCCAGTCTCAGAAACAACCTTCTATCACCAACCTGTCTCCTATCTTTATCAGTCTCTCATGTGGGACCTCCTCAAGTGCTTTGCTGAAATCCACATAAAATACATCAACTGCATCGTCCTCGACATACCTGATCGCCACCTCAAAGAATTCAATCAAATTTGTTGGGCATAACCTCCCTTTGACTAAGCTATGCTGACTGTCCATGATCAAACCTTGCCTCTCCAAGTGGAGATTGATTCTGTCCTTCAGAATTTTCTCCAATAGTTTCTCTACCACCGATGTGAGACTTACTGGTCTGTAATTCCCTGGCTTATCTCTATCACCCTTCTTGAAACGTGGAATCACATTAGCGTACTCCAGTGCTCGGGCATCTCCCGGGGCCAGAGATTAATTTAAAATTTAGTTCAGAACTTAAATTAAAATTTAATTTCCTCCCCTGCCTACCACAGAAGCCTGGGATACAACTCATCTGAACCTAGGGATTTGTCCACTTTTAAGTCCACCAATAACTCCTCAGCCCCCATGTCAAACTACTCAAGAAACTCACAGTCCCTCTGTTTGAATTCTGCACCCACATCCTTGAGATGTGAAGAACTTGTTTAACAGACAACCAATGTCCGCCAGCTCGACGCACAGATTACCCCCTTGGTCCATAATGGGTCCTACTCTTTCCTTGGTAATCCTCTTCCCCTTGATATACTTATGGAATATCTTGGGATTTCCCATAATCTCATCCGCCAGTGCTTTCTCATGCCTCCACTTTGCTCTCCTAATTGCTTTTTTGAATTCCCCCCTGCACTTTCGGTACGCCACAAGGGCCACTATACATTTGCTCCCTTTGTTCTTTTCCTTCCTCGCCAGTCCTGAATATTCCTTGATATCCAGGGATCTTTGGGCGTTGCTCCTACATTAAAGGGAACATATAATAACAATAATCTTTATTGTCACAACTAGGCTTACATTAACACTGCAATGAAGTTACTGTGAAAAGCCCCTAGTCGCCACATGGCGCCTGTTCGGGTACACGGAGGGAGAATTCAGAATGTCCAAATTACCTGACAGCACATCTTTCGGGACGTGTGGGAAGAAACTGGAGAACCCGGAGGAAACCCTCGCAGACACAAGGAGAGCGTGCAGACTCCGCACAGACAGTGACCCAAGCCGGGAATCGAACCGGGGAACCTGGCGCTGTGAAGCAACAGTGCTAACCACTAACCATGCCGCCCTGTTGGACCCATATCCTTGTCAAATCCATTTTGAACACCTCCCATTATTCTGCTGTAGATTTACCCAGAGAAGCTGTTCCCAGTCTACTTTGGCATCCTGCCTTATTTTAATAAAATCAGCCTTCCCCCAATCCAAAACCCTTTTTTTGCAGACCATCTTTATCCTTTTCCATGACAAATTTAAAACGCACGGTATTGTAGTCACTATCACTAGATATCATCCACCCTTACTGCAGTAACAGTAACTCCTTAATTAATAATGCAACATCACCTCCCTCTGTTACACCCTCCCCTGTCCTGCCTGAAGATCCTATTCCCTGGAATGTTGAGCTGCGAGTCCTGGCCCTCCCTCAACCACGTCTCTGTGATGGCTACAACAGCTGTTCGGGGACTAGCATCAATGTGGAAAGGGGGTGACAATATCCAGAAATCTTACGTTTGAAAGCATTAATGAAGTTGCAAAAGACAGCTTAACAAAGCACTCCACCTTTGATAATAGTACCAATTTTGGATCAGTTATAAATAGCAGTAAAAATTTACACCAGTAGCAGAGAACATTTAGAACATAGGGAATAGAAGTAAACCCATCAGCATCCCAGGTCTGCTCCACCAAGATAATGGCTAATCTTCTGCCTCAACTCCATTTTCCTGCCTGTTCTCCAAATCTCTAGATTCCCGAGTGTACAAAATTCTAGCAATCTCAGACCTGAATAGACTCGACGATGGAGCATCCATAACCCTCTGCAGTAAACAATTCCAAAGATTCATAATCCTCTGAGTGAAGAAATCTCTCCTCAGCTCAGTCCCAAATGATTAATTAGCCCCTTATGTGCTGGATTCCCCAGTCGGGGAAAATAACCTGTGTCTAGCCCTTTCAAACCGTTTCAGGATCTTGTATGTTTCAATCACCTTGCATTCTGCTAAAATTCACAGAGTATAGCTGTAATTTACTCAGCCTCTCATCATCGGACAAGCTGCTCAGCCCAGGGACCAATCGAGTGAATGTTATACTGCCTGTAAGTAAGTATAATTGTTCCTTTGGCATGGAGGCCAGAACTGCACGCGATACTAGAGGTGTGACCGACTAAAGCCCTATACAATTGTAGCAAGACTTGCTTATTCATGTACTCCAATCCCAATACGCCATTTGCTTTCTAACTGCTTGCTAACTTTGTGTTCCACGTACAAATACACCCAAGTCTCTCTGAACTTCAAAATATCACACCTTTTATGAAATATTCCGCTTTTCTATTCCTGCAACCAAAGCAGTGACTCCAATAGCTGGGTCATGTGACCCAAATGGATGACAGCCGCATCTCAAAGATATGCAGTACATGCACATCTGCAGTACAAGGACATCATTACGTGAAACCTCAAGTTAACAGGGATTCGAGTCGATGCATGGGAATTCCTTGCTGCTGGCTGGGGTACTTGAAGACAAGCAGTCAGGAAGGGAGTGGAAAAAGCAGAGGACAAAATAAATGACCAGATGGGAGGAGAGAGAGCCGGCCAGAAGAAAAAAAAATCCGTCGATTTCAGGCAAACGTTAATCATCTGTGCCAGCTGCAGAAGGAACTGCCACTCATGAATTGACCTCCACGGCCACTACAGACGATGTTCAATACAGAAGTGACTAACACCCTGGGCACCGTCTACCATCTCCAGAGACAAATGGATGCCAAAGAAGATTACCAGGGTGAATAACCTCACACTTCCTCACATTATACTCCATCTGTCACCTAGTTGTCTATCTACTTAACATGTCTACATACCTCTTGATTTGATTTTAGATTTGTCACGTATACAGAGGTACAGTGATAGTCCAGGTAGATCTTTCCATGCATGAAAAAACATAGGACATACGATAAATGTACAATGTAAACACAGACATCAGGTGAAGGATATGGAATACAGTGCTACAACATGGAACATAGAACATACAGTGCAGAAGGAGGCCATTCGGCCCATCGAGTCTGCACCGACCCACTTAAGCCCTCACTTTCACCCTATCCCCGTAAATGAAATGAAATGAAAATGAAAATCGCTTATTGTCACGAGTAGGCTTCAACGAAGTTACTGTGAAAAGCCCCTAGTCGCCACATTCCGGCGCCTGTCCGGGGAGGCTGGTACGGGAATCGAACCGTGCTGCTGGCCTGCTTGGTCTGCTTTAAAACCCAGCGATTTAGCTGAGTGAGCTAAACCAGCCCCCTCCTAAGCTTTTTGGACACTAAGGGCAATTTATCAAGGCCAATCCACCTAACCTGCACGTCTTTGGACTGTGGGAGGAAACCGGAGCACCCGGAGGAAACCCACGCAGACACGGGGAGAACATGCAGACCCCGCACAGACAGTGACACATCAGGGAATCGAACCCGGGACCCCGGCGCTGTGAAGCCACTGCGCCACACACTTGTGCTACCGTGCTGCCCACTGCCATTTCACTGCCATTTAGAAGAATGAGAGATGATCTCATTGACACAAAATCCTTAAGGGGTTAACAGGGTAAATGCCTGTATCCCAAAGGGCTGCGGAAACCCAATCATTCAGTATGTTCAATACAGAAACAAATACATTTCTAGATATTAATGACATAAAGAACGATAGGGCTAGTGCAGGAAAATGGTATTGAGATGGATGCTGAGCCATGATCTACGTGAATGGCGGTGCAGGCTACTGAATGGCCTCCTCCTGTGTTTGTATGCCCCGCTCTCTCCCATAGCCCTGTATCAATTCCAAAAAAATCCCACTGCCCCGCTCTCTCCCATAGCCCTGTATCAATTCCAAACTAATCCCACTGCCCCGCTCTCACCCCAAAGCCCTGTATAGAAGATAAACAGTAAAGAAGATGTGTAGAGAGATCAGTTCAGTCCATAGGATGGCCATTCAAGAGTCTGTAGCCTTTCTCTGTATTTATTTTATAGCTGACATTTCCACTTGGCTTTATGTCATCAGTAAACTTGGGCACATTAATCGCAGTCTCTGTTCATCTAAGTCATGAATATAGTTTGTAAATAGCTGAATCCTAGCACTGATGCTGGTAGCACCCCCACTAGCTAAATAAAGCCTGCCAATTTGATAATGTCCTGTTATCACTCCTCACTGCAAACCAATTCTATATCCACGCTAAAATATTACCCCCAACTACATGAGACCTTATCTTTTGTATTAACTTTTTGTGAGGCATCTTATGCAAATAAGATAAATAAATCCTCTGGAAATCCAAGTATACTACGTCTATCATTTCCCCTTTATTATCCTACCAGGTACACCCAGGACTCTAATAAAATTGTAGAATTCCCGCCATGCTGACTTTGCCTGATCATACCATAATTTTTGAAGTGCATTTAAAAAAAAAAAAATTTAGAGTACCCAATTCCTTTTTCCAGTTAAGGGGCAATTTAGCGGGGCCAATCCACCTACTTGCACATCATTGGGTTGTGAGGGTGGAACCCACACGGACACGGGGAGAATGTGCAAACTTCTCACGGACAGTGACCTGGGCTGGGATCAAACCTGGGTCCTCGGCACCATGAGGCAGCAGTGCTAACTACTGCGCTGCCGTGCCGCCCACTTGAAGTGCATTTTTAAGACTTCCTTAATAATAGATTCCAGCTTTTTCCCGATGACTGAAATCAGCCACCTGGCCTGTAGTTTCCTTTATTCTCTCTCCCCCTTCCTTTCTTTTGTGAATGGCAGTTACCTTTGCTAGCTTTCAACTCTCTGGGACCGTTCTAGAACCTAGGAAAGTTTTGGAAAATCATAGCTAGTGCATCCACTATCCAGGAAACCACCTATTTAGAACTCTTGGATGTAGGTAAACAGGAATCTGGAGTGGGTAGGAAAAATTGCCAAAAAGGTAATTAGTGTCATTTAATGCAGAGAAATACCAAGTCAGAAACTAGGGAATGGAAACAAACAGTCGGGAAACAAAATGGATGAAAGAACACAGCAGTGGGATCCTGGGGTTTTAGTATGGGGAATGAACAATGGAGAATGACTAATTGAACGATGCTTTCAAAGAGTTGGCATAAGCATTTTTTAAAAAATATTTTTCTTGAACATTTTTTTTTGCTAAGTACAAAACAAGAAAACAATCCAAGAAAGTTAACACCTCCCCCCCACCCCCCGAAATCTACCCAACAGTATAAAATAAACAGCTGCCATCTTTTGTAGAATCCCTCAATTGCACCCCTGATGGTGTACTTAATTTTTTCAAGATGTGGAAATAAGATCCTCAGCCACACAGAGGCATTGGGTGGAGAAGCTGATCACCAATCCGACAGAACCCGCTCGAGAGCAATAAGCAAAGCGAAGGCTAATACATCCACCCTCTACTGCAGCTCCAGCATGTCTGACACCCCAAATATGGCCCCCAAGGGACTGGGCTCCAATTCAATTTGTAGAATCGCCGACATGGTGCTGAAGAAGCAAACCCAAAATCTCATGCTCAGGACACAACCGGAACATGTGTACATGGTTTGCGGGCCCTTCCCACAACATTCACACTTATGTTCCACTCCCACAAATAGTCAACTCATCTTAACCTTGTTAAAAGCTCCAGGTGTACCATCTTTAACTGTATAAGCCTAAGTCTTGTACATGACAAAGTAGCGTTCACCCTTCAGAGGGCTTCATACCAGACCCCTTCTTTCAACTCCGTCCCCAAATCCTCCTCCCGCTTGGCCTTAATCCCCTCCAGGGATGCAGTATCCTCTGCCAGGGATAAAGAACAAAGAACAGTACAGCACAGGAACAGGCCCTTCGGCCCTCCAAACCTGCACCGATCACATGTCCCTATCTAGACCAACCGCCTATACCTTGCTATACCCCGTCTGTTCATGTGCCTATCCAGATAAGACTTAAAGGTCGCTAACGTATCTGCCTCAACCACCTTATTTGGCAGCGCATTCCAGGCCACCACCACCCTATGTGTAAAAAAACGTTCCCCCGCAAATCTCAACTGAACCTTTTCCCCCCTCACCTTGAACTTGTGCCCTGTTGTAATTGTCACTTCCGCCCTGGGAAAAAGCCTCCAACTGTTCACCCTATCTATACCCCTCAGGATTTTATAAACTTCTATCAGGCCGTCACTCAGCATCCGTCTCTCTAGGGAGAACAACTCCAGTTTATTCAATCTCTCCTCATAGCTAATACCCTCTTTACTAGGCAACATTCTGGTAAACATTTTCTGCACTCTTTTTAAAACCTCCACGTCCTTCTGGTAGTGTGGTGTCCAGAAGAATTGGACACAGTTTTCCAAATGTGGCCTGACCGACGTTCTATATAACTGTAACATAATTTTCGAGCTTTTATACTCGATATCCCGCCCGATGAAGACAAGCATGCCATATGCTTTCTTTACCACCATTTCCACCTGTCCTGCCACTTTTAAGGAACTGTATGCCCAGGTCTTTCTATGTCTCTATGCTCCTGATGATTCTGCCATTTATTTTACAGCTTGCACCTGAATTGGATCTACCAAAATGCATCACCTCACATTTATCCGGGTTAAATTTCATCTGCCATTTCTCCACCCAATTTTGCAGCCTATCTATATCCTGCTGTATTCTCTGACAATCTTCATCACTTCCGCATCTTCTGCAATCTTTGTATCATCTGCAAATTTGCTCATCAGACCAGCTACTTTTTCTTCCAAGTCATTTATTTTCTTTTTAATTTAGAGTACACAATTCATTTTTTCCAATTAAGGGGCAATTTAGCATCGCCACTCCACATGCCCTGCACATCTTTGGGTTGTGGGGGCGAAACAAACGCAAACAAGGGGAGAATGTGCAAACTCCACACAGACAGTGACCCAGAGCCGGAATCGAACCTGGGACCTCGGCGCCATGAGGCAACAATGCTAACCACTGCGCCACCGTGCTGCCCACAAGTCATTTATATATATTATAAAGAGCAGAGATCCCAGTACCAATCCCTGCGGAACACCACTAGTTACAGACCTCCATTCGGAAAAAAACACCCTTCTGCTGCTACCCTCTGTGTTCTGTGGCCAAGCAAGTTCGGGATCCATCCAGCTAATTCACCCCTGACCCAGTGTGATTTAATCTTTTGCACCAGCCTGCCACGAGGGACCTTGTCAAATGCTTTACTAAAGTCCATGTAGACGACATCCACAGCCCTTCCCTCGCCAATCATCTTTGAGACCTCTTCAAAAAATTCAATTAAATTAGTGAGACATGACCTCCCTCGTACAAAACCATGCTGTCTGTCACTAATAAGACCATTCGCTTCCAAATGTGCATAGATCATATGTCTGAGAATCTTTTCCAACAATGTCACTATCACCGAGGTCAAGCTCATTGGCCTATAATTACACGGGTTATCCTTGCTACCCTTCTTAAATAACGGGACAATTCCCATAAATTCCTGAAGTACTCCCATCCTTCGTCCCCACGAGCGACAGACCCCTTTCAAACAGAATGATGGCGGCACGACCGGAAAAGATGAGAAGACCTTCCTCGCAAAGTCCTGAACCTGCAGATACCTAAAATTATTCTGTCTGTGGGAGCCCAACCCTCTCTGACTCTGAATCGCCCCTCTAGAAACAAATCCCTCAATCCTTCTCCCCGCCTTGTCCTCCCAGCCTCTAAACCTGGCATCTAATCTAATAGCACAGTTGCTTCACAACACCAGGGACCCGGCTTAGATCACTGTCTGTATGGATTCTGCACGTTCTCCCTGTGTCTATGTGGGTTTCCTCCGGGTGCTCCAGTTTCCTCCCACAAGTGTCAAAAGACGTGCTTGTTAGGTGAATTGGACATTCTGAATTCTCCCTCTGTGTTCCCGAACAGGTGCCCGAGTGTGGCGTCTAGGGGATTTTATTGCAGTGTTAATGTAAGCCTACTTGCGACATTAATTTTATTTTTTTAAAATTTAGATTACCCAATTATTTTTTTCCAATTAAGGGGCAATTTAGCGTGGCCAATCCACCTACTCTGCACATTTTTGGGTTGTGGGGGCGAAACCTACGCAGACACGGGGAGAATGTGCAAACTCCACACGGACAGTGACCCAGAGCCGGGATCGAACCTGGGACCTCAGCGCCGTGAGGCGGTTGTGCTAACCACGAGGCCACCGTGCTGCCCCTTGTGACATTAATAAAGATTATTAATTATTATATGGTGAGCTCAAATCGTCGCCAAATTCGACACCGCTCCTAATTTAAAGTTCTGCCAAAACTTTCTCCATATCTTCAGCAGAGGGATCACCACTGGATTTCCGGAGTGTCTCCCTGTAGAAAACTTCACCAATGCTAGCAGCCCCACCCCCAACATGACCCCGACTCCACCTTAATCCAAACCGCATCCTGGTCCATGCACCAGCCCAACACCTTCTCCGCATTGGCCACCCAATAGTAATATATCAGGCTCGGTAACTCTCCTACTGCTGGTCCCTCTGCAAAGCTGTTGTCTAAATCCTGGCTACCTTGCCCGCCCATATGAAGGACGAGATCAATCTGACCACTCCCACAAAAAACTATTTTGGTAAAACAGATAACATTGGAATAAAAACAAAAACCGTGACAAAATGTTCATCCAACAACAGTCCCAAACCCCTTAACAGGGCCATTATGTTCCCCATTGTGGGGACTGGATCCACAATGTACAATAACAGCTCATCAGCACACAGGACACCCTATGCTACCTACACACACGCACGCACACGCACACATACACACACACACGGGATTTTCACAGTAACTTCATTGCAGTGTTAATGTAAGCTTGCTTGAGACACTAATAAATATTATTATTATTGAAATCAATAACCCCCTCCACTTATCCGAATTCCTCAAAGCAATGACCAAAATCTCAACCAACAACCCGAACAGGAGAGGGGACATAGGGTGCCCCTGCCTTGTTCCCCTGTGCAGCTGCAAATACTACAAGCTCACATAATTTGTACAGACACTGGCCTTGGATTCCTTACATAATAGCTTAACCCACAACAAACTTGGGCCCTATCCCAAACCCCCCCCCAACACCACAAACAAACTCCACTCTGCCCAATCGAAGACATTCTCTGCATCCAATGCCACAATAACCTGCTGTTCCCCCCTCTTCCGACAGGGACAAATTCACATTCACTGGCGCTGCACATTAGAAGGTAACTCTTTAAGAACCCTGTTTGATCCTCCCCAACAACCTGAGGGAGACACTCCTCCAACCGGAGTGCTAACACTTTAGCCAAAACCTTTGCATCCAGTAAAGAGGTTGAGCAGTATGACCCACACCCCACTGGATACTTAGCTTTATTTAAAAGGAGGAAAATGGGTTCCTGCATCATTGTCTCCAGGAGCAACCCGCCCGCTACCAAATCTTCAAATGTCTCCACCAATAACAGTACCAACCTGTCGGCAAACCTTTTATAAAATTGCAGCAGAAACCCAGCCGGCCCCGGTGCCTTGCCAGTTTGCATACTCCTTATTGCCTTCTGAACTTCCTAAATCCCCAATGCCTCCTCTAATCCTTCCCAATCCTCCTCCTCCACTGTGGGATACTCCATAGCCTACAGGAATTCTGCCATGTCCGACTCATCCTCCGGTGGCTCCGACCTGTACAAACATTCATAAAACCCCTCAATACCCCATTCACCTTGCCTGGTGCGGTCAACATCCCATCTCCCATACCCAACCTGAACGATCTGAGTAGGGCAAGCACAATGGGCCGAATGGTCTCCTGCTATGCCGTATGGTTCTATGATGATTCGAACGGTATTATGTCCCGTGAAGAAGCTATATGCTGGTTAATTATAAAATTGAGTTGAACGATTTTCACTGATCTGATTTCAATGCTATGTTATTCTTTAGTGAATTCAGAAAGTGGTCATTATTTATATACACTTTCCAAAAATACAAATCCATTATATTGGTCTAAGTGTTCACAACATATGCTCTTATTTGCGTTTCTCACATGTTTTAGCCTCAGGTTGAACAGCAGCAATTTATTAACTTAAGGCCTACATGGGCAGCACGGTGGCTCAGTGGGTTAGCCCTGTTGCCTCACGGCATCAAGGTCCCAGGTTCGATTCCGGCTCTGGGTCACTGTCCATGTGGAGTTTGCACATTCTTCCCGTGTTTGCGTGGGTTTCACCCCCACAACCCAAAGATGTCCAAGGTAAGTGGATTGAACACGCTAAATTGCCCCTTAATTGGAAAAAAATGAATTGGGTACACTGAATTTATAAAAAGAAAATTTAAGGCCTACATTCCCACACACAGGACCCATTGAAAAGCAGTGTCAGGATTGCTGCACAATATTTGACAAGGAATTAGGATACCGTTATGACCATTTCTACTAGAACATTATTAGAAACCAAAAAAATTAATTTGTGCCCGCATTACCTCTAGACTTTAGTCATCCAAAACTCTGCTCCGAGTCAACTTACACCAAGACAAATTCACCTATCAACTCGGCGTTCGCTGATCTACATTGGCTCCTAATCAAGCAACGCCTTCACTTTGAAATTCTCAACCTTGTTTTCAAATCCCTACATGTATTCCTCAAATTCTCATCTCTTGAGAATGCCTGAGTTTAATTCCTCTATCATTGGTGGCTATGTCATTAGTTGCCAAGTGCCCTAGCACTGAAATGCCCTCCCTACATAGCTCCACCTCTCTACCTAATTCCTCCTTTAAGATGCTTCTTTAAACCTACCTTTTGACCAAGGTTTTGATAATCTTGTGATATCCCCTTTTGTGACTCAGTATCATATTTTATTTTACAATGCTCCTGTGAAGTGCCTTGGGACATCTCATTATGTCAAAGACACTATATAAGTATACATTGGGGTTGGCTAAAACCTTTTCTATTAGAGAACATTAGAAAACCAACAAAGGAAACAGAAAATTAAATCAAAAGTATGGTTACTATAAAATGTTCTAATTAGCACACAGGACTTGGGAGCAGGATACGGTCATTTGGCCCTTTGAGCCTGCTCTGCCATTCGATAAGATCATGACTGGTCTCCAATCTACTTTGCTACCTGCCCCCCATAACCCTTGTCTGTCAAAAATCTATATAACTCAGCCTTGAATAAATTCAAAGACCCAGCCTCCACTGGGAAGGACATTTCACAGACTAAAAACCATTTAGGGAAAAATAATCCCCATCTGCATCTGAAAAAGATGTGAATTGGCTGCTAGTTCACAATTAGAATTTAATTGCAAACACCCATTCAGCAAAAAAATAAGGTATCTTGCATCTGAAAATAACTCTCAGGAATCCTGAGAGATTATGTTGTTTCCATTCAGTCACAAAATGTTTCTAAATTACAACGCAAACTTTTGATATTAAAGCAATTTTACTTACTTCTTCCAGTGTATCAGGAGGTGCAGGTTCAGCTGCTTCCTTGCTTGCTTCACAGCTCTCTGCTTTAGATGCTGGAGTCCTACCATCGGAAGATGTAGAAAATCGGCTCATCTGACTAGACTGATCAACAGGTGTCATGCTGGCCTCTGATGCTGACCTTGAGCTTTGATTCTGTTGAGCGGTTTCAAAAATAGGATCCTCGTCATCTGAATCTGGTAGAGGAGTTGGACTAACATCCTCTAGGCCTGTGCTAGAAGGACGGGACGATGGAGTAGGACCTCGCTGAAGCACGTGAGTATTTGATAAAGGAAGTGGTAACGGGGAAAGCTGGGAAGATGAAGATGATATGGGACTGGGCTCCATTTTAACATCAACATCAGATTCTTGGTCAAAGAAAGGAAGCTTTGTCCGCTGCTCCTTCAACAACATCTCAATACGGGAGTCTAAACTGTTGGGTTGTGTTGAACTACTTGGTGTTTCAGACGTTAGAGCTTCAGGAGTCGCAACCCTTTCAGGAGATTTGCTGACGGAAACAGGTGTTTTATCATTTGAGACATTACTCTCCAAAGAAACTGTATCTTCTGCCTTCTCCTTTACAGGCACAGTGTCCAAGTTGGAATTATTATGCCCAAAGGTTTCATTTGGTGCCACAGGTCTTCTGTAATCATGATCTCTGGATGTCTGACCAGGTTGTTGATCCACAGTTCGAGAATACAGTGGTTGGGCAGAATGCACATTTTGGTATGGAGAAAAGGCTGACTGGTAGCTTATCCCAGATTGGCTTACTGAAGGGTTATGCGAATACGATCCACCCTCTGAGCGAGCTGACTTGTAAGCATTGACAGGTAGCTCAGTAGCTCTGTACGATCCGGTGTTATGCGAATAATGCTGTCCCAATCTCCTGAAGGAATCTTGATAATTAGATTCAGGTCGTCTGGATTTGTACCCAGATTCTTGCGAATAAGAATAAGCTGGTGTGCTCTGTCGACTAGAATAGCTGGAATCTTGCGAGTAGGGAGTTCCCAACCTTGGTGTATGCGGCGTGCCTTGGGAGGACTGCGGAGTATACTGGCTATAGGAATTTGGTGTATCCTGGCGACAGCTGGAATAAGCAGTATCGTGGGAAAATGGGGTACTACTATTTGGGGTTACAGATGGTCCCATGGATATGTAATTTTCACCAGCTCTACATTTTAGTGGATCATTCACCTGGGGCAAAGGATTGAAAGGGAAAAAGGACAATGGTTTTAGCCAAAATTAAAATCTACAGACACACCCCCACACATACTCAGTAGTTTTCAAACAGTGAATTCTTAATACTATTTAATGCTAGAACAGAAGTAAGCTTGATTAAATCAACTAATCTTACAACAGAGGGGGGGGAAAACTTACAAGTATTCATTTATATCCTCCCCCAAATTCAATCTGTAATTAGGATTGTGGCTCTGCTGTGAAATTAGCTGAATCAGTTAAATCAGCCTTATCACCATCGTGCAGGCTGGTTCCCAGGCCTTGGCTGCAACCACTTCACAGCTGGCCCTTACAAGATGCACAGCTTCTTGTATTGGCACATCTTCTGATGTCCTGTACCTGTGGATGGAGTGACCTGATGTTCAGTGTGTACCTCAGGTAAACAGGGGCAAAACAAAGCAAGTAGATCCAAAGATCCATCTTTTCACCCTGTAATATACACTAATGTGCAGCATCATTGTGGCTGGCTTGAAATACTTCAAGTTTCCCGTCGATTATTTTCATCATTTCTGCCACATTTGCAGCCCACTGTTGCATGTGCATTGCCTAGGCCAACATTATTTACAGCTGTGCTGCTGGACATTATCATGGACATGAAATGAAACAAGCTGAAATACCCATTTGTTTCTCTTTTAAGCAATTGGCTTCCCCGCTGTCCATTCTACTCTCTCCAAACTAACCCAACTGATATTATGACTAAAAATGCAGGAAGTCACAAACACAAACTAATGTTTAACCACTACATTGTGTGTGAAAATATACTTTCAAATGTTTGTTTTGAAACAATATGAACAAAGTGTGCTATGCTGTTTGCCAACTTTGTAATTAGATGGTCAATATATAAATTAGTCCAATAACAATTGCATGACTTAAAAAGGAAATTAATGGGGTTGTGTAAATGGAATTGCAGAAACCAAAATTTGAATAAGTTTTTCCCCCTGTATTTTTTTATATTTGAGCATAACCCAGTCAGAAAGGAAAATTGCAGTTTAAAAAGATCAGCTAAATTCAATTTCTACAAAAATTCAGTAGCATATTTCTTGAAATTGAAACATGAATGATTGCATGATTCAATTTTAAAGAAAACTGTTAAATCATGTTGCTGTGTAATAATGCTAAAAGTTAGCTTTATTTAAGGGTGGCACGGTGGCAGTGGTTAGCACTGCTGCCTCACAGCACTGAGGATCCGGGTTCGACCCCAGCCTGCGTGCAAACCCCACACAGACAGACATTCTCCCAGTGTTTGCGTGGGTCTCACCTACACAACCCAAGGATGTGCAGCTAAATTGCCCCTTAATTGAAAAAAAAAAATTGGGTACTTTAAACTAAAAAAAAGGTAAACTTGATTTAAAAATAAATTGGCTGGAAAATATATTTTAAAATGTTACTTCAGCTCCCTTTAAAGCAAACCCCCCCAGAAATGAATATTTGCTAATTGATATTAAAGATCCAAACTTGTCTATGCACCTCATTGCATTCACTGAATAATTAATCCAGCCCCTGTTAGTTGACAGGTTTGGGCTCGGATTATTCATCTACCTGACCAAATTATGCAGGTCAACTCTTCAGAAATAATGATTATTGTTTCACAGATTTGTTAATAATAGAAATAAGCACTCAAAACCATCAATGTCAGAAGGCTGCCTATTCCAATGAACAATTAAGCAGGAAGTGAACTATTCTTTTGATACGTCCCTGAAAATCAAGTCCTTCATAGCAAGAATGAAACTAGTCAATTTAGAAATTGCCCATTTAGATTTTAAATACCTTCCCATCATCTTTTCTTCCTTCCCTTTTTTACTGATACTTGCTGGAGTAGCAGCATCACTTTCTCATTCTAGGGGTGTTCAGTCAAATTTTCAGTGAATACTGGACTAAGCTAAGTGATCATGGAAGGTATTACAATGAGTCTTCATCGTGTCACCAATCATATAGACAAAAGATTTTAATTTTACTGCAGACTTCAGGAACCCAACTTTAGGTCATAAAGGGGTCTGGAGCGTGCACTTGCCAGCAGCAGGTCCTGTTGGTGATTTTACCTCATGCAGCTTCCTAATTGGCCACCTGCAGGCGCATAACTACATTAAAGACAGCAGGTGGTTCCTAATGCTGCTGGCCCAATCAGTGGGCTAACAGCTCTGATGCCTCAACAACACCGCCAGAAGAGATGGACGCAACAAACAGGTAGAGATCTTGAGGGTGCCTCAAAATGAAGGCACCCTTGGTAAGGTATGTAAAAATTAAAATTTAGGTGAAGAGCATTCGACCCTGCAAGGCAGAAGGGAAACGCCTCGCGGGTGGGGTGGGGCCTTTCAGCCAATATGCTCGCTCTAATATTCCTCTGTGCTGCTGCAGGAAGGCCACCTCCATGAAGTTGGTGGTCAACACATGGTGGAAAAGCCACCCCACCATCAGCAAAATACCAGGAGTCCTGGACTATCACGCAAAATTGGTAACTTGATTTGCAACTCGGCTGTTTGCCTCTTGTGGGAAACATTCCTGGCAGATGAACTGGGGCCGTCGCAATGCTGTTTTAACTGCCTCCTCTCCCATCGCCCAATAGCTGGTAAAAAGCAGTTCCGAGAAGGTTTACTAGACTAATATCAGGAATGGGTAGGTTGTCTTATGAGGAAAGGTTGGAGAGGTTAGGTTTGTATCCACTACAATTTAGAAGAGTAAGAGGCGACTTGATCGAAACATTGACAGGGGTATTGGTAGGGTAGATGAGGGGAGGATGTTTCCTCTTGTTAGAGAATCTAGAACTAGGGGTCACCGTTAAAAAATAAGGGGGTCACTTATTTAAAACGGAGATGTTTTTCTCTCGGAGGGTCGGGTTTTTGGAACTCTCTTCCTCAAAAGGCAATGGAAGCAGAATCTTTGAATATTAAGGCAGAGCTTTTTTTTTTATAAATTTAGATTACCCAATTATTTTTTCCAATTAAGGGGCAATTTAGCATGGCCAATCCACCTACTCTGCACATTTTTGGGTTGTGGGGGCGAAACCCACGCAGACACGGGGAGAATGTGCAAACTCCACACAGACAGTGACCCAGGGCCGGGATCGAACCTGGGACCTCAGCGCCGTGAGGCGGTTGTGCTAACCACTAGGCCACCGTGCTGCCCCTATTAAGGCAGAGCTGAATAAGATTCTTGATTAAGGGGCATTGGTGAGGCAGCACGGTGGCACAGTGGGTTAGCCCTGCAGCCTCACGGCGCTGAGGTCCCAGGTTCGATCCTGGCTCTGAGTCACTGTCCGTGTGGAGTTTGCACATTCTCCTCGTGTTTGTGTGGGTTTCGCCCCCACAACCCAAAAAATGTGCAGAGTAGGTGGATTGGCCACGCTAAATTGCCCCTTAATTGGAAAAAAATAAATTGGGTACTCTAAATTTTTAAAAATAGAAGGGGCATTGGGAGTAGACAGGATTGTGGGTTTGAGGTTACAATCAGATCAGCTGTGGTCTTATTGAATGGCAGAGTAGGCTCAAGGGGCCAAGTGGCCTACTACTGCTCCTTGTTCAGCCAATAATAATTTTCCTACTAACTTCCAAGTAAAAAAGATGACCCTCCTATTCTATACCAATCAGACTAAAGCTAGATAAGACAATGCACACACAAACTGAGTCTTTCGGGATTTTTAAAAATTCTTTTTATTCCTTTCATGTGACTTGGACATAGTTACCAAGTCCAGGCCAGAATTGATTTCCCATCCATTGTGGTGCAGTGGGTTAGCATTGCTGTCTCATGGCGCGAGGTCCCTGGTTCAATCCTGGCTCTGGGTCACTGTCCGTGTGGAGTTTGCACATTCTCCCCGTGTTTGCATGGGTTTCGCCCCACAACACAGATGTGCAAGATAGATGGATTGGCCACACTAAATTGCCCCTCAATTAGAAATAATGAATTGATAGAGTAGGAGGGAAAATATGGCGGGTAGTACCGGTGGGAGGGGAGCGGGCTTGTGCAATATGTTACGATGGAAGTATTGAAAGTACGTGGATGTTTGCACATTTTTGCTTTCTTTCTGATGATGTCTGTAACTGTTTATAAAGCCAAAAACTACCTCAATAAAATAGTTTATTAAAAAAAAAAGAAATAATGAATTGGGTAGTCTAAATTTATTTTTAAAAATTATTTCCCATCCCCAATGGTCAATAGGTTGCACCGAAACCCATTGGATTTTAAAAGAATGAGAGGCGACCTTAAACATAGGAGATCCTGAGGGGACTTGACAGAGTGGATACATAGAGGATATTTCAACTTGTGGGTGAGAATCGAATTAGGGGACACAGTTTAAGAATAAAGAGATCTCCCTTTTGGATGAAGACAAGGATAAAATTGTTCTCTCAGAAGGTTGTTAGTCTGTGAAATTATCTTGCCCAGAAAGCAGTAGAAGCTGCATCATTGAATTTATTCAAGGCCTGAGTTAGGCAGATTTTTAATAGACAAGGGAGTCAAGGGTTATGGGTGACAGACAGGAATGGGGATTTGAGACCAGAATCAGATGAGACTTTATCTTATTGAATGGACGAGCAGGCTTGAAGGGCTGAATGGCCACCTTCTGCTCCTATGTTTCTATGCTCCTACTTGCCATGGAACCGCTGCAGTCCATGTGATGTAGGTACACCCACAGTGCTTTTAGGAAAGTGTTCCAGGATTTTGACTCAGCAGCTCCAGGGAATGAGCAGTGATAATACAGGTAGTTCCAAGTCAAGGTGGTATGGGTCTTGGAGGGAAACTTGCAGGTCACGAAGTTCCCTGCTTCTGCTGCCCTTGTCCTTCTAGGTGGTAGAGATAATGGGTTTGGATCATGCTGTTGTAGCTTCAGCAATGTAGGAACAACTATGGTACTAGAAATTCACACTGATTACGAATCTCAAATTCAGATTGCAATTTAGTAATTAGAAATACACAATATAAATATAAATATATATATATATATATATATATATATTATATATAATATATTTATTTGGGAGCGGTTGCTTTATAGATGTGTTCGTAATGAAAGCATGGCTGGAACAGAGCTCTCCTTAAAGGGGCAGTATCACATTTTAAGGACTGCAATTTAAAAATCTCCATGCATGTTGATTGAATCTCTGTCACTATCTCAAGTTTTTCTTAAAGGCTGTTTAAATATTCTATTAATTGGTGCTCTTGCATATTCATAGGCTAAGACAAACATTTCCGTTTTAACTTATACATTATGAGGTTTTTGGTCTAAAATCTCCAAGTATTATTTGAATAATATCACACTTGTATTCTGTTGTTATCTGCACAATATGTCCTATGTTTTTCCAGAAGGTTAGTTAACGATCCTAACCATACGATTGTGGAGAAGCATCACAAGTTCATCAAAATAGATTACTGGTTTTACCAAAGAAAAGTAGAACTAATAATTTATAGGCAAATCATTCTCAATGACACTCTAATATGCAGTTTACCTAACACTGGCAAGGTACTAGCAGTAAGCAATCTGCTTGTCTAGAGTTAGTGGGCAACTGAACAGGATTATTATAAAAAAAGGAACAAAACAAAATTTTAACATTTAATGAAGATGAGATGTGTTACTCTAGAATAGTTAAAATGAGACAATTTATTTTGGCCACATACTTTACTGATCTGGCTTTTAAAAAATTTCAACAAACATTCACTGGAATATTTTTATCATTACTTGTACTCAAATACTGATAATACTTTTTTAAAAAACATTTTGCCTGCACAGGTAAAATACATCTATATCCTAATAAGTAGTATACTGACCCGTGTGTGAATTTACACATTGAACATTTAAAGATTTCTTTTAACAAGATTGTTACCAATATTCAACTGTACATTACTGTACAAGGGAAATTAACAGTGCTTGCCTCAGTTGTCCTTAAAAGCAGTTTTCAACAGCAAACTGCTCGAAGATGAGAAACTTATATAGTTAATTTTAAATGGTTCATGAAATCGGAATTAAAGCTGCTTGATTGAATTAAACTGGATGCACAAAGGTGACAAAATGCATAATGAAATGAAGTAGCAAACTTACATAGCACACACTGACTGAATTTCTATGATTTTATTCCAAACACCTTGTCGCACCTTTTCATGTTTCTTCCCCTTTCTTTTCTGCTTTCCTAAAGGCCAGCACTCGGACTGAGGTGAAGATCTATCATTTCCATCCGTTCAACGGTATCAGTATGTACACATGCATGAGACAGACCATGATTATTGGTAGTTTATTAAACTATGGTTATTATAACCAACCTACTCTTTTTGTCACGTGATATCCAGATATACATCCAATAAGGGGGTGACATTTGACAGCAATCAGGAGTGGCTCTTCCTCCACTTCCCAGCCCTGGGAGTCAATCGTAACACCCCGAGAGCCAATCTGTCTGACGTCAGTAAACTCAACAAATATTACAGTTCAAACCTGGGAGCTTTTTGGTCTGCACACCTCAATTAAACCAGGTGTTTATTTAAATCCACAATATTGAAACAAGAACACCATGCACCTATCGTTTGGATGTTACAGGATTGTAACTTTGAATGGATCATTCTGAAATCAATAGAAGGCACAAACACAAGATATTTTATATTTTCACACTAAATAACTTCACCACTTTAGCTATACTGGGATCATAAGGAACCTTGGAAAAAGACTGAATTGGAATCACTGACGCTTTAGTCATATGTCCCACATCAAAACCTCAAATTGCCTGTGCTTTATTCACAGCTATAACCGCCAATGAAGAGCTGAAAATATCGTCAACAATTTCCTCAAGCTACAACATTTCAAATTAATTAAAACGCAACCTAAATGTTACTGTGGCAGAGTGGTGAGTGAACTCATTGCTGGACTAACATGGAGCAGACATGGAGTGAGAGAGACAGGGTGGCAGCCAGGAGACCCCACAGCAGATTTCCATTAACTGTGCAGTTTTGACATTTTTTTAAAATCAGAGAGTGACAGTGAATCTCTGTCCAACCAGGAGACAACCTTATGACAAGGCAAAAATTGGGCTATCAAGGAAGCAATTACCACTGTATCCAAACAGCTTTACAGAATGACTAAGATTGGATAATTGTCTCAATTTAATTGACTGTGGAACAATAGGTATTTTCATGGCAATTTCGATACAATTTAATAATCAGAGGCTGGAGGTGCAATTTACCAAGGCATTATATAAGGTCCACAAAAGGTGTGGACACTGAGATGGGTGATTTCTCTAACACATCAATGCAACAGCCTACTGGGAATAAGAAACAAAATCACCTTATGGTAAAAAGCTACTGGAGCCTGTTGCTTCAGGATGTTTACATTTGATTTTATTTACAATTGGCAAGATTTTTTGCAACTGACAAGAATCTGGCAATTGTCCACTTTTAAGAGATTACGGAAATCATTTCCAGGGCCTGGATATCTAAATTATTTCAGAACCAGCATCCTAAATTGTATAGCTCTTTTAAAATGTAAATGTAAAATGCAAGTAGTCATATTCCGATATCCTGCAACATCTCCCTTTGCCTGTTGTTAATCTGCTGTCCCGCTTTAAAGATCTCGACAGCCGCGCAACCTCTGCTAAGCAGCTTTTTAAACTGCAAACTCGGCGTGTGCGGAGATTCAGTCAGGAGGTCGAATTGCCCACCGGTATTCAAAAGGAAGGGGAAAAGAGTAAATGAAACACATTTGCTCATTGTACTACTTGTCAATCGAGTGCTACAATATCTTTAAATGCAACAAAACCGTCCATACCTGCCCAAATTCGCTGTTTATTATGGGAGAGGCGTCCAAAAAAGCATCGGTACCGACAGGAAGAGTCTGAGGCGTAAAGTAACCACTGACCAGGAGCTCGTAGTACCTCATCCGATGTTCACCTACAGAATGACAGGAGGATGATGACTGCGGAGCTCAACAGTAGAAACCCAGCCTTAACATTCCACAGGCCTCCACAATAACTGGCCGATTGGACACAAGCGCAATCCCCAGTCTGGAATCAACATATTGATCAGAACTACACGTGATTGTGGAATCTTTTTTTTAAAAACAACGCGACTTTGGAAACTTGGGCTGAAAGGTACCAACGCGAATCCCAAAGCTCTCGGCCACTCATTAGCACCCAACACCGGCATTCTCAACACACACAGGTCGAGAGGATTTTTACAAAACGACAGCAGTCCCTCTGCCTGTTTCCTAGCAACATTAAACAAGCTACATTTGTACACGTGACTCAGAAACGGTGTTAGAATGAGTCAATATTACATATTTACACGACAGTCCTTCGGGATGAAACGAGCATAGCTTTAAATCCTAAAAGGGATACACAGTCGGAGTGAACCCAATTGATCAAATAAATAACTTTATTGCACCTTTGGTATCCAGTTCCACATGGATGATGTTTCCCATGACAGAAGTGTTGTGGAGGTGCTGGACTGTGTCCTTGGCTCCTTTCACTGTGGCGAACACCACTTTCGCGATTCCTAGATGCTTCTTGTTCTTGGGGTTATAAAGAATCTCCACCTCTTCCACCTCGCCATACTTCTTGCACATGTCCAACAGAAAGCCCTCTCGTATGTTATCGTTCAGCTTTGCAAACGTTACCTGCTTGGGAGGTACGGGTCCCACGTAATGCTCGTCGATCTGTTGGCACCAGGAGCACATTCAAACAAACTTAACTGGCTATCTCTAATCAACAAATATCATTTTGGACACTTCAATACTTATTTACGTTTTGGAGATACCAGGTAAATGTTAGAGTAACACACTGCTGCTGTCAAGCATTGCTCAGGAGTTAGAGTGGGGGAAAGTATTCTGACGTTTCTTCTGTACCTTAAATTTTGGAACAGGTAAATCCAATTCTTTGCTTTTGGTCCACATGCGTCCAAGTCGAGGATCTCTGACGGTATCAACCGGTGGAACACCGGAATTCTGCAATGAAAACGCCTGATGTTGTTATTTATTTTTAAAGGTGCAAAGAATGTTCAGCAAACTGCCGAGCGTGTTACCCGTGCAACTGGACTGTCAGCTTTAGCAGGAACCACAATGTAACTTCATTCGCTTACAACATTGTAACAATGGCAGCATCCTGTGAAAAAGACAACAGACGTGGAATTAATGGCTACACTGCCAAAATATCACTCACATGTTGGCCATCGTAGCGGTAGAGTTTGTGCTGTCCTTTCTTCAACGCCGGGTCAATAATCAACTTATAACTTCGCCAATGGTGACTTTTTCTCTCTGCTGAACTCCCTCCTGCGTGGCTGTGCTCCATCCCATTGATCAAACCTGCAAATGGGGAAAGCACAGGGAGATTTTAAGCCAAGCTGACAAATGCCTCAGCACTTGAATTTTTTTCAGCCCTGTATCTCTCTCTCTCCTCCACGAAGAGCTTGCACATTCAATGGGGGGGGGGGGGGGGGGGGGGGGGGGGGGAATGTTGAGCTCGCTGGACTATTAGGAGAAAAAGAGAGGGGGGGTGAGAGAGAAGGGGGGGAAAACACTCACTTGAACTCTGTTTCTTGCCATGATCTTCGTGCTGCTTCGGTCTCTCCCCGGGTTTCAGCTCCTTGAACGACATTGTCGTCGATTTTTGTGCGGATTTTTTTGAGAGCGAACGGCGTGATCTGGAAAACAATTACATTTCGCTGATTAGATTACATTGTGCGGCTGCTGCCTCCTTTTTTTTTTGCAAGCCAACACATATTGTGTGCCTCTTGCTCAGTGTATGTATCCCACAATCCACCCGCCCAGCCTGTGCGGGGCCACCAGCTAGTCCTCCATTCCCTCCGCCACATTCAAGCCTTTTCACACAGCCCGACCCGGCCGAGCGCCCCAGCGGCGCTGGAGTCCTTCAACACCCCTCCTGGCTCGGGCCGGAGCCGCAAGTGCTGGCGGTCTGGGTTTTTTTTTTGTTTTAAATTTATTTCCTCCTCCTTCCTCCCTTCCCTCTCTCTCTCACTCACTCCTCGGTGGATGTCTGCCGCCTTCGGCTTCACTTACAGCAAAATATTTGAATCAGGGCTGGGAATCCATGTTAGGTTTACGCAACGTGAAACTGTGTCTCCAAACAAGACGGGTATAGGGTGGTTCAAGTTTGAGGAGTCCAATTGAGCATTAACTTCCATTTCGCCATTGCTGCTTCCCCGCTGATTGTTTGTGTGTGTGTGTTTTTTTTTTAACCCCCCCTCCCCCAATAGCTGGGGGGGTTTTCTCCCGGTCTGTCACACTCGTTAACCTCCCAGTGCTCAGAATGGTTGGCCGATTTTTTTGGGGGGGCTTGTTTAGGGGTGGTTGGTAACGGCAGCCAATCGGAGAGGGGATTGCATGAGGCTTGTGTGTTTTTTTTTCTCTCCGAGCTGAAGTGAAAGGTCCTTGAGAGGAGAGGCTCAGACTGGGCTTTGTGTGTGTATGTACTGCAGCGGCGAGCGAGCAAGCAAGCAGCAACAACAGGAGCAAGAGCAAGGACGGCTCTCCTCCCTCTCTCCTTTCCTCTTCCCTCTCCTTTTGTTACCAAATGGAAAGATCTCTCTTCACAGTGGGTTCTCTTATGTTTTTTTTAAACATATTAAAAATGGATCTGATTTAGATTCTTTTGACCACATTGGAAGAATTGATGAAGACTTTGGATACACTGATCTCCAATTGCTGAAGCCTGAAGATTATTTTATTTTTTTGGGGGGTATTTTATATTTCGGAATGAATCTTGGGGTCGAAACTAGGTCACGGCACACCCACGCTGTCTGCAGTTACATTGATTATGAAGAAAATGAAGCAAAAATGAATGTTTCTTTCTCTCCCTCCCTTCCCCATGTGTTCTTTCATGCAACTTCTGAAGGCGGATTTTAAAATACAAATGGATTGTTTGGTAGCAGTATTTTTAAATTTGAATATGTATTCGTCTGAATCTTTTTTAGGTTTTTTTTTGCATTTCAGAAGTATGAACGCCAAAATCACAAATAGATGATTTTTACTCTTCCAAGTATTTGCCTTTATAATTTATCTGAACTCGTTAAGACTTCCAAATTTTACACAAAGGGTAGAGGGTTTGCTAATTTTACTGTAGTAGTTGGGCGTTGTCCTTGATAGTGTTAATTCCTGTCAGAATTGTTTATTTAAATTAATGTGTTCGAACCCTTCAATCGAATCGCTCATTACAGTGATTCTGAAACTGAAGATAATTGAGGAGTCTATTAAAAGCAATGTCCTGAATTTTCAGTTTTTGACGTCGCTTTTCATTTACAAGCTGAGTAATTACATAGGTTTCACTTCAGAATGAAACATCCTGAATATTCTGGTTTGAATCGGAACTGTTTTGCTTTGTGATGGGATCTGCAAGAGGAAGTCGCCAAACTTCATATTTTAAAGTGGGCCTTATTTTTTTTCCCCACCAAATTAAAATTGATTCCCTACCCAGGGCTGTCCTTGTTTTCTTCCCCCCATCAAATTAAAATTGATTCCCTACCCAGGACTGTCCTTGTATTCTTATATGGCATACAAGCTGTTTCAGTTTGCAGATGTATTTTTAGAAAAATTATCTGAGCTTCGTCTCAAAATATATCTCTGGCAGGTAATGTGCCGACAACAGCCGTAAGTGACAATTTTAAACCTGGATTATTCTGTCAACCGAATCCGGCTAAGTACCGTGTTTGGAGCATTCCTATTGTGGAAAATACACATTTTCAATAGTTTAAAATACATTTGGAGTTTTTAATTACTCCCGTTGAATTATTCTTCACTGTAAACAGTATTACCTTTTTAATTTGCATTACGTTCCTCGTTCTATGCACTTCGTTTTGTTTACAAGGTAGGTGGATTTAATTCACGTTATAAAATTGCGGGGAGCGTTCAAGAGCCTGGCGTACCAAGTGTTTGTGTAAATTTTTAAAATCTATTTTAATTTCTGTAAGCTCGTTCGTTAGTGACTTTGCAATAAGTAGACCATAAGAACTGAATTCAGTGTAAAATTAGGGCTGAACCTATTTTTGAAATGGACGACATTCTTCCTGAAGGGAATGTGCGTTGTTTTGTTTGCCATTTGACAGAGCTGCAAGTCAGGGCATGCGGATGTAAGTAAACGATTACTCGTATCCCTCTCATTGCTATATATTTACTGCTTGTTGTTCGAGTTGTGGGCGGTTATGGACTCCTGAAATAGTTTCGGATTACTCAAATGGCTCTAAGGCGCAGGGTGTTTTTGCAGAGAGAGAGATACTGTACAAGGACATTTGTGCTCAAACAAAATGGAGCTGGTGACTGGGATCATTGAGACGTTAGAGCGAATACGAAGAGAACAAGCTGCTGAATAACTGTAGGCCGCAGTCATGATGCCATTAGTGAAACGTGTTTCTTTCAGAAAGACGGTCGCCATCAGTGAAAGTGAACGCTTGCTCCCAAAAATATTCAGCCAGTGTTTTCCAAAAACTGGGCCATTGTTGCAGTTGTTGTTTCGAGGAGAGGTGAATTTTTTTTTTTGCTGGAATGGTTGTATCACGAGCGGAACTGACTCATCGAAATTGCTGTTTTTCACCGTGTGAAGGGGACTGAAACGAGGCCATTGTTTGTCAGTTTGGCCCCAGTGTAATCGCTCGGGCAGCTGAATCAATCGGGACGGCAAATTTCCACTGCTCCGCCTCCAGCAACACCATCCAAAGTTCATTACTGAGCCAACATTGTCTGGCCGAGTGTCCCAAAAGCTAAAGTACATCCTGATGCGCATTGTGTAATTGTCAAGTGACTCTCTCTTGCCCAGTCAATTCCAGGAGGCAGTTAGAGGAGTTTAAGCAGTTGGCTGAAATAGGGGTTACCAATGTGAACCCAGGAATTCTGATAGATTAATGCACTTCCCAGGACCCTGACACTCTGCCCACTCGAACAAGATAGTCCCTGGTGTTACAAACGCTTCGTATCTGGATCTCTTCATACCAAATTAGTTTTTTTTTTAGAGCGGATGATTAGTTTGCACCCCTTTTTTTTAGTTCCTCCTCGCCCCACGCAATGGACACAGGCCAAGAATCCATCCAGAGACTCGGGCAGTTATTCACATGTGATTAGGCAGTGAGTGTTGATAGGTTAGCCAAGGCTAATTATTTTCTCACCAAATACCCACAAATTTGGTCTTCAGTTTCCGGCATTGGATGATAATCAAGATCAGTTGTTTCATCTCCCTTCGTGAAACCACTGTTTGAAATTGTTAGGATAACTCCAAAGATCATTTGGCAGGAGTCACATTGACAATTTCCTGAGTTCTGCATTTTTTGGGGAAACAAAATCGAGGTGACACTTGTTTCTCTCTCCCCCCCCCCCCCCCCCCCCCCAGTCTTGGGTACGTTGGAGGCAACGAGGTAGGAAACTGAAATTAAGCGAAAGAGAAGCCGAGGGTGGAGAGTGTGAAACAGAAATACAGAAGAAAGAGTGAAAGTGAACTATAGTCTGAGAAACTGAAGTGTGCCTGCATGTGTTTGTGAGAGACAGAAAGAGGTGAAAGGAGATGTTTTCACAGATTCGAGAAACTGAAATGTGCCTGCATGTGTTTGTGAGAGACAGAAAGAGGTGAAAGGAGATGTTTTCACAGATTCGAGCACTGCCAATATCTGTTCTTAGTGGATCTTGGCAAATCGATTTTGGTTGGCCAAGCCCCCAAATGGATTTGAGCACCAAATGAGATAGTTGCGTTTAAATGTATTTGTCAAGATTGAAAATCGGCTACAGCCAATGTCGCAACCTGTGGACAGAGCATTGTGTCCTTGCGGAATGCATTTGAGTGGACCTCCAGATAGTGTTGCTTCCACCGTTGTGTTTGTGCTAGATTTTTTTTTACTCTGCTTCATCCCCATCCCAGGGATGCTGAGATCAATTTACTCAGTATTATGATACAAATGTCATTATGGTTACACAGTCAGCAATGTATAACTTGTTCCGTAGACCAATGAATGAAGGGCACTAGCAGTCATGTATGTTTTATTCCCAATGTCAACTGTTGTGTCTTCTGTGATGAGTCTTGTGTTACCATGAACTTTCAAAGTATATGGCATCAGATTTCATACCAGATTCTGCAGTCGTTGGTTACATTTTCCAAGGTTTCATAGATCAATTTTCTATCACTGAAATGTATAAATAAACATTGTTGTTGAAATGCTTCCCCTAGTGTAGTCTTCTTTTACTAATTATTTGGCAGTGAATACAGCTTTAGAAAGCTGACATGCAGACAGCATGGTCAGCTCATGTGGGCTGTACAACCATTACTTTAATGTTACGATGGCAACGTCAGTGTTTACGTAGCCTTGTGAGGTATTTTTAATTAGATCATATATATGCAGAATATTTCCAACTGCTTCAAATGCTCATGGCAAGGAGTGCATGTTTTGCAGACTGGAGAGGGTGCAGTCACTATAAATGCTACATGCTTGAAGCTGTTCTTCAATTTCAGTGTGTTGGTTTTAAAAATAATGATGCATGTTCCACATTGGCCTTTTTGATGTGGCTGTTAATTTCTTTATCTAAATGTAGTTTGAAATTGAGCACACTGCTCAGATATATACATATATCGCAGTAATATTCCACAATATTTAGCTGTCCTTTATTATCTTGGATCCATTGCAGATTTTATTTGGGTGCATAACTATGTTGGTTTTAAGTTGATGACCTAACACAGAACACCCAACAAACTGCTAATATACTTTAGATCCTCTTCCTAACAGGTTAGTGTTGCACAGTCAATCATCACAAAATGTTCACAAATGACATGACCTTAACCTTTAGCTTCTATCTACTGCAGTTGCAAATGGTGATAGCTGTTGGGATTGTATGTACATGTCCCTATTACAACTTGCGATGTCATCCTGCAAAAAAAGGGTTGAGATCATTTTCAATCCTGCTTCACACTTGTTTATGCATCCATTATGCCCCTGTCTGTGTGGAGTTTGGACATTCTCCCTGTGTTTGCGTGGGTCTCACCCCCCACAACCCAAAGATGTGCAGAGTAGATAATTGACCACGCTAAATTGCCCCTTAATTGGGGGGAAAAAGGGCAGCACGGTGGCCTAGTGGTTGGCACAACTGCCTCACGGCGCTGAGGTCCCAGGTTCGATCCCGGCTCTGGGTCACTGTCCATGTGGAGTTTGCACATTCTCCCCGTGTCTGCGTGGGTTTCGCCCCCACAACCCAAAAATGTGCAGAGTAGGTGGATTGGCCATGCTAAATTGCCCCTTAATTGGAAAAAATAATTGGGTAATCTAAATTTATTTTTTTTTAAATTGGGGGGAAAAAATAATTGGGTATTTTGAATTTTGAAAACTATTATTTATCATTATGTACGGTGGTTTGTCTGACTGAATAATCCATAATCCCCCTCCTCTTGAAAGTGGCCAGTCCTTGCTCAGGTATAATTCTATGGGAACATATAGGCTCTGGTAACTTCTACTGGTGGCCGTTTGTCCAGTGTGAAACTTGACTATAATTATCAGGAGATGTTCAACAATAGTCATTGTCTCGTCTGAACAGGAGTCTGATGCTGTTCTTACTCAATGGGAACCGGTGTAGAATTCCAGCTGGAAAGA
Source organism: Scyliorhinus canicula (assembly GCF_902713615.1). Lineage (NCBI taxonomy): Eukaryota > Metazoa > Chordata > Chondrichthyes > Carcharhiniformes > Scyliorhinidae > Scyliorhinus > Scyliorhinus canicula. Next base: position 41,985,254 of record NC_052146.1, on the reverse strand, counting down.
GAGTAGGAATTCCCTCTTGCCTGACTTTTGAGGCAATTGTCGGCCTCTACTACAGGCCTAGTTCAGATCAACTGGCTAAGCAAAACCAATGATTAGACATGGGAACATCTTGGTCTCTTAAGCTTTTCACTAGAGTAATCTAATCTTGCCATTGAATAGCTATCTTTTAATTCAATTTAGCTTTTGGAAAAAGCAAAACTTCCTACTTGAATTTGAACAGCAAGTTTATACCATTTTCCCAAGAGGAGCTTCAGACCTGTTTGCACAAAAATCACCATAACATTGCAATATAAAGTGACTTTTTTACTGACTTAATTGAACAATTATTAATAACCTCTGGTTCATTAACTTTTCTTGAAAAATAATTAAAATTTGAACTATCTTTTTGAAGTGAGAAATACCATCAACTGCATTAGAAAATGTTAATGCTAAACAAAATGCTTGATTGAACCATTGCAATTTTTATACGAAGAATGATGTTATAGAATCCCTACCGTGCAGAAGCAGGCCATTCAGACTATCGAACCTGCACTGTCTCTTCAGGAGAACACCCTACCTGGTCCCAAACCTCCTCCCTACCCCCGTAACCCCACTAACCTTTGGACACTTGGGGCAATTTAACATGGCCAATCCAAGATTAGGTTGGATTCTGGGAATTGGGTTGGGGCATAGGCCTAGGTAGGACGCTGTTTTAGAGGGTTAGTGCAGACTCGATGGGCTGAATGGCATGATCCACCTGACCTGCACATCTTTGGACTGTGGGAGGAAACCAGACCACCTGGAGGAAACCCAGACATGGGGAGAAAGTGCAAACTCGACACACACAGTTGCCCAAGATCAGAATCGAACCGCTATCCCTGGCGTTGTGAGCAGCAGTGGTAACTATTGTGCCACCATGCTGCCCTTGATCTAGAAAAATGCCACGTATTTGTATATATTTTGTGATTGCTTTATTGACTGCATTAAGTAAAGGAGAAATACTTTCTCTGAATAGAATAATGTTGTGTCTTTTAAATAATGAGCTGTTGCTGCATAAATATATCTTGACATTTTTATATACAATTGGTTGGATTTTGCTTTGGAGGCCATCAAACTGTGTCTGTCATTAGCTTGTCCCTGCAGCTTTCAGCACTTGAGAAAAATTCTCACCATATTGCTGAAAATATGAACAGACAGTGACGCAACAAGGCAACCCAGAGCCTCTGGGATCTGAGTGAGCAAGGCAGTCAAACCATTTTCCTTATCCAATGCGATACAAGATTTGGAATTAAATGATGGAAGGATTAAGAAGTGTATGAATTCAATGTTAAATCAAACCATGCTTTTTTTATTGAGTTAGCTGTAGTAATGGTTGGAGTACTAAAATTGTCTAAAGTGCATGGACTAGAAAAAAGGAATACCTTCTATTCCCAGTCATAACCCAATGAAATATCATGTATTTACACAAAATAAAGCTCTGCGTTTTTGTTTTCCACAGTTCAATAGCCTGACTTTAAGCCCTTACATGAAGAATGCTACTTTGGTAAGTTACTAGCAGAATCTATGCAACCATGAAGCTAATTATCAACAAGCAGAATAATGGAGGAAATAAACAGATTCAAACAGAGAAGAGGTTAATAATTAGTTGTAGAACATAGAACAGTACAGCACAGAACAGGCCCTTCGGCCCTCAATGTTGCGCCGAGCCATGATCACCCTACTCAAACCCACGTATCCACCCTATACCCGTAACCCAACAACTCCCCCCTAACCTTACTTTTTCTAGGACACTACGGGCAATTTAGCATGGCCAATCCACCTAACCCGCAACTTTTTAAAAAACCAAGTGATCAGTAAGACATATAAATAAACAAGTACGGTGTAATTGAATTAGGCAAGTGAAGATAATTCTGAGATTTAATCCAAGATATATTTCATTTGGTGCATTCTGCTATAAATTTGGCAAAAGTATAATTCTTATGATGGGAATCTAAAAATAATCAAATTCACCATCTTTAAATGGGAACTGAATTAAGTCTGCATGTCCTGGTCCAATTGTCCTCCACTTTACCTGAACACTACACTTGTTCTTCATTACCTAAATGCAATGCCATTGGATATAAACTGTTACGTTTAATTTGTTTAGGCTTCCAATATGGTACAATTCCGACAGTGGGATATGACTTTGATATTCAAATTTATTTTTGGATAGTCTTTTAAAGTAGTTTCAAGTTCTTCAGTACATAGCCAGGTCTGTTCCAATGATGCTTTGTTGGATTTTAAAGCTGAGAAGAACTAAGTGACCAGACCATGTCCAAAATTAAATGTTTTTTTAGATGGATGATGCTCCCCCCCCCCCCCAACATTATTTATAAAAATTAGGGAATTCTCAGATGGCCTCTACGAACATTGACTGCAGCGAATGGAACTTGGTACACCCTGGAGACTGTCACAGAAAATTGTAATCCAGGATTGTATAATGAAAATAAGCTTGCTGACATTGCACAACTCCTCCCTCCTGTGATTAAACTGGAAATATATATGCAGTAGCATGGGCCAAAGCTGAACACCACACCTCCAGTGCCTTTTCGAACACTGGTAATCAAACAAGTTTCTTTTTTAATTGCTAACCAAAGGGGCAATGAATATAAGGAAACAGAGTTAGAGTTTAAAATAGAGCTGTGGCTGAAGAACATTGGAAGAGTGAGTAGAAGAAGGCAAGTGATATGGGTCTGGATTTTGTGGTCAGATGCGAAGCAAGAGCACTTCCTCTGACCTTGAAGAAAACTGAACACAAAAGGTCTAGCACTCGCTGCAGCAGAGATGTCTTCTTTCCTGGTGGCAGTTCAAATCTGATGCCAAGCAAGGGGATGTCTTGGTCTGTAGCAGCAGTGAAGCCAGAAAGCAGGTAGGTGACCAAAAGGTCTGCAGCAGCAGTGAAGCCAGAAAGCAGGTAGGTGACCAAACCAATCAAGCAGCAAGTCAGGAAAATCCTTCATTTTAATTCATATTTTCAGATGGCAAAAAAAAATATGGCTGCATTAAGGTGGAAGCTATAATAAAAATAAAGACTTAAATTAAAAAAATATGTTCTAAATTATGTGACCATGGTGGGGAAATTACTTCACAAATATGAAATTAGCTTTTCAGGGAAGGGTGTTTTGAAATAATTATGAAGTTAGTGCACCCAGTTACACCAGATTCAACAGGATTTGAAGCGTCCCAAGGTACATCACAGGAGCATTCAAAAACAAAATTTGACACTGATCCACACAAGGAGACGTTAGGTCAAATGGCCAAAAATTTGATCAAAGATGTGGGTTTTAAGGGTTGTCTTAAAGGAGGAGTGGTGAAGGGAGGGATTTCCTGGGTTTAGGCCTTTGACAGCTGAAGGATCAGCCTCCATTGGGGGAGTGATTGAACCAAGGGCTGCTGAGGAACTGAGTGCACACTTGGGGGTTTGGTGAGGAGGGGGAAGGAGGTGTTCCTTTCCTTTTGCTTTTTCACCCTATAGAAATTGGTCCTTATTGTACTACAGGAAAAGAAGCTCGATCTTTGGAAAGTATCTGGTAAGTGGTTACGGTCTGATCCACTCCCAAGGTTTAAAATAGTACAGGAATTTGTGACAAGATAAAATCCACACAAGAAAAGAAAATGACAGATTATTAAGTAATTAATTAATTAACACAAGGATGGCAAGACAGGTAATGTGTCATGGCTGCATCATGTGGCAGTTCTTGGATAGCAGTTTGATCTAGGGCAAATCCATCTGCAGTAAGTGTCTGTGGCTTGAGAAGTTTTGGCTCAGAACTATTGATCTGGAGGCTGAGCAGCAGACACTGACATATCGGGGTTGGTTAAAGTTAAGAGAACAGAGACCAAGGCATTGTTCAAACAAATTCGAGGAAGAGTAAACAAAGTTTTCTGACTTAAAGAGATAATGGCAAAACCAGATTTAAAGTGGGGAAAGTAGATTTCCGAGGTCAATCAAAAGTTTGATGTCATTTTAATAGAGTATAGAGAAATACAGCACAGAACAGGCCCTTCGGCCCACGATGTTGCGCCGAACCTTTGTCCTAGGTTAATCATAGAATTTTGGACAATTTGTCATGGCCAATCCACCCAACCTGCACATCTTTGGACTGTGGGAGGAAACCGGAGTACCCGGAGGAAACCCACGCAGTCACGGGGAGGATGTGCAGACTCCACACAGACAGTGACCCAAGTCGAAATCGAACTTGGGACCCTGGAGCTGTGAAGCAATTGTGCTATCCACAATGCTACCGTGCTGCCCTTAAGAAGTTAACCTACACTCCCTTATTCTACCCTAATCCAAGTACCTATCCAATAGCCGCTTGAAGGTCCATAAATTTTCCGACTCAACTACTACCACAGGCAGTGCATTCCATGCCCCCACTACTCTCTGGGTAAAGAACCTACCTCTGACATCCCCTCTATATCTTCCACCATTTATCTTAAATTTATGTCCCCTTGTAATGGTGTGTTCCACCCGGGGAAAAAGTCTCTGACTGTCTACTCTATCTATTCCCCTGATCATCTTATAAACCTCTATCAAGTCGCCCCTCATCCTTCTCCGTTCTAATGAGAAAAGGCCTAGCACCCTCAATCTTTCCTCGTATGACCTACTCTCCATTCCAGGCAACATCCTGGTAAATCTCCTTTGCACCTTTTCCAAAGCTTCCACATCCTTCCTAAAATGAGGTGACCAGAACTGCACACAGTACTCCAAATGTGGCCTGACCAAGGTTTTGTACAGCTGCATCATTACCTCACGGCTCTTAAATTCAATCCCTCTGCTAATGAACGCTAGCACACCATAGGCCTTCTTCACAGCTCTATCCACTTGAGTGGCAACTTTCAAAGAACAATGAACATAGACCCCAAGATCTCTCTGCTCCTCCACATTGCCAAGAACCCTACCATTAACCCTGTATTCCGCATTCAGATTTGTCCTTCCAAAATGGACAACCTCACACTTGTCAGGGTTAAACTCCATCTGCCACTTCTCAGCCCAGCTCTGCATTCTATCTATGTCTCTTTGAAGCCGACAACAGCCCTCCTCACTATCCACAACTCCACCAATCTTCGTATCATCTGCAAATTTACTGACCCACCCTTCAACTCCCTCATCCAAGTCGTTAATGAAAATCACAAACAGCAGAGGACCCAGAACTGATCCCTGCGGTACGCCACTGATAACTGGGCTCCAGGCTGAATATTTGCCATCCACCACAACTCTCTGTCTTCTATCGGTTAGCCAGTTTGTTATCCAACTGGCCAAATTTCCCACTATCCCATGCCTCCTTACTTTCTGCATAAGCCTACCATGGGGAACCTTATCAAATGCCTTACTAAAATCCATGTACACTACATCCACTGCTTTACCTTCATCCACATGCTTGGTCACCTCCTCAAAGAATTCAATAAGACTTGTAAGGCAAGACCTACCCCTCACAAATCCGTGCTGACTATTCCTAATCAAGCAATGCCTTTCCAGATGCTCAGAAATCCTATCCCTCAGTACCCTTTCCATTACTTTGCCTACCACCGAAGTAAGACTAACTGGCCTGTAATTCCCAGGGTTATCCCTATTCCCTTTTTTGAACAGGGGCACGACATTCGCCACTCTCCAATCCTCTGGTACCACCCCTGTTGACAGCGAGGACGAAAAGATCATTGCCAACGGCTCTGCAATTTCATTTCTTGCTTCCCATAGAATCCTTGGATATATCCCGTCAGGCCCGGGGGACTTGTCTATCCTCAAGTTTTTCAAAACGCGCAACACATCTTCCTTCCTGACAAGTATCTCCTCAAGCTTATCAGTCTGCTTCACGCTGTCCTCTCCAACAATATGGCCCCTCTCATTTGTAAATACTGAAGAAAAATACTTGTTCAAGACCTCTCCTATCTCTTCAGACTCAATACACAATCTCCCGCTACTGTCCTTAATCGGACCTACTCTCACTCTAGTCATTCTCATATTTCTCACGTATGTGTAAAAGGCCTTGGGGTTTTCCTTGATCCTACCCGCCAAAGATTTTTCATGCCCTCTCTTAGCTCTCCTAATCCCTTTCTTCAGTTCCCTCCTGGCTATCTTGTATCCCTCCAGCGCACTGTCTGAACCTTGTTTCTTCAGCCTTACATAAGTCTCCTTCTTCCTCTTAACAAGACATTCAACCTCTCTTGTCAACCATGGTTCCCTCACTCGACCATCTCTTCCCTGCCTGACAGGGACATACATATCAAAGACACGCAGTACCTGATCCTTGAACAAGTTCCACATTTCACTTGTGTCCTTCCCTGACAGCCTATGTTCCCAACTTCTGCACTTCAATTCTTGTCTGACAGCATTGTATTTACCCTTCCCCCAATTATAAACCTTGCCCTGTTGCTCGCACCTATCCCTCTCCATTACTAAAGTGAAAGTCACAGAATTGTGGTCACTACCTCCAAAATGCTCCCCCACTAACAAATCTATCACCTGCCCTGGTTCATTACCAAGTACTAAATCCAATATGGTCTCCCCTCTGGTCGGACAATCTACATACTGTGTTAGAAAAGCTTCCTGGACACACTGCACAAACACTACCCCATCCAAACTATTTGATCTAAAGAGTTTCCACTCAATGTTGGGAAGTTGAAGTCGCCCATGACTACTACCCTGTGACTTCTGCACCTTTCCAGAATCTGTTTCCCAATCTGTTCCTCCACATCTCTGCTGCTATTGGGGGAGCTGCTATTGCTGCTAGAGTCTGAGAATCAAGAGTTAAAGCAATTGTGAACAGTTTGTACAGCAGTCAAGACAAAGAAATTGTAAAAGGGGTGGTGTAAAATATGGATTCACTGTTTAAAGTGGGCGAAAGCTTTGATCGAATGAATCATTTGAAAACGTGGACTGGATTTCAGAATGCAAATCGCTAATAGTAAATTTTACTGTGAAAGAAGATTGTTAAAGTGTTTTTTTTGGGGGGGGTAGAGTTTGGAAACTCTCATGTGACATTCATCTGGGTGGATTCTGAGGAGAAATCCACAGTCAACATGGGTTCAGAGCCGGAGTGTGTATATTTGACCACAGACACTTGTGTGCGTAAAAGGAACTTTGTGTTAATGATATAATTGTAGGTTAAGATGTACTTTGCAATATGTTTTAATCTTAAAATCTGTGTTTGTTAAGATAAAGGGGGAGGGAGTAAAGGAGTATTGTGTAATCCAATTTTTCATGTTTTGATTTCAAAAAATTATTGTTGTTGAAACTAATTAGCAGTCCTGTGACTCTGTTCCTCCTTATTTACTTAGAGAAAAAAAAGTAAAAGTTGCGGTCTTTTGAGCCAGGGTTCCATCCTGGGATCTCCCTGTCCAGTTATAACATCAACTGGGATCGTAACACAAGACACCAAATTAAGAAGCAGAGCCCCAAATGTACAATTTGGCATAAAACAAGTAAGATTAGAGAAATTAATGTGTAGTTCAAAGACTAGTGAGTGACTTCTAGTTTGTGGAACAGTGGCACAAGTACTGGGGAAAGTGATGGCTGTACCGTTGGGACAGACTACATCCGAAATTTGTGGGACTGATGTTTAAGCGAGCCGCAAAACTAGAAAGTTGGAAATTAAACTAAAGTGCGAACGATCAAATTTGGTAATATATGGTAAACCTTATGAGAAATAATAAACAGATCATGACAGGATGGGACAGAGAGTACCAACCTGAGTGGCAGGTCGCTGCAGCATGGTGGTTAGCACTGCTGCCTCACAGTGCCAGAGGCCCAGGTACGATTCTGGCCTTGGGTGACTGTGTGGAGTTTTCACATTCTCCCCATACCTGTGAGGGTTTCCTTCGGGTGCTCTGTTCTTCTCCCACAGTTCAAAGATGTGCAGGTTAGATGGGGGTACGGGGATAGGCCTAGGTAGGGTGCTCTTGGTTGGGTCAGTGCAGGCTCGATGGCCTCCTTCCACGTTGTAGGGATTCTATGGAGAGTAAATCAGCAAATAAGGTTATACATTACAAAAATAATAAAGAACAAAACAAAAGGCTCTGTTTCTGAATGCATGCATCATTCGAGGAAAAACTGATGGCCATTACAGAGACATGTCTACAGAGTGACATAGATTTGGATCCAAATGTTTTTATTTATTTTTTAATTTAGAGTACCCAATTCATCTTTTCCACTTAAGGGGCAATTTAGCGTGGCCAATCCGCCTACCCTGCACATCTTTGGGTTGTGGGAGCAAAATTCATGCAAACATGGGGAGAATGTGCAAACTCCAAACGGACAGTGACCCAGAGCCTGGATCGAACCTGGGACCTCGGTGCCGTGAGGCAGCAGTGCTAACCACTGCGCCACCGTGCTGCCCTTGGAGCTGAATATTGAAGGGTACGTGACATTTAGGAAGGACAGGAAACTCTGAAAAGGTGGCTCCAGTTATTAATGATGGTAATAGCGCATTAGAAAGGAATAATGAAAGTTCAGGAAACCAGAATGTGAAAGCAGTTTGGGTTGAGTTGAGAACCAAGAAGGCGTTAATGGAAGTGGTGTACAGACCTCCTAATTGTAACTACATGGTAGGACAGAATATAAAGGAAGAGACAATAGGAGCTTGTCAGAAAGGTACAGCAATTATCATGGGGGATTTTAATCTATATTCTTATGAGCGGTCCCCAGGCGAACTGGTGAGGAGGGATGAAATGGCTCCCATTCTTGATTCATCCCCTTGGTTGGTCACTACAAATTTAAATTTGAAAAGATCCCTTTCCTCGTGGGTACCTTTTTACCAGTCCAAATGTATTTATGTTTTAAAAGGAGCCACTTTAATCAGGCTTTCTCGAGTGAAGTTATTTGTTTTAAAACACAAGTAGAAAATAATAAAAATGCAACACACACAGATTAGAAATGAGAAGTGGGTCCAAAAATTAAAGTTAAAAATTATTACTCTCAGGAGAGTTTCTATTGAGATGGTAATAAGCCCGCTTATCTCTGCAGGAGATTATGATTCAGTTTTTGCATCTCTTCCTTTCAAGTGTCTCGGGCTTAAAAAAGATGCAACATTCCATTCACTCTGGATTAGTTGATCAAGGGTAATCTACATCAGAATTTTCCAGCAAATGATTACTTTACAGTCTGAGAGTTATTGCTTGTATGTCGTTTTCTAAAAATCACACCAAGTTCCATATGTCAGTAAGTCATTCTGGGCTCTGATCCGTTTTCATGACAACATATTGACAGATGGGCAACGGTAGTGTAGATTGTCACGGCTAGGGCGCAGTCAATTCCAGCCCCACTTGACCTGGCCTCGCAACATGGATTGCATCAGATTTTATTTAACTCACCTGAGGCCCTTGGTTGAGCCCAATAAACTACAGTCACCAGGTTTGTAACTTTGCAACACCAGTAACCTTTTATTATGTACAATATTCAAACTAAACAAACAGAAAATGTAACTGGCTTTCACGTGTGAATTTAACCCACCTTCCTAACTCGCCCTACTTTCTATACACACAAACAACACAGAGGAAAAAGGGTGGTGGAGAGGAAAGAAATAATAAAAAGGATCTTTGATGACATCCAGTCAATGTCTTTCTGAGGTTCAGGCTGTCGTTTTGGTACTTCCTTCTAGGCTTGAGGTGGGTTTCTCTGGCAAGGTTGTCAAACTCTGCAGACTCTCCATCATTTATGTTCACAGCAAAGATTGCCAGGCGCTCACTGCTTTCAGAACAATAGAGCAGTTCTTTCACTTTTGTTTCTTTTTTTAATAAATTTAGTGTACCCAATTATTTTTTTCCAATTAAGGGGCAATTTAACGTGGCCAATCCACCTAACCTGCATATCTTTTGGGTTGTGGGGACGAAACCCACGCAGACACGGGGAGAATGTGCAAACTCCTCACAGACAGTGACCCAGGGCCGGGATTCGAACCCAGGTCCTCAGTGCCGTAGGCAGCAATGCTAACCACTGTGCCACCGTGCTGCCCCGGCAGTTCTTTCACTTGAGCAAGCAGAAGAGACAGCATTTCTTTCACTTCCAAGGTCTAAACACTTCTGTTAAGTTCTCTCAGAAAGCATCACACAGGAACCAATGATTGACTTTTGTCAGGCTGAACATTGTCTCTAGCAAACTCACCTGCTGCCAGTTAACCAATTGAACCAACTTCCTCCAAAACTGGTTCCCAAGATCCATCCGGTGACCAGCAGTTCGGCCTCTCCTCTCCAAAAACAAAACCTGGGAATACAGTGTCCTGACAGGCAGGCTACTTCGACTTTGAGTCTTTGGCTTAAAGGGACATCTCAATAATGGTTCCGCAGTGCAAAATAATAAAAGAACATTAAAGAAATGGAAACAAAGGAAATAAACAGAAAGGACTCTTGCATGATAAGGAGTTCAAATAATGTATTTGGGATAGTTTGTTGGAACAGCACATTCTGGAGCCAACCAGAGAGCAGGCTATACTAGACCTGGTATTAACAAAGAACAATACAGCACAGGAACAGGCCCTCCGGCCCTCCAAGCCTGCATTGATCACATGTCCTATCTGGACCAACTGCCTGTATCCTTCTCTACCCCGTCTGTCCATGTGTCCATCCAGATAAGTCTTAAAGGTCACTAACATATCTGCCTCAACCACCTCACTTGGCAGTGCATTCCAGGCCATCACCACCCTCTGTGTAAAATAACTTCCCCACACATCTCCACTGAACCTTTCCCCCCTCACCTTGAACTTGTGTCCCCTTGTTGTCATTTCTGCCCTGGGAAAAAGTCTCCAACTGTTCACCTTATTTATATGCCTAATAATTTTATAAACTTCTATCACGTCACCCCTCAGTCTCCGTCTCACTAGGGAGAACAATCACAGTCTATTCAATCTCTCCTCAAAGCTACATCCTGGTAAACCTTTTCTGTACTCTCTTCAAAGCCTCCACGTCCTTCTGGTAGTGCGGTGACCAGAATTGGACACAGTATTCCAAATGTGGGCCTAACCAACGTTCTATATAATTGTAACATAATTTTCAAGCTTTTATACTCAATATCCCGTCCTATAAAAGCAAGCATGCCATATGCTTTCTTTACCACCATTTCCATCTGTGCTGCCACATTTAAGGATCTGTGGACCTGCATCTCTCTGTGTCTCGATGCTCCTGATGGTTCTGCCATTTATTTTATAGCTCCCACTTGAATTGCATCTACCAAAAATGCATCACCTCACATTTGTCCGGGTTAAATTCCATCTGCCATTTTTCTGCCCAATTTTGCAGCCTATCTATATCCTGTTGTATTCTCTGACAATCTTCATCACTATGCGCAACTCCTGCAACCTTGGTATCATCCGTAAACTTGCTAATTGAACCAGCTACATTTTCTTCCAAGTCATTTATATATATATTACAAAGAGCAAAGGTCCCGGTACCGATCCTTGTGGCACACCACAAGTTACAGACCTCCATTCAGAAAAATGCCGTTCTACTGCTACCCTCTGTCTTCTATGGCCAAGTCAGTTCTGGATCCATCCAGCAAGTTCACCCCTGACCCCATGTGATCTAATCGTTTGCACCAGCCTGCTATGAGGGACCTTATCAAATGCTTTACTAAAGTCCATGGAGCCAACATCCATAATATCCACATCAATATTAACATCCACAGCTCTGGACTGTTCAACCAAATAGGATTAATTGATAACCTCATAGTGAAGACACTCCTAGGTAGCAGTGATCATATATGATTAAGTTACATTCAGTTTGAGGGAGGGAAGAGTGGGTCTAAGATTAATATTTTAACTTAAATAAGAGCAATTATGAGGGCATGAAAGCATAGTGAACAAGAAAATTAGGTTACTGGATAGGTCAATAAAAATGCAGTGGTGGACATTTATTGGGATATTTCTGAACACACAGAATAGATAAATTCCAATGAGATGAAAATTCCAAAGGGAGGACCCACTATACGTGGTGAATTAGAAAAGTTAAATATAGTGTGCAAAGGGTGGCAGGTCAGATGAATGGGTAGAATATCAAGAAGAGCAAAGATTGACAAAAAGATTAATAAGGAAGGAAAAATTAAGAGTACCAGAGAAAGCTAGCTGGTAAAGACAGGTAGGATGTGATTTAATGCCTGCATTGCACTTAAACGCGAGCACAACAAGGCCATTAAATCACAGGAGAGTCCAGAATCGCCGGGCGCCGATCCGTTTACGATCGAACTGGCTTACTCTCATTGGCGAAATCAGGATCTCACCTGAGTGTGGCGAGAAACTAATAATCACTGCTTATGCCAATCTCATACAATTAATGGGAGGGAGCCCCTATCTAACGGCCTCCTCAGCAATTGGTTACGCTGCCGCTGACTAGTGCTCCTATTTAAAAACATGAACCTGGCGGAAGGTCTGCTGCAGGGACCTGAGGAGGTGAGAAGCCACCTTCACTCACAGGCAAAGAGCCCAGGGGCACTGGTTATTACCCCAGTGCTTGGTGCGGGATGGAGGAGCCACCGGGGACTCAGCCTTGGTTGGGGAGGGCTGCCACCAAGGGGGGTTGCGAGGCAGGGGAGGTGGCTGCCCATGCCAACCATTGGACCATGTGGTTCCTGCCCACCACCCATAATTCCCACTGATCGCAGAAGCCTCCGGCTGAAGGCTATTGCTAATATGGTTAGCAATCGTAGTTAAGTGAGCACTTTACACATCCCAAGTGGATCCCCATGGGTAGGCATGCCATGCAGCCTTGTGGGAATTATTGCCTAGTGTCCCTATCAGACCATGATGCCGGAACACTTTAGGAGGCAACACCTAGAAGGTAGTGACAACATCCGAATAACCAGGGGCTGGGCCCCAGCACCGGGGACATTTCCCTGACCAGAGGATGGGTGTGTGCACCGGTTAGGGGGCCAGCACCAGTCCAGGTAACGTGCAGGTGTCTGGTTTACAGAGTCTGGGGTCCGGTGAGTGCGTGGGCAAGGCATGTTGAGGGCAGAGCAATGGGGAATGGAAGGTCCTGGGGTGGGGAACACTGCTGGTTGTCAGACTCACACCATCTCAAAATTCCTTACAGATCCCCCACAACCCAAAGATGTGCAGGATAGGTAGATTAGCCACTCTAAATTGCCCCTTAATTGGAAAAAATAATTGGATACTCTAAATTAAAAAAAAAACATCCCTTACAGATATCACACAGTGTGGACGATCTCTTGGACCCCCGGAAGCTGCACTTGTGGTGCCTCTGGCAGGCTAGGCAGCCAGGCACTGGAGGTGGCAGCAGCAGCAACATCGACAGAGAATCAAGCTGGTGGTCCGTATGCAGGGCCCTGCCCCATACCCTGAGGATCCGGCCGCCCATCAGGCTAGGGAGGGACCCAGAAGGGGAGGTCCAAAGTGTGCAGGCCTCGCTGGTCCTTCGAACAAATGACGAACAGCATAAGAACTAGGAGCAGGAGTAGGCCATCTGGCCCTTCAAGCCTGCTCCGCCATTCACGGCTGATCTTTTGTTGACTCAGCTCCACTTTCCCGCCCGAACACCATAACCCTTTATTCTTCAAAAAACTATCTATCTTTATCTTGAAAACATTTAATGAAGGAGCCTCAACTGCTTCACTGGGCAGGGAATTCCATAGGTTCACAACCATTTGGGTGAAGAAGTTCCTCCTATGTTCAGTCCTAATTTCAGCAATAGCTGCAAGAGGCTCCGCCTCAACAATGGGATGGCGTGGAACCTGAGCCATGTCCTCCCGGACGTGGTACCATGTGGAAGAGGAGGATGCCCGCTCCCGGTGACTGTCAAGGTCACTGCAGCCCTGAACGTCTACACCTCAGGATCATTCCAGGGCTCGAGCCAGGACCTGCGTGGCATCTCACAAGCTGTAGCCTACAAGTTCATCCATGAAGTCACGGATGCCCTGTTTGCCCAAGCAGAGAGCTATATAGAATTTGACATAGACCAAGCCAATAAGATACCCAGGCAGCAGGATTTTCTGCCATTGCTCAAATGGTCCAGGGGGTAGTGGATGGCACCTCTGTCACCTTGTGCTCACTGGGCCGTCGGGGAATGCCCTATGTCAACAGGAAGGGATTCCACTCCCAGAACATCCAGCTTGTGTGCGACCACCACATTTAGTATCCAATTCTTTTTTTTTCAATGAAGGGACAATTTAGTGTGGCCAATCAACCTACCTGCACACCTTTTGGGTTGTGGGGGATGAGACCCAAGCAGATACGGGGAGAATGTGCAAACTCCACACGGGCAGTGACCCGGGGTTGGGATCGAACCGTGGTCCTCAGCACTGTGAGGCAACAGTGCTAACCACTGCACCAGCGTGCCACCCAACCACCACATTTAAATATAAATTTATTGTCGCGTGTACTGAGATTCAGCCAAATGGCCTTGTTCTGCACAGTCTAGTTTCTATGGATCCTCTTACATATCATTAGATTTTGTAGTAGAATGATTTATTATTGTCACGCGTACTGAAGTATAGTGAAAAGTATTGTACTGCGTACAGTCCAGGCAGATCGTTCCATACGTGAAAAACATAGGACATATAATAGATGCACAAAGTAAATACATAGACACAGGCATTGGGTGAAGCATACAGAGTGCAGTACTACTCAATAGAGAGGATCTGTGGAGAGATCAGTTTAGTCCATAAGAGGATCAACAGCGGGGAAGAAGCTGTTTTTGAATCTGTTGGTGCATGTTCTCAGACTTTTGTATCTCCTGTCCGATGGAAGAGGTTGGAATAGAGAATAACCCAGGTGGGAGGGGTCTTTGATTATGCTGCCCGTTTTCCCATGGCAGCGGGAGGTGTACACAGAGTCAATGAATGGTAGGTGGGTTTGAGTGATGGACTGGGCTGTGTTCACGACTCTCTGTAGTTTCTTATGGTCTTGGGTTGAGCAATTACCGTACCAAGCTGTGATGCAGCCAGATAGGATGTTTTCTATGGTGCATCTGTAAACATTGGTAAGAGTCAATGAGGACATGCCAAATTTCCTTAGTTTCCTGAGAAAGTATAAGCGTGTTGTGCTTTCTTGGTCGTTGTGTTGATGGAGGTGGACCAGGACAGATTGTTGGTGATGTGCACACCTAGGAATTTGAAACTGTCAACCATCTCCACCTCAGCACCATTGATGCAGACAGGGGAGTGTATGCTTTGCTTCCTCAAGTCAATGGCCCGCTCCTTAGTTTTGCATGAAGCTCATGCACGTGTGTGCATACCTCCCAGGGAGTGTGCATGACAGCTACATCCTGGGCAGTTGGATATATCCAGCCTCTTTGAGAACCAGCCCAGAATGGCCGGTTGGCTCTTAGGCGTTAAGGGGTACCTGCTGAGGACCTGGCTAATGATGCCAGTATGGAGGCCAGTGACTGATACGGAGACCCAATCCAAGGAGGACCAGTGGCCGCCCGGGCTGTCATTTGAGTGGTTTAATGGACTCCTCAAAATGCAGATCCAATGCCTCGACCTCTCTGGTCGTGTCTATAAAATAATGAGGAGCATCGATAAGGTAGATGGTCGACATATTTTCCCAGAGGTAGAGGAGTCTAGAACTAGAGGGCATAGGTTTAAGGTGAGAGGGAAGAGATACAAAAGAGAGCAGAGGGGAAATTTCTTCACACAAAGGGTGGTGAGCCAGAGGCAGTGGTAGAGGTGGGTATGATTTTGTCTTTTAAAAAGCAGTTAGACAGTTACATTGTCAGAGCTCTCCTCCCAGGAGTTCTCATGGGAGCAGCCTACTTGTGACACTAAAAAAGACTTTTATGATTATTAACAGAGCACCTGTTCGGGTGCACTGAGGGAGAATTCAGAATGTCCAATTGACCTAACACAACATATTTTGGGACTTGTGGGAGGAAACTGGAGCGCCCGGAGGAAACCCACACAGACACGGGTAGAACTGCAAACTCTGCACAGTAGTGACCCAAGCCAGGAATTGAACCCAGTTCCCTGGCACTGTGAAGCAGCAGTGCTAACCACTGTGCTACCCTGCCACCCAAAGATCACCATTAGTGTGTGTGAGTGACAGAGTCTGTTTGTCTGGCTCACCCCAATCTCACTCACCCTTACCCACTGTGTCAGTGGGTTTGATGTGTGAGGGTAAGTGGGACTCCTGAGACTGTGAGTGAGCCAGAAACACACCCTTCCCCCACACGCCCTCGCAGAGGTGGGCTTTCAATGAAAGACGCAGTGCTGCAGTGTGGGACCCAGCCAGTGGGGGGGCCCCATACAGAGAGGTGACTGTTGTGGTGGGAACACCATGGGAACATCAATCAGAGCCTTGGTAGCGCTAAATGTGCTGAAAGGTGCAAATTCAGATGAGTCTATCAGCAAGCAATACAGAACAACATTGGGCTCAGATTAGTGGACTCTCCTTTAAAACAAAAAAACAGTTTTCCAAACATTGAGAGACGGTGGAGAGTCAGATATGGAACTCCTGAATTGGTGTGAAGTTTCTGAATTTTCATTGAGCAAAGGTGCAAAGCAGCAGCCAGATTTCTGGCATTGGGTCTGGCGGGCAGCCTGAGGCAAAAGTGAGGTTACTGACCTAACATTGGAGTACGAGCCCAAGGAGGAGGCAACACTGTCTAACGGCCGTCCAGGGGAAGCAGTGGATCACCAATCCAGGGCTGAGAAGGGTGGACAGGTGGGCGACCGACCAACCAACCAACCAAAAGAATAGAGGCCCACAGGCCAGGTAGTCAGCAGCCAGCAGCACACGCGGTCGTTGAGGCTCGAGACCCAGCCACCTGAGCGAGAGCCACAAGGTGAGCAGAGCAGCAGTCAGGGTGTGAAGAAGGCCAGGAAAATGCTGTGCTGTGTCTCAGGGAGTCCAGAGCAGCGGCCAGCAGGAGATGGGAGGTCAGCCAGGCAGCAGGCCTGAGTGTGAGAGGGCTTGGCAGCAACCGGACTGGGTGGCGAGAGAGAGCAGGGGTCAGGCCCTGACATTTGGGGTGTGGTTCAACATCATTGGTGGCATGGCTTAACATTAGGGGTGGGCCACACATCACCAGGGATGGAGTGTGATGGAGGCCCATGGAGAGGGAGAGTACAAGGCCCCCAAAAGTGTAAGTCCCCTACACCCCCTTGCACTCTCCAACACAGTGCCACACTGTCTCCCCCATGCACATTCATTATCTTCCCCAACACTCCCTCACTCATTCACTCACTCACACACTTCCTTACACTCTCACTCCCTATTCACTCATTCCCCCAAACTCCCACACTCACTCCCACAAATACTCATTCGCTCCGGCTCAAACGGACACTGGCTCGGTTCCCTGCACTTACTCACTCATACACTCCCCAAACATCCCTCACTCTCCCTCCCACACTCCCTCCCTCATTGATTCACCCCCACTACTCCCACAAAAATGCAGTGCTTCCCGCAAACACACATGCGCACTCTCCCTCACCCCCACACTCACTCCCACCCCCACACTTACCCCCACCCCCACACTTACCCCCACCCCCAGCCTCACACTCACCCCTACCCCCACACTCACCCCCACCACCACACTCACCCCCACCACCACACTCACCCCCGCACTCACTCCCACCCCCACACTCACTCCCACATTCACTCCCACACTCTCTCCCACCCCACGCTCACTCTCTTCCCACCCCACACACTCCCATCCACACACTCACTCACTTCCACTCTCCCCCCCCCCCCCCCCCCCCCCCCCCCCCCCCCCACCCCCCCACCCCCACTCACTCACTTCCACTCCCCCCCTCGGAATCCTGAACTTATATTTCAAAGTTTTATTAAGAGGCATTTTGTTCTGCAGGACTATAATGCCTGTTTTCAAAAGGGGAGGCAGAGATAATTTTGGAATCATTAAACTGAGATGAGATTACCAAAATCCCCATATGAGAAGAAACTAATTAGAAACCACCAACTTTTCGGAGGGCGTTCACCTTAACCCAGTGGTAACATTTTACTCTCTGGACAAGTCTGGATAGTGGAAGTTCAGGGTAGTTTCTCAGTGTGGTAAGAAGTGGGTAACGAAGAGGCAGCACGGTGGCGCAGTGGGTTAGCCCTGCTGCCTCACAGCGCCGAGGTCCCAGGTTTGATCCCGGCTCTGGGTCACTGTCCGTGTGGAGTTTGCACATTCTCCCTGTGTTTGTGTGGGTCTCACCCCCACAATCCAAAGATGCGCAGGGTCGGTGGATTGGCCATGCAATTTAGCCCCTTAATTCGAAAAAATGAATTGGGTACTCTAAATTTAAAAAAAGAGAAGTGGGTAACGATGTCCCACAGAGTCTGGAATCATTTCTATGTATTGTGTATGTCATTAGTTTGGATCAAGTGCTAAAAGATGTGAATGCTGGATGTTGTGACAAAGGATTTAGAATATAAATGTTTTTTTAAGTATGTTTATTGAAAATTTTCATAATAACAAACAAAGATACAAGAGAACGAAGTCAAAGCCAGCTCTGGGTCACTGTCCGTGTGAAGTTTGCACATTCTCCCCGTACTTACGTGGGTTTCGCCCCCACAACCCAAAGATGTGCAGGCTAGGTGGATTGGCCTCGCTAAATTGCCCCTTAATTGAAAAAAGTCAATTGGGCACTCTAAATTTCTAAAAAAAAAAGTACAAAGTAAAAAATTACAAACAAATCCACAACAAAAACACAAACTAAAACATAAACACGACAGCAAAACCTCTTAACAGCTGAAGGTGTCTAGACCCTTAAAAAAGGAAATAAAAGGTTGTCATCTCAGGTAGAACTTCCCCACTGATCCCATGATGGTGCATTAAATAGCCCAATCATGGGCAGCACGGTGGCCTAGTGGTTAGCACAACCGCCTCACGGCGCTGAGGTCCCAGGTTCGATCCCGGCTCTGGGTCACTGTCCGTGTGGAGTTTGCACATTCTCCCCGTGTCTGCGTGGGTTTCGCCCCCACAACCCAAAAATGTGCTGAGTAGGTGGATTGGTCACACTAAATTGCCCCTTAATTGGAAAAAATAATTGGGTAATCTAAATTTATAAAAAAAAAAAAATAGCCCAATCATGCAGAAGCTTTGGGCGGGATGGAAGACCTGAGCTAAGTAATATTCGCTTCTGGGCTACCAGCAAGGCGAAGGCAACAACGTACGCTCCTACCCCAGAGTGGGGCTGGTTTAGCTCACTGGGCTAAATCGCTGGCTTTTAAAGCAGACCAAGCAGGCCAGCAGCATGGTTCGATTCCCGTACCAACCTCCCCGGACAGGCGCCGGAATGTGGCGACTAGGGGCTTTTCACAGTAACTTCATTGAAACCTACTCGTGACAATAAGCGATTTTCATTTCATTTAATTTTTCATGGTTGGAGAGTCTGAGACCCCAAATATACTACCAATGGACATGGTTCGAGAACCACCCAGAGACTCTCCCATATAGCGTATTGAAAAAGGAATCCCGCAAGCTGGCAAATTTGGGGCAGGACCAAAACATATGTGTGTGGTGAATGGTCACAACTGTCCTCCACACCTGGGGAAAAGCCCACTCACCCTTGCCTTGCTGAAGTATGCCCCGTGTAGCGCCTTGAACTGAATCAAACTCAGCTGAGCACAAGAGAACGTGGAGTTGACCCTGAAGAGGGCTTCCCTCCAAACCTCATCAGTAAGCACAGGACCCAGCTCACTTTCCCATCTCGCCCTCACCCCACCCAGTGGGGCGGGATCTAATGAGAGAATATACCATATAGATCTGAAATAGACCCCTCGCCAGATTGAGCCAAGGATAAAACCTTCTTCAGCAAGGAGGAGGACGGGGCCAAAGAAAAGGAAAGAAAACCTTATGAGAAAAGTCACAAATTTGAAAATAAGGAAAGACGCTAAAATTAAGCAACTGAAATTTGTCAGCCAGCTCCCTAAAACTGGCAAACCTCCCCTCTAACCCCCTCCCTCAAACCACTCCCAAAATGCTCACATATCCTTTACCTTCCAAGATTTAAATGAGGTGTCCAAACCGGAGGGTACGAAGAGGTGATTGATACCTCTAGGTAGAGGTATCAGCAGGGGCTAAAGAAGACAGGAAAAGGAGCTTAAAGTATTGCCGAAACGGTTTCCAAATCCGAAGGGAGGACACCACCATTGGGTTTGAGGAACATCTAGTAGGAGAGAAGGGCAGTTATAGTATGAAGATTAGAGGTAGTGCATGAGTGAGCTGCCATTCGGCCCCAAATAGAATTGGATTCATTAATCCACAACAAAATGTTTTGGATGTTAGCAGCAATAAATTTGTGAGAGCCAAGCCTCCTACCCACCTATCTCTCTGGAGCAGGACACTACAGATTCTGGGATTCTTAGCTGCCCGCATAAAATCAATTTGTTAACTGTTGGATCCGGGGTAAGCAGCCACGCATAAGCAGTAGGTTGGAGCACAAGGAGGTTTATTATTACTTGTAATCAAATCACCACCACTCCCCGGAGGGTGTTCTTTCCTGACCTGTTCCCAGGTCAGGATTTTTACACTAAAGGGCTATACCTGTTAAAGGGAACTTTACCGGAGAAGTTCATATTCCCTGGAGGCATGGGAAACTTCATGGTTCCTATCCCGTGACCTCCGCTGGGGTTAACATTGACAATACTGTGCTGAAGGAGGCCATTCGGCCCATTGAGTCTGCACCGACCCACTTAAGCCCTCACTTCCACCCTATCCCTGTAACCGAATAATCCCTCCTAACTCTTTTGGTCACTGAGGAGAATTTATCATGGCCAATCCACCTAACCTGCATGTCTTTGAACTATGGAAGGAAACTGGGGCACCCGGAGGAACCCATACAGACACGGGGAGAAGGTGCAGACTCCGCACAGACAGTGACCCGGCGGGGAATTGAACCTGGGAACCTGGTGCAGTGAAGCCATAATGCTATCCATTTGTGCTACCGTGCTGGGGTTATAACATTAACCTTAATAAAAAAAGGTGGTGCAGTGGTTAGCACTGCTGCCTCACGATGCCGAGGTCCCAGGTTTGATCCCGGCTCTGGGTCACTGTCCAATTGTGCAATTTGCATATTCTCCCCGAGTCTGTGTGGATTCCCCCCCACCCCCCACAACCCAAAGATGTGCAGGGTAGGTGGATTGGCCCACGCTAAATTGCCCCTTAATTGGAAAAAATAATTGGATATTCTGAATTTATTTTTTTAAAATGCTGACGAGATCCTTGGTTGTTAGTGGAATGGCCGGAGTGGGAAAACCCATCCCCACCATTTTACTTCCCCCAGAACCCTGTGAGGTTTTCAGAATCCTTTGACGGAGGGCAGCACGGTGGCACAGCGGGTTAGCCCTGCAGCCTCACGGCGCCGAGGTCCCAGGTTCGATCCCGGCTCTGGATCACTGTCTGTGTGAAGTTTGCACATTCTCCCCGTGTTTGCGTGGGTTTCGCCCCCACAACCCAAAGATGTGCAGGGTAGGTGGATTGGCCATGTTAAATTGCCCCATTCATTGGAAAAAATGAATTGGGTACTCTAAATTTTAAAACAATAATCCTTTGAAGGATTTCGACTCAAATATTTCTTGGTTCTGTCTCTCCTGGGATCTCGAAAAAGGTAAAAACTCTGTTCCACTAAATTACAAGGGTTTCCAGTGAGAGCGATCTCGTGTCACCGGAAGACCAGAAATATAAAAGTTGAGTCAGAATGGTGAATCTATGCAAAACATTAGTGACGTTACAGATAGATATTGTAAGTGGCTTTGGGTAACGCACTACAGGAAGGATATTGAGGCAATAGAGAGGGATTTACTGGATGTACTAGAATGCTGCTTGGTATGAGAAATAGGAATGAAGAAAGACTTGAAAAAATGGTACTGTTTAAATTCAATCAGAAGAGATTGAGGAATGATTTGTTTTGGGTATTTAAAATATTGCAAGAATGGGACAGAGTAAAATATGTTTATTTTTCATTAAACAATGCCATCCAAAACAATTTGCCCAAATTGCACAATAGAAGAAAGAGGCAAACAAGCAAAAACACAACTTTAGCTCAAAAATTTAAACAAATCCCCTAACAGCTCATGGCGACTAGCTCCTTCAACATGAAAATGAACAGGCAGCACGGTGGTGCAGTGGGTTAGCCCTGCTGCCTCAAGGCGCCAAGGTCCCAGCTCTGGGTCACTATCTGTGTGGAGTTTGCACATTGCACATTGGAAAAAATGAATTGTGTACTCTAAATTTATTTAAAAAAAGAAAAAAAATGAAAAAGGAAATGGATGGCTGCTATCTCATCTGGAACACTTCTACCGACCCTATAATGGTGTATTTCACCTTCTCCAAATGTCACCCAACCATGCAGAGACACTGGGCGGAGTAGGTGACCTCCACCCAAGCAGAACCCGTCTCCAGGCTGTAACGAAGCGAAGGTGAGGACATCCACCTTCACCGCCGACTGAAGCACCGGCAAGTCTGATACCCCAAAAATGGTCATCAGCGAGCATGGATCCAAATCAACATCGAGTATCTCGGACATTATGTTAAAGAAAGAGATCCAAAACCTTACCAACTTGAGACAAGGCCAGAACATATGGGTGTGCTTAACTAGCCCCCAAGAGCCACGCTCACATTTACCCTCCACCCCAGAGAAAAATCTGCTCATCCTCAATTTAATCAGGTGCGCCCTAGGCACCACCTTGAATGGGATCAAACTTAGACAAGCACATGAAGGCGTGTAATTGAATCTGCGAAGGGCCTCCGTGCACACCTCACCATCCAGAATGGGACCCAATTCACCCTCCCATTTCGTTCTCACCTCACTTAACGGAGCTGACTCCGCTGAGAGGATATGGCCATATATGCCCGAAATAGACCCCCCCCCCATCAGGCCCGGTTAAATCCTCTTCAACGGGGAAGAGGGTTGTACCAAGGGAAAGGAGGGGAAAGCTTTGCGTGAAAAATCGTGAGTCTGAAAAGGCTGGAACCAGGCAGTTGGAATTTCTCAGCCAACTCCTTAAAACTGAAATCCTCCCTTCTCCAAATGGGTCTCCAAACCTTTCCACGCCCTTCCCCTCCCATGACTTAAATGTCCAAAGCCGCTGGCAGAAAAAGGTGGTTATTGCAGATGGGGGCTAGTGAAGATAGGGAACAGAGCTTAAAATATTGCCTGAACTGCTTCCACATTCTCAGGGTAGACGCCATCACTGGATTCAGGGAAAATCTCACCAGAGAGAAAAGCAACGATGTAGTAACTATTGCACAAAGGTCAGAAACAATGCACAAGCTCGCTTCCATTTGTCCCCATGTGGAACCAGGTTTGCTAAACCAGATCAATTTCTCTGAACATTGGCTTCCCAATAGCAAAGTAATAAATTAGGTAGAGCCAAGCCCCTTGATTGTCTGTCTCTTTGGAGAAAAGCCCCATGGATACTGGAGTCTTATCCACCCAAATAAAGGAGGACATTAATTAGTTGACTGTGACAAAAAAGCACTTAGGAGAAAAATGGGGAGACATTGAAAAATAAATAAATATTTCAGGAGCACATTCATTTTAATAGTCTGAACCCTACCCGCCAAAGATACGGAGAGGTTATCCCAGCTCTGCAACTCTGACTTGACACTATCAACCAAATTAGTGTAATTTAATTTATAAAGCAAGGCCCAAGTGTGGGCTACCTGGGCGTCCAGATGACAAAAGCTAGTCTTGGCAAGGCAAAAAAGGTAGCACCCCTCATTGGGTTCTCCCCCCCCCAGGGGTTGACCAGGAAACATTCACTCTTGTCCAAGTTCAACTTGCAACCAGAAAAGGAGCCAAAACTCCTCAGCAGTTTCATTATCTCGTCCATAGAGGGTGCTGGGTCCATAATATAGAGAAGTCGGTCATCCATGTAAAGAGACACTCGATGTTCCACCCCTCCCCGATTTATCCCACTCCATCAAATAGAGGACCTCAGCGCTATAGCGAGTGGTTCTATTGCCAAAGCAAACATGATCAGAGATAGTGGACACACCCATGCTGTGCCCCTATTCAATATGAAGTAACCAGAGATCAGGACATACCTACGAACATTAGCAGTGGGGGCCCTATACAGGAGTCAAATCCAGGAAATAAACTTGTGGCCAAATCCGAACCTCCCAAGAATCCCAAACAGATATTCCCACTGCACTCTATATAATGGCTTTTTGGCCAGGGAAACAATCACCTCCAGTTTGGGTACCGAGGAGAGAAAAACAAGAACATTTAGCAGGCAGCATATATTGGCAAACAATTGTTGCCCCTTAACAAAGCCTGTCTGATCCTCTGAGATGACCTCTGGGAGGCAGCGCTCCATCCTCAGCGCCAGCACCAAGGCAAGTAATTTAACATCTGCATTTAAGAGTGAGATTGGTTGATACAGCCCAAACTCTGTTGGGTCTTTATCTTTCCTGAGAATTAAGGAGATAGAGGCCTGTGTGAGGATAAAGGGCAATGAAGCCTAGGATAAGGAATCATTAAACATATCCAGAATTAAAGGCACCAGCTGCTCTGCAAACTTCTTATAAAATTCATTGGGGTACCCATCTGGACCAGAGGCTTTGCCAGTCTGGATCAAACCAACGCAGTTTATAATTTCCTCTGGGCCCAATGGGGATTCCAACTCATCACTTCCAACGCTCAGTCAGTCATGACCAATCCCTCAGCAGGTCTATAGATACCTTGGTAGAATAATTCAAAAGCTGCATTAACCTGAGAAGGGGCGGAAACCAGGCTGCCCCTCGAGTTGAATGCCTGTACGATCTCCTGGGAAGCCACTTGCCGCTTAAGCTGATGGGCTAAAAGGTGACTGGCCTCCTCCTCATATTCATAAAATCTGCCCCTCAAGAGTCGCAGCTGGCCTACCGCTCTGTTGATAATAGCTCAAATTGCGTTTGCAGCTTTTTCCTACTTCTCAACAACTTTGGCGTTGACGCGGCTGATTATTGGTGGTCCACCTCAAGAATGAACTCCATCAGCCTCTGCTGCTCCGCCCTCACTGCTCTGCCCTCGCTGTCTTCACCAGGTTTGCTCTATAAGAGATAAACTCCACCCTGAGGATCAACTTAGGGGCTTCCCACAGTGTGGAAGGTGAGATTGACTCATTTTTATTAAATTCAATATAGTCCCTAATGGCAATGGATATGCGTTCACAACATTTCTTGTCCGCTACTGAGGGCCGGTGCAAACTCGATGGGCCGAATGTGTTCTTTCTGCGTTGTAGATTCTATGATTCTGTAGATTCTATGATCAACCTAAAGCCATTTCCCCTGACTTCCTCCAAGTCCTCCAGCTCCTCAAATGTGCCCCCTTTAAACAAGTTCCAAATCTCTGTCTGCCACCACCCCTGAACCTCTCATCCAGACCCGCTGGTGCAAACCTATGGTTGTTGCAGATGGGCGCCCGCACCGACGCACCCTCTAGCCCCTAATGCTGCCTACACTGCCACCACATCCTTAAGGCCGTCGCCACCACTGGGTTCGCCGAGTACCTGGCCAGCGAGAACGGTAAAGGCGCCAACAACAAAGCCCTCAAACTCGTTCCTCTACACAATGCCACCTCCACTTGCCCCCAAGCCGATCCCTCCTCCACAGCCCACTTACGCATCATTGCAATATTCGCCGCCCAATAATAAATTATCATATTCGTCAATGCCTGCCCTCTGACCCCCATTCCAAAAAAGCCCACCACAACTGCAGGGCCTTCCCCGCCCACGCAAACCAGGAGATCAGCCCATGGACAAAGATAGGGAGGTTCTGGAACATGAACAGAAACCTGGGCAGCACCGTCATTTTCACTGTCTATACCCATCCAGCCAGTGACAGCGGCAACATGTCCCACCTCTTAAAATCCACCTTCATCCCCTCTACCAATCGAGCCAAGATCAATATATGCAGTTGGGCCCAGCTTCGCACCACCTGGATACCCAAATACCTGAAGTTCATCATCACAACCCTAAAAGGTAACTCCCCTCATCTCCTTTCCTGTCCACTTCGCTCTTTCTCATGTTCAACTTATATCCCAGCTGAATTCCCCCAAAATCACCATAATAACCCCAATAATGCCGACCAGGCCAGAGGTATATAATAATAGGTCTTCCGCATATAGCGAGACCCTTTGTTTGGCACCCCTCCCTGCTCAATCCCTCTCCAATCTCTCGACGCCCTAGCAGCATTGCAAATAACTCTATCGCCAAAGCAAAAAGCAATGGGGAGTGCGGTCACCCCTGTCTCAACCCATGGTGTAGCGCAATGTACCCCAAACTCACTCGGTTTATCCACACACTCACCACTGGCACCCTGTACAGCAGCCGGATCCAATCCACAAACCCCTCCCCGGTCCTGAACCACCCCAGCACCTCCAACAAATATACCCACTCCACCCAATCAAAAGCCTTCTCCGCATCCATCGCCACCATTACCTCAATCCCCTGCCCTTCCGAAGGCATCTTAAATACGGCAACGTAAAGGTAAGCATACAGGTGCACCAGAGGTAAAGAAGCAAAAGGTATGCTGGCCTTCATTGCGAGAGGATTTAAGTACAGGAGCAGGGATATCTTGTTGCAATTATACAGGGCTTTGGTAAGGCCACACCTAAAATATTGTGTGCAGTTTTGGTCTCCTTATCTGAGGAAGGATGTTCTAGCTATAGTGGAGTGCAGTGAAGGTTTACCAGACTGATTCCTGGGATGGCAGGACTAGCATACAAGGAGAGATTGAATCAGTTAGGATTGTATTTGCTGGAGTTCAGAAGAATGAGGGAAGAATCTCATAGAAATCTCTAAACTTCTAACAGGACTGGACAGGGTAGATGCAGAAAGGATGTTCCCAATGGTGGATGTGTTCAGAACCAGGGGGCACAGTCTGAGGATGCGGGGTAGACCATTTAGGACAGAGATGAGGAGAAATTTCTTCACCCAGAGAGTGGTCAGCTGAGGAATACATTACCACAGGAAGTAGCTGAGTCCAAAACATTGTATGGTTTCAAGAAGCAGTTAGATATAGCACTTAGGGCGAATGGGATCAAAGGATATGGGAGAAAGTGGGATTAGGCTATTAACTTGGATGATCAGCTATGATCATAATGAATGGCAGAGTGGACTTGAAGGGCTGAATGGGCTCCTCTTGCTCCTATTTCTTTCTGTGTTTATTTCTATGTTTCTACATTGAGTAATCTCCGCACATTCGTCAACAACTACCTCCCCTTCACAAACCCCGTCTGATCCTCTCCTATCACCCCCAGCTCACAGTCCTCAATCCACAATGCAAGCACCGTCACCAATAAATTGGCATCTACATTCAATAACAATATCAGGTGGTATGACCCACACTGCTCCGGATCATTATCCTTCTTTAAGATCAGGAAGCCTGTAGCAGGGAGTTCCCCCCTCTCCCTTGCTTCATTATACACCCTCACCACCACTGGCCTCAGGTCCGCCACAAACTTTTTATAAAGTTCTACTGGGAACCCATCCAGTCCTGGGCCTTCTCTGCTTGCATCGCCCCCTTACCATCCATCATCAACCTCAGCCCAATTGGGGCTCCCAGTCCCTGAACCAGCTCCTCCTGCACTTTTGGAAACACCAACCCATCCAGGAACCGCCGCATCCCCTCCCCGGTCGGGGGCTCCGACTTGTACAGCTTCCTATAAAAGGCCTCAAATACCCTGTTTACCCACTCTGGGTGCATCACCACTTCAACCGTATCATTCCCTCTACCAATCTCCCTTGCCCATGCCTGTTTCCTCAACTGATGGGCAACATCCTGCTCCCCTTCTCCCTATAGTCATACACTGCCTCTCTGACCCTCTGCAACAGGCCCACCACCTTCCCCATGAACACCAACCCAAACTCCATCTGGAGCCTCTGCCTCTCCGTCAGCAACCCTGCCTTTAGTGCCTCCGAATACCTCCTGTCCACCCTCAAAATCTCATCCACCAGCCTAACTCTCTCTTCCTGCTCCACCTTCTCCCTGTGCGCCCAAATCAAAATAATTCTCTAATTACAGCCTTGAGTGCCGCCAGCAGCCCCATGTCTGGCTCCACTGCGGCCCATCCAGTTATCATGGTGGTCCACGGCCAAGGCTTCCAACTTCAGTTCCCCCCCCAATCCTCCAACCACCAACACACAAACTTCAGCCCTTCTTTTTTTTAATACAGATTTAGAGTACCCAATTCATTTTTTCCAATTAAGGGGCAATTTAGCATGGCCAATCCACCTAGCCTGCACATCTTTGGGTTGTGGGGGCGAAACCCACGCAAACACGGGGTGAATGTGCAAACTCCACATGGATAGTGACCCAGAGCCGGGATCGAACCTGGGACCTCGGCGCCATGAGACAGCAGGGCTAACCCACTACGCCACCGTGCTGCCCCTATTCATCCCCTTTTTAAAGAGGGCAGCCTTTATGCGGTTGAACCCAGGCCTCCTCTTTGCCAAGTCCGCATCCAGGTCTTGGTAGACCCGCAGCTCACTCCCTTCCCAGGTACACTTCTTTGTCTGCCTTGCCCATTGTGGGATCTTTTCCTTATACAAAAAGTGATGCAGCCACATCACCATCGCCCTCGGTAGCGCCCCCACCTGCGGCCTCCTCCTCAGTGCCCTGTGCTCTCGGTCCATCTCGAGAGGCCGATCAAAGGCCTCCTCCCCCATCAACTTCTCCAGTATATTTGCCGCATACTCAGCGGTTTCCGCACCTTCAATGCCTTCAGGCATACCAACATTCCTGACATTCTGCCTCCTGGAGCGGTTCTCCAGGTCCTCCACCTTCTCCCTCATCCTCTTCTGGCTCACCCACATCACTGCTAACTCTGCTGCCAACTAGGCCACCTGCTCCTCATGCTCTCCCACCGCCTCCTCCACTTTCTGCGCGACCCTGGGACTCCAGCTTCTGCTTGACTCGCTCAATCCTAGTTCTCAACGGTTCCACCACCGTGGCAAGGTCTTCCAGGGCCTCTTTCCTCTACAGCAGGAATTTATTATTCAAGAACTCCACCAGCTGCTTCATTGACCATGGGCGGGCAGCATGCCCCCCCTTACCCTCTGCCATCTTTACTTGTGGCACACCACGACAATGCTACTGCTCCAAATGCTCTTTCTTTCTTGTGGCGCTCCTCGCCCGCTGATCCATGCACCAGCCACACCAGAAGAGTATTACCTTCCTGCACCTTTTGCCCTCAAATACTACACTCTTCAGACGGGGAAAGGCTGCAAAAAATCCAACTTGTGCAGGAATCACCAAATGTGCGACCACTCACTCCATGGCCACCACCAGAAGTCTCAGAATACTTGCTTTACACAGATATCCTTTGAGAAATAGATCTTTTGATGCTGCTTTACAGAAAAGATCTGACTCCTGCCAGACCCTCGCAGCAATTCTGATTGTATGACTTCAAAAGCTGTTTCAACTGGCTTGTTTCAGCTCCCCCTTGTCCTCAGACAAGTCTGTGCTGCTTTAAAGAAAGACTGTTAATCTAATTTCTGGAACCTACCTCTTAATTCACCTGAGGAAGGAGCTGCGCTCTGAAAGCTAGTGATTCAAAACAAACCTGTTGGACTTTAACCTGATGTTGTAAGACTTCTTACTGTACCCACCCTAGTCCAATGCTGGCATCTCCACATCATTTTAACTAAACTGCAGAGAGCAAAAGCTGCCTTGTAGTCCCAGCTTGATCCAGAACAGAACTGAACTGAACTGAAAATGCTTTCTCAAGAAGCCTATCGCCTTCGCTCCACTCAGCATTGGCATAATCTCACAAAGCTGAAAACTAATTAACGTCCCAGGGAATCTTATTCAAAATGAAACTGCATTTGCCCAAACTTTTTAAGAGGCTAGTTGCATCCCTGGCTCCTAAAATATACTAGGATTTATATTAAAACATGACTGGAGTAGTCAACCAGACTCTAACCCAGGCTTTTAACCCTTACTTCACCAAATACATATAATACAATAGCTCTGAAATTCCCACAATCATCATATTGATAAATACCTGACATGAGCTTATTTAGGGTGTAAGTCAAAAGAGTTTAGAAGGAAAGTTGAATTAAGAATTTTGATTTAAAGTTTTTAAGTATCAGTGTTTATTATACTTCTTTTTTTAAAAAATTTTAGATTAGCCAATTATTTTTTCCAATTAAGGGGCAATTTAGCGTGGCCAATCCACCTACTCTGCACATTTTTGGGTTGTGGGGGCGAAACCCATGCAGACACGGGGAGAACGTGCAAACTCCACACGGACAGTGACCCAGAGCCGGGATCGAACCTGGGACCTCAGCGCCGTGAGGCGGTTGTGATAACCACTAGGCCACCGTGCTGCCCGTTTATTATACTTCTAATGGTTTTAATGTAACTGACTATTTAAGATAGAATGCAGTTATTAGTATTCGTGTTCTTTAATTTTTGTGCAGTCAAATGTGATTTAAACCATGATGCTTGTGGCTTCATTCATTTAGTAAATACCTGGGCTTCGGGATTCTAAAATAAAAGTTAAACACGTTAAAAGTCTCTTCCAAGATCATAGCAATGTTTCAGCCTCACCAATTTGATTTCTGCCATTGCCATAGCACTGAAATTTCCCTTATTAATATTCTCTGTGACTGTCACCACGATAAACTATCTATGCTAGTCTCTTTTGATCTGTCTGCAGCTTTTGGTGCAGTTGACCACACCATCCTCCAATGCAATTCCACTATCATTCAGCTAGGTCAGGGGTGGGCAAACTACGGCCCGCGGGCCGCATGCGGCCCGACAAAGGTTTTTATGCGGCCCGCCAATGAGGTGCCCGGAATCATAACCGCCATTTTTGAAAAGCCGCCGGGGAAAAGCCGCTGAAGTAAATGTGCTTATTCAATAAGCGCATTTACTTCAGCGGCTTTTCCCCGGCGGCTTTTCAAAAATGCCGGTTATGATTCCGGGCACCTCATTGGCGGGCCGCATAAAAACGCGCGTAGTGGGGTGGATGAGTGGGGCTGTCTCATTGGTCGGTTTAGTTGGGTGTGTGACCAATAGGAGTCCAGGTTACAAACAATAAGCCTTATTATTGTTTGTAACCTGGACTCCTATTGGTCGCACACCCAACTAAACCGACCAATAAGGCAGCCCCACTCATCCACCCCACTACGCGCGTTTTTATTGTTGACTCGGCTAGGCTGTGCTTCTGTCAGTGTTAAGGATCAGCACAAGCAACTTGACACCTGATTTCAACAAACTGGTAAATGACTGCAGTCAGATGCATCATTCTCATTGACATTGTTCTGTTACTTACTGAGTTACTTTGTTTTTCAAATAAATGTGCTTTTTTTTTCTTTAAAGACCTTTTATTTTGGCTATTTAAAATATTAATTATTTTACTTAATATACTATGCGGCCCTTTAACATTGTGAATTTCTGAATGTGGCCCTTGCACGGAAAAGTTTGCCCACCCCTGAGCTAGGTGGTTCTGCCCTCACCTAGTTGCATTCCCATTCAAAGGGCCATAACTAAAGAATCACCTGCAATGGCTTCTCATCCCACTCCAGCACTGTTACCTCTGGTGTTCCCCGAGAATCTATCTTCCCTCCCACCCTTTTCCAGTGCTTTATACAGCTTCCTTCCTTTTGTACTCTAATGTTCGTATTTATAAAGCTCAGGGTCCTGCCTGCCTGGCAAACCCAAAGTCCAGTCTTTTTTTAAATTTTTATTTTATAAATGTTTTTTATTGAGCTTTTCAACAAAATATATTTACTGTTATGTACACAGAATAAGATATATATATATATAAGAGAAGGACACACACAAACATAACAAAAAAATGTAATAATATAATAAAAAATAAAGTAACTGGTAAGATATTATGCACCAGCTCAACAGCAGCAACTCTGTACAATTGGCCCGGATGGGTTTAGCTGCCGTTGTGGTCTCGCGCTCACCTCCGCTTCAGCCGTTCGGCCCGTCTTTCGCCTGGATTCTCCTTGCTCTCTGTTCCTGCAGATGCCAAGTTTGTTATCGTTTCCCGTGCCCTTCTTCCGGCTATCATTTCCCTGCCCCCCCCCCCCCCACCTCCCTGGTTCTCCTCTATTGTTCCCTGTCTCTTCACTCTTCCCCCCCCCCCCCCCTTCAGCCCCTCCCTCTCCTGTGGTTCGCCATTCTTTCCTCTTAGGTTTAGCTGCCCCACCCTCTCCGGTCTGTCTCTCCCTCTCATGCCTTGGCTACTTTCCCCTGATTCTCAGCTACCTGGCTTTTCTTTTGCTTGTTCGTTGGCCACAAACAGGTCCCGGAACAATTGGGTGCCCAAAGACCTATTTTAAATGGCACCCAGCCATTGATATGCCCTCCTCCTGCAGGCGCAGTCCTGCAATTGCCATGGTTAGTGGTGGTGCTGCTGTGCTGCCTGAAGGGGCAGCTCCAATATCTGCCACTGCCAGGATATGAGTCCAGCAATAGCGGGCTCACCTCCCACTTTGGCGGTCAACAAATTCAGATGTAATTTTTGTCTAATTCAATTCAGCCCACTATTGTTTGCATTACCTTTAACTCTTCCCTCAATGCTTCAATTTTCTAATTCTACCTTGTGAGATGAGCCTCAAACACATGAGAACATGTAACAAGAACAGAGGATGCTGGAAAAACCCAGCAGTTCTGGTAGCAGCTATAGGGAGAGAGCAGAGTCAATGTTTTGAATCCTTTTGGCTCTTCATCAGCCCTGAGGAAAGGGGGGAATGTGTTCGATATTAATGTGTAGCCATGAGAGATTGCAACAAAATGTAGCAACTTTAAGAAAAAGACAGGTGGTGGGATGGGGGAAAGATTTGCATTGAGGCAATACAAGTATGGCATATTTTTTAAAAGGGCTGTTTAAGATGGAGGATCAAAATCTAAAGTTTCCAAATTCAATGCACAGTCCCGAGGGGGGCAACATGCCCAATCGGAAGGTGAGCTATTGCTCCTCCAGCTTGGCTTCCCTGGAGCATTGGAACAGGCCAAGGACAGGCATGCCAGATCCGCGGAAGCCTCTACAGTATTTCGCTTTGTTTAACATGAGAAAATGTGTTGGGCGGGATTTTCCAGCCTGCTGCGGCGTGTTTTACGGTGGTGGAGGTGGCTCACCATTGGCTGTGGTGGGGTCTTCCGTTCCCGCCCTGTGGAAGGTGGGAAGGGCGGGAACATCCCATCCACCCAAACGAGTGACCATGAAACACTAATTTCCCCATGATTGTGTCTGACTGGAAACTCACATATTGTAAGTCTACAGCAGGTGGCGTGTTTTATAGTTTGAAACACAAAAGGAAAAAAAATAGCTACTTTGTTCATCAATGTGGAAAATATTCCAATAAAATTACAGGATTAGCTAGTGACCGGAATTCGGTCCTGTCTCACCCTTTCTAAAATATCTGCTTCCGTTTTAATGTAGATTTCGGTAGTTACCCAATTAAATTGTGCGAACGGAAGATCGTAAGATTCGACACCCGTGAGGCTGAACACGTGTCTTTGCTCTGATGTTGTGACCGCCTCAAATTCATCCGAGGCGAACTTTGCAAGTGTTTGCTCCAGTCACTGTCTTACTGAGAACAAAAACATCCTGTCAGACTAATCTTTACTGACAATATATTATTTAATATTTTCTCGGGATCATGGACGTTCTTCATTTTAAAGTGTCAGCTCGGGACTTTTGATGAAAGCGGGTTCGTTCCAGGACATAGCACCGATCTTGCGTCAGAGGAGTAAGAGTTTTTACAGCACAGAAAGAGGCCTTTCGGCCCATCGTGCCTGCGCTGGCCGGCAAGCTATCTATTCCAATCCCATTTCCAGCAATTGGTCCACAGCCTCTATGCTAAGGTGTTTCAAGTGCTTATCTTAAGTGCTTCCTAAATGAGTGCAAGGTTCAAACATCAAAACCACCTTCAGACCATCTAAAAAGTGACAAATGAACAGCACTGTGATTTTCATGGATCGCAAAACTTAACTAAACTCACATTGAATGTTAATTTAAGAAATTTTATTGCATTTTGGCACAAGAAACAATCAATGAATGAATGCCTATTTTCTTTTTTTAAAATTTAGATTACCCAATTATTTTTTCCAATTAAGGGGCAATTTAGCGTGGCCAATCCACCTACTCTGCACATTTTTGGGTTGTGAGGGCGAAACCCACGCAGACACGGGGAGAATGTGCGAACTCCACACGGACAGTGACCCAGAGCCGGGATCGAACCTGGGACCTCAGCGCCGTGAAGCGGTTGTGCTAACCACTAGGCCACCGTGCTGCCCCTGAATGCCTATTATAACGTGCCATGATGTGGAGATGCCGCCGTTGGACTGGGGTGAGCACAGTAAGAAGTCTTGCAACACCAGGTTAAAGTACCAACTGTCCTGGTTTGAGACAATTCATACCTCTTTAACCTGGAATTACCATCTTTGGATCTGTAAATATTCAATTACCTGCAAATGCTCGCATTCTAAGCATTGTCTGGCATCTCTGACTTTGTCTATATAATGTTTCTGGAACATACCTCTCCATTCACCTGAGGAAGGAGCAGCGCTCCGAAAGCTCGTGTTTGAAACAAATCTGTTGGACTTTAACCTGGTGTTGTCAGACTTCTTACTATTATAACGTGCAACATTGGAGCAGTTTGCTCTCTTTGGAGTCTTATTTTGTTACAAGCCTCACTCAGTACTGAGCTTTGTTTTCTGAGGTGGTCCTCGGGAGTTAAGTTCCAATTAAGGTGCTAATCACTCAAAACCAGCTCAGCAGGGTGGGCTGGTGGAGCAGTGGTTAGCACTACTGTCTCACGTCGCAGAGGACCCGGGCTCGATTCCGCCCTGGGTCACTGTGGAGTTTGCACATTCTCCCCGTTGGGGAGAACCCCCACAACCCAAAGATGTGCAGGTTGGGTGGATTGGCCATGCTAAATAGCCCCTTAATTGGGAAAAAAATTGGGCACTTTAAATTTATATTTAAAAAAAATAGCTCGGCTGGGCAGGACATGTCTTTGGTACGCCCAAGTGATTGCTTTACTTAGGATTGAGTGGGGGCATGGGACTCCCGGGAGGAGGGTACAGGACTCTTTGGGAGTCCTTGGATTGTGCCTGACGAAAGTGGAGAAGGTTCATTGGGGAAGGCACCCAAAAACGTTGTGGTGGTGGGGGGATGCAGGATAAGACAGCGCACAAACCTCCAAACTCATCTACCGGACCCTTCAAAGACCACCTGCCCTGCCTGGAGCAAAGTTTGCAGATGGTGCATTGGATTTAGCAGCCAGCTCAGAACCCAAAGTGAAGCACCTTCCCCTGGATCCCGGAGGAGAAGAGTTGGTGCCGACGTGAGGGAGGATTTGTGTTTCCTGTAACCTATGTCAGAATGTGAAATGGAAAGGTCGCTGCTGTCAACCTTGCGAAATCGGTTGTACAACATGAGGCGCTCAGGGCGAGATACAGATCTTCAAGTTGGCGGTGCGGCCGCCTAGTGGGAGGCGCCAGTGCACAGCAGGAGTGTGCTGATTTGTGAGCACCTTCTCTCAGTAGTCACCAGGCAGCGGCACACTCCATTCACCTCGACCTCCTTCCGGGCAGAGGCTGACTTCAAATGGCCCCAAAACAGCAAAACATCTGAAAGCTGGAAGGCGCGCGGAATCTGCCCGATCCAGTCAGCAGGATCCAGCACTTTCCTCCTGGACTCTCCGGTTCAACCTGATCGGCACATGTGTCACCAAAGGTCACGTTTCTGCCCCGGAGAGTTCTCACCGGAGTTTCGCGGCACTCCCAGGACCTGAGTGTGCATCGTGGGGAGGGAAGGGATTTATAAACTACTCGTTTTTCTTCAAAGACAGACAATCTTCACGATGGCAAATGGCCACAACCTTCACGCTGACGGGAGGGAGCTGAAAATTGTGATCGTGGGAGATGGCGGCTGTGGCAAGACGTCTCTACTCATGGTGTTTGCTAAGGGAGACTTTCCAGAAGTAAGTTGAATGAACACAACGGCAGAGATAACCAATGTGGTGGTAGATAGCTGTCAGAACGGCAGCACGGTAGCATGGTGATTAGCATAAATGCTTCACAGCTCCAGGGTCCCAGGTTCGATTCCCGGCTGGGTCACTGTCTGTACGGAGTCTGCACGTCCTCCCCGTGTGTGCGTGGGTTTCCTCCGGGTGCTCTGGTTTCCTCCCACAGTCCAAAGATGTGCGGGTTAGGTGGATTGGCCATGCTAAATTGCCCGTAGTGTCCTAAAAAGTAAGGTTAAGGGGTGGGGGGTTGTTGGGTTACGGGTATAGGGTGGATACGTGGGTTTGAGTAGGGTGATCATGGCTCGGCACAACATCGAGGGCCGAAGGGCCTGTTCTGTGCTGTACTGTTCTATGTTCTATGTAATCCGTCTGAAAGTAACCAGTGTGTTCTGCATTTAAAGAATTGTCATTTGGCGCAGCGCTGCTTCCAAAGTATTGGAATAATTGTCATAGGAGTAAACCTTTGCAGTATTTTGTTCCTCATACTGGCCATATTCTTCTAACATCGCGTTGTTGCGGATAAAATTTAAAATAAAATGCCCCCCCCCCCCCCCCCCACACACACAACTAAAAAAAAGATAATCCAAACTGTGGTGTTTAGGCAGGACCTGGGCAAATAAGGCTTGTGTGAAATGTCTCAACTCACTGAAGCAGCACGGTAGCACAAGTGGCTAGCACTGTGGCTTCACAGGGTCTCAGGTTCGATTCCCACTGAGTCACTGTGCAGAGTGCGCACATTCTCCCCATGCCTGCGTGGGTTTCCTCCCACAGTCCAAAGACGTGCAGGTTAGGTGGATTGGCCATGATAAATTGCCCTTCGTGACCAAAAAGATTAAGAGGGGGTATTGGGTTATGGGGTAGGGTGGAAGTGAGGGCTTAAGTGGGTCGGTGCAGACTCGATGGGCCGAGTGGCCTCCTTCTGCACTGTATATTCTGTGTTCTATGAAACGCATTGCTCAGCGGTTAGCAGATCTCTCCTTGAAGTGACCTGGAACTGTGAAGATGCTGGCGGCAGTTTGCAGGAACAACTCGTAAACCAGTGAGAAAGAAAATGAGATGGGGGAGGGGAGAGAACCAAGGAAAAGGGGAAAGCGAACAAGAGACATCATTACAAGAGTGACGATTGAGCCTGTTTCAATTTTACAGCACATTTTACACGGCCAAATTAGTAGTGTTTGGCAACGGACTGTTCCTCCAGAAATATTGTTTTGAGGGTCAGTCATGTTGATGTTTATTGTGCATCTGGATGGTGTCAATGTGTCTTACTACTTTTTTTTTTTAAAAATTGTTACTTACTGCTGTTGAGAAATGGTATAGTATGAGAATTGCTGCAACTTTCAGCCCTTCAGAAGAAAGTATTTGAAAGCGAAAGGTTTTTTAAAACCAAGACAAGTTGTTTAGGAGCAAGTAGTGGGAAGCAATGCTATGTCCCAATTACAAGTGAAATTTAGCTAGCTCCATGGGCACTGAGAGAACTTACACAACAGACAGAATCGTCACCTTCTCACGTTGCAATCATTAACCTTTTCCTGAGTGGAATTTTTATTTTCTGAGCTTGAACATTGTAGACCAGACAAGCATGTTGGATGAACAAGCAACAACCAAGGATAGATATTCATAGAATCATAGAAACTCTATAGTGCAGAAGGGGCCCATTCGGGCCATTGAGTCTGTACCGACCCTCCGAAATAGCACCCTGCCTAGGCCCGTGTCCCCATCCGATCCCCCTAACTTCACCTCACATTTTGGACACTAGGGGGAAATTTAGCATAGCCAAGCCACCTAACCTGCAAATCTTTGGACTGTGGGAGGAAATTGGAGCACCTGGAGGAAACTCATGCAGGCACGGGGAGAAGGTGCAAACTCCACCCAGTCACCCAAGATCGAAATTGAACCCAGGTCCATGGCACTGTGAGGCAGCAGTGCAAACCACTGTGCCACCGTGCAATTGTTTATTATATTCCTCTGATTGGGAATTGTTCTAGCTTTTGCTAGTATTGATTCTCTTGTTGTATTATAGTTTTGGCAGCTGTCCTCAATACCTCTGCACAGCAGGAATGCCAGACATGCCATATAGAGGTCAACATAGTAACCATTAATCACCCCAGTAGGAGAGTCCTTCTGCCATGGCATAGCATCCCTAATTGCCTGTGCTAAATTTAATGCATATTTATGGTGCAAATCCAGGACTTGAACACGAAAGTCAAGGCTGGTTTTCCAATGCAGGACAGAGGGAGTGCTGCACTGTTGCAGATGCTGTATTTTAAATGATATGTCAAACTGACCCCGTCTTCCTTCTCAGGTGAACATGAAAGAACACATGGCAATATTTCAAAGAAAGCAGGGGCGTTATCCCATGGTCTCATGCCCAAATCTTACATCTCAATAAACATATTAAGAGCAGATTATCTGGTCATGGTCACATTGCTGTTTGTGGAACTTGTCGCGAGAACATTGACTGTCACATTTCCAACATTACAAGAATGACTGCACTTCAAAAGTACCTCATTGTTGTAAAGCAACCTGAGACATCCAAAGATCTTGAGAGGCACTATATAAATGCAAGTCTTTGTTTGTTTGAAATTTCTTGACATTCATGGGGAGGTTGATGGTGAGGACTGTTCTGTGAGGATAATGGCAGAGTTATTCAAATCAACCAGCAATATGTGACAATTTGCAACGAATGACGCATCTCTTCCTAACCACAGCTTGCTTTTTTTATATACACCAACAGCATGCGGAAGAATTGGGTTTGCCTGTGGTTCTCTCCCCTCCCCCCACCGTCCCCCACTCTCTAAATATACAAAAGCCTAGCAATGCTTACTGTCAAGGCCTTCACAGAAAAATGGCTACTTGGGTGGAATATGGTCGAGTTCCCAGTACTCATACCCCAGCTAGAATCCTTCCCTTCAGAAACAGAAAATGGAAAAAGTAATAAAAAATAGCAAGTACATTGAATCTGGATGGGATCCGATGTAGGAAGTCGGGGGGTGGGGGAAGGGGGGGGAAGTAAAACGGGGCCAGGAACAAAAAGCAGTAAGGGGGAAAGTGTAAGGCAGAGAAGCTATAGTCAAAAATCAAAAAGGGCCACAGTACAGAGTACAGTGACCGAGGAGAGTGTGAAAAGGGAGGTGGTCAATGCAGGATTGAGGGTGCTGTACCTAAATGCACGCAGTATACGGAACAGGGTAAATGAGCCTGTTGCGCACGTTGAAATTGGCCAGTACGATGTTGTGGGCATCACAAAGACGTGGCTGCAAGGGGATCAGGGCTGGGATCGAAATATACAAGGATATGTGTCCTATCGAAAGGTCAGGCAGATGGGCAAAGGGGGCGGGTTGCATTGTTTGTAAAGAATGAAGTTAAATCGATAGCAAGGAGCGATGTAGGATCAGAAGGCATATAATCTCTGGGTAGAGTTGAGGAATCGCAAAGGCAAAACGACCCTGATGGGAGTTATGTGCAGGCCCCCTAGCAGTAATCAGGATGTAGGGCAGAAAATAAATCAGGAGATAGAAAAGGCATGTAAAAAAAGGCAATATTACAATAATCATGGGGGACTTCAATATGCAGGTGGACTTGGAAAATCAGGTTGGTAGTGGATCCCAAGAAAAGGAATTTGTGGAATGTCTAAGAGATGTTTTTTTGGAGCAGCTTGTGACAGAACCTACTAGGGAACAAGCAATTCTGGATTTGGTGATGTGTAATGAGGCAGACTTGAATAGGGAACTTAAGGTGAACGAACCCTTAGGGAGCAGTGACCACAATATGATAGAATTTATCCTGCAGTTTGAGAGGGAGAAGCTGCAATCAGATGTAACAGTATTACAAATAAATAAGGGTAACTACAAAGACATGAGGGAGGAGCTGGCCAGAGTTGATTGGAGAAGGAGCCTGGCAGTGGAGCAGCAATGGCAGGAGTTTTTTGGGGGTTATTAGGGAGGCACAACAGAAATTCATCCCAAGGAGGAGGAAACATGCTAAGGGGAGGACAAGGCATTCATGGCTGACGAGGGAAGTCAAGGACAGCATAAAGCCTAAAGAAAAAGCATATAAAGTGGCGAGGAGTAGTGGGGATCCAGACGTTTGGGAAGCCTTTAAAAGCGAGCAGAGGACAACTAAAAAAGCAATAAGGGGGAGAAGATGAAGTACGAGTGCAGGCTAGATAGTAATATAAAGGAAGATAGGAAGAGATTTTTTCAATATATAAAAGGTAAGAGAGAGGCAAAAATAGACATTGGACCACTAGAAAATGTGGCTGGAGAAGTAAAAATAAGAAACAAAGAAATGGCAGACGAACTGAATAGTTACTTTGCATCAGTCTTCACGTGGAAGACACCAGTGGGATGCCAGAGCTCCAGAAGAACCAGGGGGCAGAGGTGAGTGCAGTGACCATTACTAAGGAGAAGGTTCTGGGGAAACTGAAAGGTCTGAAGGTGGAGAAGTCACCTGGACCGGATGGACTACACCCCAGGGTCCTAAAAGAGGTGGCTGAGGAAATTGTGGAGGCATTAGTGATGATCTTTCAAGAATCACTGAAGGCAGGAAGGGTCCCAGAGGACTGGAAGGTGGTGAATGTAACACCACTGTTTAAGAAGGGAGGGAGGCAGAAGACGGGAAATTATAGGCCGGTTAGCCTGACTTTGGTCATTGGTAAGATTTTAGAGTCTGTTATTAAAGATGAGATTGCGAAGCACTTGGAAGTGCATGATAAAATAGGACTGAGTCCGCACGGCTTTGTCAAAGGGAGGTTGTGTCTGACAAATCTGTTAGAGTTCTTTGAGGAGGTAACAAGCAAGTTAGACAAAGGAGAACCAGTGGACGTGATTTATTTAGATTTCCAGAAGGTCTTTGACAAGGTGCTGCATAGGAGACTGTTAAATAAGTTAAGAGCTCATGGTGTTCAGGGTAAGATCCTGACATGGATAGAGGATTGGTTGACTGGCAGAAGGCAAAGAGTGGGGATAAAGGGGTCATTTTCAGGATGGCAGCCAGTGACTAGTGGTGTGCGTCAGGGGTCTGTGGACCACAACTTTTTACAATATACATTAATGATCTGGAAGAAGGTACTGAAGGCACTGTGGCTAAGTTTGCAAATGATACAAAGATCTGTAGAGGAGCAGGTAGTATTGAGGAAGCAAGGGGGCTGCACAAAAGACTTGGACAAGCTAGGAGAGTGGGCAGTGAAGTGTCAAATGAAATACAATGTGGAACAGTGTGAGGTTATGCACTTTGGAAGGAGGAATCTAGGCATAGGCTATTTTCTAAATGGGGAAATGCTTCGGAAAGCAGAAGCACAAAGGGACTTGGAAGTCCTTGTTCACGATTCTCTTAAGGTTAATGTGCAGGTTCAGTTAGCAGTGAAGAAGGCAAATGCAATGTTAGCATTCATGTCAAGAGGGTTAGAATACAAGACCAGAGATGTACTTATGAGGTTGTATAAGGCTCTGGTCAGACCATATTTGGAGTATTGTGAGCAGTTTTGGGCCCCATACCTAAGGAAGGATGTGCTGGACTTGGAAAGGGTCCAGAGGAGGTTCACAAGAATGAGCCCTGGAATGAAGAACTTGTCGTATGAGGAACGTTTGAGGACTCTGGGTCTGTACTCGTTGGTGTTTAGAAGGATGAGAGGGGATATTATTAAAACGTACAAGATACTGCGAGGCCTGGATAGAGTGGACATGGAGAGGATGTTTCCACTTGTAGGAAAAACTAGAAGCAGAGGACACCATCTCAGATTAAAGGGACGATCCTTTAAAACAGAGATGAGGAGGAATTTCTTCAACCAGAGGGTGGTGAATCTGTGGAACTCTTTACCACAGAAGGATGAGAAAATATCAGCCATGATTGAATGGCGGAGCAGACTCGATGGGCCAAGTGGCCTAATTCTGCTCCTATGTCTGATGGTCTAATGGATGACTACGTCAGAGAGTTTTATAAAATTTACAATGCAGAAGGAGGCCATTCGGCCCAACGAGTCTGCACCGGCCCTTGGAAAGAGCACCCTACCTAAGCCCACACCTCCACTATATCCCTGTAATTCCATTTAATCTTTTTGGACACTAAGGGGAGTTTAGCATAGCCACCTAACCTGCGCATCTTTGGACTGTGGGAGGAAACCAGAGCACCCGGAGGAAACCCACGCAGACAGGGGGAGTGCGGCGCTGAGGACCCGGGTTCGAATCCTGGCCCCGGGTCACTGTCCGTGTGGAGTTTGCACATTGTCCCCATGTCTGCGTGGGTCTCACCCCCCCAACCCAAAGAGGTGTAGGTTAGGTGGATTGGCCACGTTTTTTTAAAACTTTGTCTTTAGTTTTCAATATTCATTCAATATTTAACTGAACGTAAACACCAGAGTAATTTAGTAGAGTTGAGCAATGAGAATAATTTAAAACCTAGTGTATTGATCATACCTATCTAAAATCTGCATTGGAAAATTTACACCCACCCAGTCAGTAAAATCTCGATGGTTCATTGGTACATTGCATTGGTCACAAACAATACTTCCAAAGTACAGTTCCTACACTGAATTGTACAGGTTTTAAAGCTAATTTATTATGCAAACTATAAATACTAGCTATGCTGTAGGAGGAAGAAAACCAGAAGAGCCAGTGTTACTTCCTCTCATTTAACACTTACATTATACACCTAAAATGATTTTACAGGGTACACCTCATTTATTGATGAGATGACAATTGAGCTGATCCCAGATCTCTTCTTCTGCCCCATCCGATCTCATTGCAACAAGATAGGCAATGTACAGACAATTAGTCATATCTTTATTTTCTTTCCTTTGGAAAAGTGCCGCCTTCCAAACTGCACTTCTGTTCAACAGTGTCATTAGGATCAGAAACCTACATAAAAAATTGTGTACACTACCCATGGACTGTCATTCTATGGCATTACGTCTTGGTACATTGCCAATTGCCTGCCTTTTCAGTCAGAAAAGGTACACATTTCCCTACCAATTTTCTCCCTGCGCTCCAGAACGCATTGGCTTCAACCAAAACATTGTCCAGTTGGCCTTTGGGTGCATTCAGTGCCTCATCCAACAGCTCTTCTTCATCAAACCTTCTTCATGGGTCATTAGCTGAGACAATGAATGTTGGGTGACAGATTACTCTGGAGGCATCAAAACCAAGCAGTTGTTAGCAGACGTCAGCCCTGACCAGGGTCATGAATTGTGATCAGAAGAGCAAACCTAGGTTGCCCTTATCAAAGCAGAGACCAATAGAAACATCCCTAATATGACCCCAGTTGATCTCACCTCAACTAATATTGATTGATGTGTTGGTTCAAACATACAAATCATCAGGGAAGTCCTGTGTGTTGCGTTTATTGCTGTACTAGTTTATTTTGAGGGTTAAGTGCCAGTTTGAAGCTGTTCCTCAAACTATTTGCTGGCTTCTGCTCCAATTTGCATCTTATACAACTGATGGCTGGCTCTCTCAGTTTCATTTACATTAAGTCTAATAGAAAAATTCAGGTGGTTACAATTATTACCTTATTATACCTGTTGACTTAGAATGCAGTAGCACAGTGGTTAGCATTGTTGCTTCACAGCACCAGGGTCGATTCCCGGCTTGGGTCACTGTCTCTGCAGTCTGAACGTTCTCCCTGTGTCTGCGTGGGTTTCCTCCGGGTGCTCCGGTTTCCACCCACAAGTCCCGAAAGATGTGCTTGTTAGGTGAATTAGACATTCTGAATTCTCCCTGTGTGTACCCGAACAGGCGCCGGAATGTGGCGACTAGGGGCTTTTCACAGTAACTTGTGACAATAATAATAAAGATTGTTATTATTACAGTTTAATGTTTACTCATGTGGTGTTGAAAAGAAACTTGATTTAGTGATTAATAAAGGGCAAAAAATATATAAATGTTCATAGTTTTTATGTTGATCACTTTGGTCACTAAGCATTTTAATTATTTTCATTCACACTTTGCTTTTAGCAATATGCCCCATCAGTGTTTGAGAAGTATGTGAAAGATATCACTATTAGGAACAAGAAATTTACCTTGACTCTGTATGACACAGCAGGTAAGATTCTTCAATGAATTTCAGTTTTGGTACTTTTATTAACATTTTTTAAATATGCTACAACGTAAGCCTGAGCATAAGGCAAGGAAAGCTCTAGATGTGTTCTGTGGCCTGCGCTGAGTTACCTGATTTCAACTACAGCAGCAATAGAGGGACTACTGTTGAGTTCAGTCAAAATCAAG
Source organism: Scyliorhinus canicula (assembly GCF_902713615.1). Taxonomy (NCBI): domain Eukaryota; kingdom Metazoa; phylum Chordata; class Chondrichthyes; order Carcharhiniformes; family Scyliorhinidae; genus Scyliorhinus; species Scyliorhinus canicula. The sequence continues at coordinate 41,941,147 of NC_052146.1, read as the reverse complement.
GCTGTACGATGCAGTTTTGATGGAGTGCTGTCCTGTCAGAGGTATCATCTTTCAGATGAGACATTGTATCGAGGCTTGGTCTATCCTCTCAGGTGGAAGTAAAAGATCCCATGGCACTATTTCAATGAATAGCAGGGAAGTTATCCCTGATATCCTGGCAAATGTTCATCCCTTAATCAATGTCACAAAAAGATTATCTCGTCATTATTATATTGCAATATGTGGGAGATTCTGTGTGCAAATGGCTGTTAGATTTCTAACATTCCAGGAATAACTACACTTCCAAAGTATTTCATTGGTTGTAAAGTGCTTTGGACAGCTAGTGGTCATGAAAGGTGCTTTATAAATGCAAGTTTATTTTTCCCCCTAATAACCCTTGGCAATACGTAGGAAAGTAATTAGTCAAAATGTTAGTTCCAGATTTTGTCAGTGACTCCTAGCTATTTTCAGACTGTAGACATAGTCAGGATCAATTTATGTTACTTACAAATGCAGGATCTGTTCAATTTATTAATATTTAAATATTCATAAACATAATAAGAAGTTAAAAGTTAGACTTAGCCGAGGATTATATATGTAGAACCAAACAAATTAATTGATCATCAGTAGGGATGTTGTTTGCATGCGCAAAGAAAACTTTCAAGCAGTGTCAGCATTTACAATATTCTTGTTTTCCAATTTATAGAATGTTGCACACAGGAGCATTGATACCGCCAATGATGTTAGATGTTTACTCATTGAAACAATTAATCAGAAACGTTGTTCCGTCATATATGTATGGCAATAAAATATATCATCAATCATAAGTTTATGTTAGTTACTTTTGAAATCAATTCATTTTTCACCTTTCTTGTTAACAATATCCCTGATCAGTATTCAAAGTTTGCGACTGCTACTGATCACCTCTTTACGGCACATAGAGTTTTGCTAACTACAAGCGTGCAAATATTTGAACTTGTGGGGTCCACAGGTTACAAGAAACTACGGTCACGATTCTGCCAAAAAGATTTGAAGTTAATTTGTGGCGGGCTTTTGAGGGAGTTTCCCGCTGGCTCTACAGTTTAGCCCACACTTAGAATTATTTTTAGCACTGAGGAGCTCAACTCCGAGATCGGGGCACCCTTTTGAAATCAACCCCACACCCCCGCCCATGTCGCCTCCCCCCCCCACACTCATGGACTCCAGCCGACAACTCCCAAGTGAGGGCACCCTGCTCTGGGGTCCCAGGGTCCCCCCTCCAGGCCCCACCAAGCCACCTTACAGCACCCCCTCCCTTCCAGGAACCCACCCATTACCCCCAACCTCCCGGAGGCCCCTACGTACCTGCCGTGCACTCCCCTGCACGTCAACCCCCCCCCATCACCCTCATTTCATGGGCATGTCCTCCCTTGGCCCCTGACCCTTGGCAGTGCCACCCTGGCACTCGAGCACCCTTGCACTGCCACCCTGGCCAGGGAGCCACCCTGCATTTACTCTGACCACCCAGGGGTCTCCGATGGCCCAGGAGACCCACCCCCTCGAGTGCCGTTCCACCTGGTCAACGTTTGTGTGGACCAGCACTAATTGGTGCCCGGCTGCAGCCTCCCTGGGGAGGCCGAAGAATTGAGGGAGGCGGGTGGATCCCGGGAGGGTAGGTCGTAAGTAGGTTTACGACCTACTTCCACCAGCGTCATTTGGCCGGGGTTCCGACTCCGACATCTTGTGGGACTTTGGTGAATTTCACGAGGTGCGGAGCCTGTTGAGAGGCTCGCTGGAGGTCTCTCCCAGGATCCTCCAGCCGCGTTGTGCTCTCGCTTGAGCGCAACATGGCAAGAGAATCACGCTGTACAGGTGAACTGAATATTTGTGTGTGATACATTTCACCCAGGGTGTCTGAGTTGTTGTGCCAACCTGCACTTTTACATATGGGTTGTAGTCTGAAGCAATGGAAAGTAATGGTAGTGGCTCCAACTTTCTTTCCATCACATAGTGAAGTGAAAAATTCACCACTATTCTTAGAATTCCCCCTATACCAAAAAAGGGTCAATATTCTAAATGGTGAACAGGGATTCTCACTCCCTGACTCTTATGCAGACTTAGGCGGGTGCTATTCAGGTCAAACTGGTGTTTCAAGTTATCCCCTGGCATAACCCATTCCCCGGTATAACCCATATCTTCATAGAAGAATTGTATCTACTTACCACTTAGTAGCATCGATCCTGGGTCCCGCGTTGCTAAGTAAGTAAAGTAGACTTTGTAATATCCACTGTTTCAGGTTAAAACTTTAAGTTATTTTATTTTTCTTTTTTCTTTTAAAAGATAAAATCGCTGTCTTTACAGAAAAGTAAAAAGATCTTGCTTCTGGATTCTCCTGGTTGGCTGATCAGACCTTCCTGGGCCTCCTTGACAATCTCTCTTCTTTATCTGTTGGTTTTCTCCCGGTTGTTTTGCGGTTGTGCTCGGTTTGCGTGTTCAGTCCCTCCTATGACCGAGATAACTCTACTAGCTGAGAGTAAGAGTGTGTGCCTGGCTGAGAGCGATTCAGGATATATATCACCATTCTAACAGCCTTGCTGATTACATGACATTATTTTAAAGTTTTGTCTTCGGCTTCTTAACGCAATACTTTCTTTGTCCATTTGATTCTACATCTAGTTTCCTTAATGTCTAACATGTGAATGCCTTCATGTTAAGCTTGACCTTAGTTTTTTTGTCAGATCACTGGCAGGGAGGCTTCCTGCTAATTATTCTGTGGCGTTCCAGCCTTTCAATCCCTTATCATCTTTAAGCATTGTATTTTCTTGTATTCCTAAATGTTTCAAGTTATATTCTTCCCTTTTTACAATTTTACAAAAAGGTGTTGACTGCTTTTTGAAAAGAAGCAGTTAGCTCCGGTGAATTGCCCCGTATTAAAATCAACTGTTCTCTCCAGATTTCCACTTGTAACTGGTGTCATTAAGTTTCTATCATTCACAAATACATTCTATTTCAAGTAATTCAAACTTAAGATTCTGGTAATTCCCATCAATAGCTTGCAAAACTAATTCACTTCTATTAAAGGGTAAAAAAACTCATTCTCTTTATGTAACTTAAAACTTAATTTTTATAAAAAGTTCTCCGACTTTAACTAAAGGTATCAGGTAGGTCGAAGCATGAGCTGCTTCGTTATCTCAAGGCCTGTGTGATAATGGCTGTCTGCATTCTAAAGAACTTTTGTCTGCAGTTAACCCTTCGAGGGCCTTCTGCTATATCATTTTTTAGCATTTCATTACGTTCACGTTTATAGGACCTTTTCTGTTACTTTGCCTTTTTCTCATGTTCCTTGGGTCTTATCATCAGACCTTCATGTTTCAAATTACATCTTTCGCATTTTTCTTAACAATAGGTGACCAGCAATATCCCATTTTTACCACCCACCAATGACATAGGTTGGAAAGATTTACTGAAACTGCTTTTCTGCATTATGAACACACCTTCCATGGCCATCAAGCACGGAGGTGGGAGCCAAACCCAGTACTTCTGGCTTAGAGGCAGGGACGCTACCCACTGCGCCACAAGACTTCCTTAAATATATAGTACAAAGGCTTATTGCATGAATATGAACTGCTTAACATTTGCTGGTTAGTTCTTGGTTTCATTGTCATGTTATTACATTAATACTTGATGTACAACTTTGTTCCAACAACACCGTCCTCATTTTCCATTTTGAATGTTTAAGCTTCTCTGTTGTCACTGATGAATTTGATTTAGGGAGGCAATAGCATTTGAACAAAAAAACATCTGTGGCACACCTTTCCCAGTTAAATTGTGAATGTCTCATTACTTCAGTGGTAAAACATTTCACAACAGAACAGGAGTTTGATGGCTCAATAATGAAAAATGGGAATTCTTAGGCACAAATATTCTGAGGTACAATACGGCCTTATTTTAAATAACTAGAATTTAGATTGCGCACAATCTGTTCAATTATATAAGAGATCCAATGTACATCTGTCACTTTTTAAATGTCTATTTTTTTCAAATGCAGCAATTTGATGTTGCCTTTTCTGATGAGGAACTAGGAATTTACAAGCACTTGCAAATCTACAAACTTGCTCCACTAATGACAATTAACTTTGGTATCTACCTCTTCAGAAATTAGATTCAAAGGGATGGACCAATTTAAAGGGGGCTGAAAGCAAACAGTAGAGTAGTAATATAGTACATTGTGAACTGCATGTTACAATGTCAAGGTCAAGAACACCAAAACATTGGGTGATCTAGCTATGGAACCTGAACCTCCCTTAAAGTGTGAGCTTGTTACTTAGGAGTGTCTGACATTGGTACAAAGCCATTTCCTGCCAGGGTTGGACTTAGTTTGATTAACCACAGGAAGGAGCTGACTAAATATTATCAGTTTAAAAGTGAATCCCATTTTCAACTGAATTTTCTTGTCAATTCAATGAAATGCTAATCAGTGTCAAACACATTCACTGGGAATTAGCTCAGTCCTAAACAGGCAGCTTTGGCAATTTGGGTAGTTCTCCTCCAGTTGAAGCCAATTCCCTTGAACATTTCTTTATTTTTCTCATAGAGTTTTTACAGCAAGGAAGGAGGCCCATCCCATGTCTGCGCTGGCCATCCAGCACCTATTTACTCTAATCCCATTTTCCAGCACTTGGTCTGTAGCCTTGTGTGCTATGGCATTGCAAGTTCTCATCTAAATACTTCTTATAAAGAGGTTTTGTAAATTGGTTAATTTAGTTTGTTGATGTCTTCATTGGAAATGCAGAGGGATGTTGCAAATAATTGAGATTAATTCCTCATGAAGAGATGTGTCTGATTAATGGGGTGTTAGGAGAAAAAAAAATCAATGGATTCTGCATCAGATTGCACTCCCCCTCGATAGAGGTGCCATAAAATGCATTTTTATAGCATCATTCACATCAGCAGGATGTTAAAGTTCCTCACTGACAATTATTTGCTTTTGAATTGCCACCCAAATTGCTACCCAAATTGCCAATTGTACAAAAAAACAAAGAACAGTACAACACAGGAACAGGCCCTTTGGCCCTCCAAGCCAGCGCCGATCATTTGTCCTATTTAGACCAACTGCCTGTATCCTTCTATACCCAGTCTGTTCATGTGTCTATCTAGATAAGTCTTAAAGTTCGGTCACATATCTGTCTCTATTGGCAGTGCATTCCAGGCCACCACCGCCCTCTGTGTAAAAAAACGTCTCCTGCACATCTCCACTGAACCTATCCCTTTAATCTTGAACTGGTGCCCCCTTGTAATTGTCATTTCCGCCTTTGGAAAAAGCCTCCAGCTGTTCACCCTATCTATACCCCTAATAATTTTATAAACTTCTATCAGGTCGCCCCTCAACCTCCATATTTCTGGGGAGAACAATCCCAGTTTATTCAATCTCTCTTCATAGCTAATACCCTCCATACCAGGCAACATCCTGGTAAACCTTTTCTGTACTCTCTCCAAAGCCTTCACGTCCTTCTGGTAATGTGGTGAACATAATTGGACACAGTATTCTAAATCTGGCTTAACCAATCTTCTATATAACTTGAACATAATTTATGAACTTTTATACACGATGCCCCATCCTATGAAGGCAAGCATGCCATATGCTTTCTTTAACACCATTTCTACCTGTGCTGCCACTTTTAAGGATCTGTGGACCTGCATGCCCAGATCTCTCTGTGTCTCGATGCTCCTGATGGTTCTGCCATTTATTTTATAGTTCCCACCTGAATTGGATCTACCAAAATGCATCACCTCGCATTTGTTTGGGTTAAATTCCATCTGCTATTTCTCTACCCAATTTTGCAGCCTATCTATGTCCTGCTGTATTCTCTGACAATCTTCATCACTATCCTGCATCTCCTGAAGCCGAATTAAGATGGCGCTGGAGCGAGGAGACTTCTTGCAAGCTGTGCCCAGCATACCCTCTAGTTCTATCTTTTACTCTCGTTCTATGCTTCTAAAACTTCATTCTAACTCTTTTAAACTCTCTAACAATGTTCTAATTCAATTACCTACCTACCTACCTCATATTAAGTTGATCTTTTCTCTGTACCTTGCTATAACTGTAACATTATATTCTGCAGTCTCTCCTTCCCCATGTACGGTATGCATTGTTTGTACAGCATGCAAGAAACAATACTTTTCACTGTATACTAATACATGTGACTAATAAATCAAATCAAATCAAAATCAATCTTAGTATCATCCGTAAACTTGCTAATCAGACCAGCTATGTTTTCTTCCAAGTCATTTATATATATATTTTTTTTTATAAATTTAGATTACCCAATTATTTTTTCCAATTAAGGGGCAATTTAGCATGGCCAATCCACCTACTGAATGAAATGAAATGAAATGAAAATTGCTTATTGTCACGAGTAGGCTTCAAATGAAGTTACTGTGAAAAACCCCTAGTCGCCACATTCCGGCGCCTGTCTGGGAAGGCTGTTACGGGAATCGAACCGTGCTGCTGGCCTGCTTTCAAAGCCAGCGATTTAGCCCTGTGCTAAACAGCCCCTAGGGTTGTGGGGGCGAAACCCACGCAGACACGGGGAGAATGTGATCATTTATATATATATTACAAACAGCAGAGGTCCCAGTACTGATCCCTGCGGAGCACCACTAGTTACAGACCTCAATTCGGAAAAACCCTCTTCCACTGCTACCCTCTGTCTTCCATGGCCAAGCCATTTCTGAATCCATCCAGCTAATTCACCCCTGACCGCATGTGATTTAATCTTTTGCACCAGCCTGCCATGAGGGACCTTGTCAAATGCTTTACTTAAGTCCATGTAGAAGACATCCACTACCCTTCCCTCGTCATTTTTTTCACCTGAAAAAAATTAATTAAACAGTGAGACATGACCTCCTTCATACAAAACCATGCTGCCTGTCACTAATAAGACCATTCACTTCTAAATGTGCATAGATCTCATCTCAGAATCTTTTCCCACAAATTCACTAAATTAGAGGCTCACTGGCCTCTAATTACCCGAGTTATCCTTGCTACCCTTCTTAAACAACGGTACAACATTGGCTATTCTCCAATCCTCTGGGACCTCACCTGGACACAAAAATTTCTGGTAGAGGCCCAGCAATTTCATTTAGTCTCCCTCATTAATCTGGGACAGATGCTATCTGGCCCTGGGGACTTGTCTACCTTAATGCTTTTTAACACCCCTTACACTTCCTCCCTCATAATCATGATTTGTTCTAAAGTGTTTACATATCCCTCTGAGACACCACCAATCAACGTGTCCCCTCTCCTTTGTGAATACTGATGCAAAGTTCTCATTAAGGATCTCACCTACTTCCTTTGGTTCTACGCATGATTTCCCTCCTTTGTCCTTGAGTGGACCAAGTTTCTCTTGCTACCTTCTTGTTCCTAATATACGTATAAAATGCCTTGATATTCTCCTCAATCCTGTCTGCTAAGGACAAATAGGAGGAGGTCGGAGTACGTTCGGCTGTACCGGGGACGAGACAGGGGTGCCCCCTGTCCCCCTTGCTCTTCGCTGGCCATGGAACTGGAGGGGCCTGGTGCGGGGTGGGGAGGAGCATCGAGTGTCGCTTTATGCGGACGACCTGTTGCTGTATGTGGCGGACCCGGTGGGGGGGATGCCGGAGGTGATGAGGATTCTTAGTGAATTTGGGGGTTTCTCTGGGTTTCAGTTGAACCTGGGCAAGAGCGAGTTTGTGGTGCATCCGGGGGATCGGGAGGAGGGGGTTGGTAGGCTCCCACTGAAGCAGGCAGGGAAGAGCTTCAGGTACCTAGGTGTCCAGGTGGCTGGGAGTTGGGGGGCCCTGCACAAGCTCAATCTCACAAGGTTGGTGGAGCAGATGGAGGAGGAGTTCAAGATGTGGGATATGTTACCGCTGTCACTGGCGGGGAGGGTGCAGTCCGTTAAGATGACGGTGCTCCCGAGGTTTTTGTTCCTGTTCCAATGCCTCCCCATCCTTATCCCGAAGGCCTTTTTTAGGAGGGTCAACAGGAGTATCACGGGATTTGTGTGGGCGCATGGGACTCCGAGGGTGAGAAGAGTGTTCCTGGAACGGGGCAGCGATAGGGGGGGTCTGGTGTTGCCCAACCTCTGTGGGTACTATTGGGCTGCCAATGCAGCGATGGTGCGTAAGTGGGTAATGGACGAGGAAGGGGCAGCATGGAAGAGGATGGAGGTGGCGTCATGTGTGGGCACGAGCCTGGAGGCGCTGGTAGCAGCGCCGTTGCCGCCACCTCCAACGAGGTATACCACGAGCCCGGTGGTGGCGGCTACCCTCAAAATCTGGGGGCAATGGAGACGGCATAGGGGAGAAGTGGGGGGCTCGATGGAGGCCCCGTTGTCCCAGGGAGCATTGATGGCGGATTTCTGGGCTGGCATAGGGTAGCGGTTAGGAGGTTGAGGGACCTGTTTGTGGAGGGGAGGTTCGCGAGCTTGGGGGAGTTAGAGGGGAAGTTTGGGCTCCCCGGGGAACATGTTTAGGTACATGCGGGTGAGGGTGTTTGCCAGGCAGCATGTGGAGGGGTTCCCCTTGCTGTCCCCACGTAGGGTGCGGGACAGGGTGCTCTCGGGGGTGTGGGTCGGAGGAGGGAGGATTTCGGACATATACCGGGTGATGCAGGAGGTAGACGAGGCCTCGGTGGAGGAACTGAAGGGTACATGGGAAGAGGAGCTGGGTGAGGAGATTGAGGAGGGGACGTGGGCGGATGCCCTGGAGAGAGTGAATTCCTCCTCTTCCTGTGCGAGGCTTAGCCTCATACAGTTCAAGGTGCTGCATAGGGCCCACATGATGGGGACAAGGATGAGTAGGTTTTTCGGGGGCGAGGACAGGTGTGCTAGGTGCTCGGGGAGTCCAGCGAACCACGCCCATATGTTTTGGGCATGCCCAGCGCTGGGGGAGTTTTGGAAGGGGGTAGCAAGGACGGTGTCGAGGGTGGTGGGATCCAGGGTCAAGCCAGGCTGGGGACTCGCAATTTTTTGGGTTGCGGTGGAGCCGGGAGTGCAGGAGGCGATAGAGGCCGGTGTTCTGGCCTTTGCGTCCCTAGTAGCCCGGCGGAGGATCTTGCTCCAATGGAAGGATGCGAGGCCCCCAAGCGTGGAGGCCTGGATCAATGATATGGCGGAGTTCATTAAATTGGAGAAGGTGAAATTTGCCCTGAGGGGATCAGTACAAGGGTTCTTTAGACGGTGGCAGCCTTTCCTGGACTTCCTGGCGGAACGGCAGCAGTGACCGGGGTGGGGGGGGGGGGGGGGGGGGGTCTGGTTCGGTGGGAGGGAGAACTGTGTACATGGGTTTGTGGGGTGTGGCGGGTGTTATTTATTTCCTTTTTGTTGTTTGGGTGTTCTTTTGTTTTTTCTTTTGTTTGTAGTTGCTTTTGAAGTTGGGTGGGTGTTGTTCTTGGGTTGTTACCGTGGTTGTTTTGTTAATATTGTTGTGATGTTTATATTTTGTAAAAATTTCAATAAAAATTATTTTTTAAAAAGGACATTTCGGTACCCCTTTCTGCCCTCCTAACTCCCTTTTTGAGCTCTTTTCTACTTTCCCTGTAATCTTCAAGTTACTCATCTATTTTTAGTTGCCTAGACCTAATGTATGCATCCTTTTTCTAGACTTGCAATGTCCCTGGTCATTCTTGGTTCCTGAATCCTGCTTTTCCTTTTCATTGGCACATGCCTGTCCTTCACTCCCCAGCAACTGCTCCTTAAAAGACTCCCACATGCCAAATGTGGATTTACCCTCAAACAGCCTCTCCCAAACAACAACCTCTAAATCCTGCCTAATCTGGTTGTAGTTAGCGTTCCCCCAATTTAGCACCTTAACCCTAGGACAACATTCGTCCTTTTCCATGAATATCCGAAAGCTTATGGAATTGTGGTCACTGTTCGCCACATGTTCCCCCACTACCACTTTAAGGAATAACAGCTAACGGGATTATTATTTAAATGATAAAATATTAAAACATGCCGCTGTGCAGAGAGACCTGGGTGTGCTAGTGCATGAGTCGCAAAAAGTTGGTTTATAGGTGATCAAGAATGCAAATGGAATTTTGTCCTTCATTGCTAGAGGAATGGAGTTTAAGACTAGGGAGGTTATGCTGCAATTGTATAAGGTGTTAGTGAGGCCACACCTGGAGTATTGTGTTCAGTTTTGGTCTCCTTACTTGAGAAAGGACGTACTAGCACTGGAGGGTGTGCAGAGGAGATTCACTAGGTTAATCCCAGAGCTGAAGGGGTTGGACTACGAGGAGAGGTTGAGTAGACTGGGATTGTACTCGTTGGAATTTAGAAGGATGAGGGGGGAATCTTATAGAAACATAAAATTATGAAGGGAATAGATAGAATAGATGTGGGCAGGTTGTTTCCACTGGCGGGTGAAAGCAGAACTAGGGGGCATAGCCTCAAAATAAGGGTAAGTAGATTTAGGAGGAACTTCTTCACCCAAAGGGTTGTGAATCTAGGGAACTCCTTGCCCAGTGAAGCAGTAGAGGTTCCTTCATTAAATGTTTTTAAGATAAAGATAGATAGTTTTTTGAAGAATAAAGGGATTAAGGGTTATGGTGTTCGGGCCGGAAAGTGGAGTTGAGTCCACAAAAGATCAGCCATGATCTCATTGAATGGCGGAGCAGGCTCGAGGGGCCAGATGGCCTACTCCTGCTCCTAGTTCTTATGTTAATGACCTGGCCGGGCTCGTTCCCATGTACTAGCCCCAGTATAGCCCCCTCTCTAGCCGGACTATCCACATATTGTTCCAAAAAACCTTCCTGGACACACTGAACAAATTCCTCACCATCCGGACCCCTAGCCCTAAGGGATTTCCATTCGGTATAAGGAAAATTAAAGTCTTCCACTGCAACAACCCTATTATTTCTACATCTATCCAGAATCTGCTTCCATATCTGTTCTTCCTGTAACGCAGAAATGCCCATGCCCAGGGCCAGTGCAACTACTTGGCAAACGAGGCAGTCACTTAGAGCGGCAACATTTGGGAGATGGTGAAAAGCTGAATGAACTATTCATGAAACTAGATAAATAAGCAAACAGTTCTCAGCGGTGGGACTGAAAGGCCTAGATCGACTGATTTTCCATCCACATTGTTATAATCCTAGGCCAGACCCCCAAATTTTGGTAAGATCTGGTTGGGGATTAATAACATTTTGTTTAAAGTAGACAGAGTGTGAGATTCAATATATTGATAAGAGAATAAAGAAAGCCACAAGTTCTACGGGTTTTGGACAAACAAAAATAAATTTTATTATACAATATCGAAAAGCTGAAACAATTTATAATGCCTATCTTAGACCTTTAACATTCAGAGTTCATATGAGGCACATGTGAATTAACTGGCAAACTGTGATTGAATAAATACACCACACTGTACAATAAATAGCAAATGTGACCAAGAAAGATTTCTCAGCAACTCACCCAGACGTCAGTAAACATTGTGACTTAACCCATCTTGCTTAAACTCGGCACCTTCATGAGGGACTCCAAACTTTTCACTTTCAAAGATCAAGCCTCTGAATTCCCTCAAGGCCGCTCCAACATGGATTGCCTCAATGGCTGCACACTTCCCAGGATTTCAGCCTCATCTCCTGAGAATCCGTTCCCCTGGATTTCCAAGTCTGCACTCTAGCATCTCCTTACTGTTGCAGTTCTTTAACAGCAGACTAGCTTCAATCGGCTGGCCCTGACCCTAGATTTCCCCATGTCCCAACCTCCCCAGCTACACAAAGCTATAAATGACTCCCAGGGGCCAGGGCTGCTTCTTGGCCCTAACTCTTTCCAGCATGGAATTAGGCCACTTTCTGCCACATTTTCAGTTCCCCAGGACATCTCCTGAGTCCTAACTGCACAGAGCCAGCTAACAGCTACACCTTTTCCCTGTTGCAGAACACTCACTCCCCCAGCAAACTTAGATGATGATGTAGCCTTCCAGGGCTCAGTGAATGCTTTAAAATTGATTGTAGCTCTTTTTCCCAAAACAAAACACCTCTCTGGGCTGCATTTTCTTTTTGCATGCAGTGCAGAAACTTCGGGTGTGATTCTCCGGAAAAATTCCTAAGTTCACTTGTGACGGGATGTTCAGGGAGTTTCCCGCCGGCTCTGCCTGTGAGTTCCCCACTACTATTCAATGACACTTAGTTCACTTTAGTGCTGGGGAGCTGAACTCCGAGATCGGGCTGCCATTTTGAAAGGGTGCCCTGATCTCTAAGTGAGTTTTACACCTCCCATCCAAGGGCAATGTCACCCCCCACACACATGGGCACTACCCCATACCCCCCAAGTGAGGACACCCTGCTATGGGGGACTCCTCCTCTTCAGGCCACCCCCCCCTCCCCAAGCCCCTTGACAGGACCCCTCCCTCCAAGGACCCGTCAACCCCCCCCCCCAATCTCCCAGAGGCCTCTACTTACCTGCTCTGCATATCCCCACGCTTGAATACTCCCCTCCACCTTTCATGGCCATGGTCCTCCTCGGCCCCTGGCACTTGGGCACCCTTGCACCAGGCAGTGTTCCTGCTGACTTGGCAATGCCATTCGGGCTCCTTGCCAACTGGGCATTGCCAAGGTTCCCACGTTCCAGTAGGAGGGCCAGGGAGCCACCCTGCACTCGCCCTGACCACCAGGGGTCTCCGATGGCTCAGGAGACCCCCTGGGTGCTGTCCCACCTGGTCCACATTTGTGTGGACCAGTGCAGAGTCTGCACGTTCTCCCCGTGTGTGCGTGCGTTTCCTCCGGGTGCTCCAGTTTCCTCCCACAGTCCAAAGACATGCAGGTTAGGTGGATTGGCCATGATAAATTGCCCATAGTGACCAAAAAAGGTTAGATGGGGTTTTTGGGTTGCGGGGATAGGGTGGAAGTGAGGGCTTAAGTGGGTCGGTGCAGACTCGATGGGCTGAATGGCCTTCTGCACTGTATGTTCTGTGTTCAGGAATGGCAGTGGCTTGGCTGCTGACCAACCTGAGGCAGGTGGTCAGTCAACGCAGTTACGTGGCCAATTAGCAGCCTTTTATTCGGGATTTTACAAGCATCAGCACAGACAGCACTCTCTTCCTGTTGAGTGGTACATCGAGACCGTCTCCAGCAGCTTCCCAGCAGAGGGGCCTTCCATTCTGGCTGCTCTACAGCTCACTCTCCCCTCACAGCTCTGATGTACTCTTATCGTACAAAAAAATCTTTCTATATAAAGATAACTCTTTATAATCTCAGAGACAATTTAAAATTGACACTCTGGTGACCATTCCCCAACAATAGGAGGTGGTTTAACTCCATAACTCTTAATAATTTACAGTTCCTTAGGTTTCTTTATGTTTGCGTGGAAATATTTTCAGTATCTTTAAGCTCTGCACTTAATGAATGTTTGTAACTTCCGGTATTATGCTGCGGTGAACACTCCATGGCTTTAATTTTAGAATAGGTCAATCAAATCTGCACAAAGTGGTGGGTTGACCATTGCCATTTACAGATTCATCCTTTGCCCTTTTGTGGCTGCACCTACAGCCTAATTGCCTTTCTTTACAGCGATACCAGTTGTAGTATATGGAATGCAGTAATCTTCTATTGCACATTTGGGACTCTAGCACTGCCAAGACTTAGTCAGGTGGTTTCAGAAGTGGAAATATAAGGCTGTAACATAGGAATAACACAATCATTTTCATCTGTCAGTGTGATATTGTTTTGTGATAAGTAAAATGAGAAAAATACTGAAGTATCACATTGCAAAAGTTCATATTGCAGCAGACAAACTGGTTGTTTTAGTGCTCCAGGAAATGAGATGATCCAAAAGTTCCAAACACACCAACCCAACAGTCACATTCTACCCAGATTGTATAAAAACAAATAGCCAATGCTTTTTTGGTGCTTTGTTTATGACTGTTACATCTTATGGTACTGGACAAAGATAAGCAGTAACCCATGCTTCAGTACGTCTGATTGTTAATGTACTTAAACCTGATTGTTAATGTACTTAAACCTAACTAAATCTTAAAACTATGCTGGGCAGCACGGTGGCCTAGTGGTTAGCACAACCGCCTCACGGCGCTGAGGTCCCAGGTTCGAATCCCGGCCCTGGGTCACTGTCCGTGTGGAGTTTGCACATTCTCCCCGTGTCTGCGTGGGTTTCGCCCCCACAACCCAAAAATGTGCAGAGTAGGTGGATTGGCCACCCTAAATTGCCCCTTAATTAGAAAAAAATAATTGGCTAATCTAAATTTATAATAAAAAAAAAAAAAAACTATGCTATCCAAGGAGTGACAGGGGAAATATGCAGATTGCAAGGAAGCATTTATACTCGGGTATTAGGATGACATGCAAAGAAAAACTTTGCAGGATAATGCACAACAGGATCACTGCATGCGGCCTGCATACATTGGAAACCATGTGGGAACACTCCTTGCAACTTCCAAAAGGTTCTGGCTGCACTCAAGGCCCTGTGCTTGCTTATCTCCAGAGATTTATGCAGTGTTGGTGAAAATATGGGGGCAGTTCAATTAACTACCATTAGAAATCATGGAGGAAAATAAACTTACCATGCTCTCCTGAAAGGTGTGGGTACAATTTCATGAGGCATAGCCACCCTCCTACCTTGTCCAGGTAGCTTTTCTTCAAGTATGAGGTGAGACTGGGCAGCACGGTAGCATGGTGGTTAGCATAAATGCTTCACAGCTCCAGGGTCCCAGGTTCAGTTCCCGGCCGGGTCACTGTCTGTGCGGAGTCTGCACGTCCTCCCCGTGTGTGCGTGGGTTTCCTCCGGGTGCTCCGGTTTCCTCCCACAGTCCAAAGATGTGCGGGTTAGGTGGATTGGCCATGCTAAATTGCCCGTAGTGTCCTAAAAAGTAAGGTTAAGGGGGGGTTGTTGGGTTACGGGTATAGGGTGGATACGTGGGTTTGAGTAGGGTGATCATTGCTCGGCACAACATCGAGGGCCGAAGGGCCTGTTCTGTGCTGTACTGTTCTATGTTCTATGAGACGCGGGCAGCACGGTGGCGCATTGCGGCCTCACAGCGCCGAGATCCTTGGTTCGCTCCCGGCTCTGGGTCACTGTCCGTGTGGAGTTTGCACATTCTCCCCGTGTTTGCATGGGTTTCGCCCCCCAACAACCCAAAAGATGTGCAGGATAGGTGGATTGGCAACGCTGAATTGCCCCTTCATTGGAAAAAAAAATGAATTGGATACTCTAAAAAAAATTTTTTTAAAGTATGAAGCGAGGCAGCCATGTTTCAGCCTATTCCAGTACAAATGGCATCAGGTTCTGTTGTTAGTTGACCGAGAATCCCTACAGTGCAGAAGTGCAGTGCAGTGCATTTGGCCCAACGAGTCTGCACCAGCCCTTGGAAAGAACACCCTATTTAAGCCCATACCTCCACCCTATCCCTGTAACCCTACCTAACGTTTTGGACAGTAAGGGGTATTTATCATGGCCAATCTACTTAACCTGCACATCTTTGGACTGTGGGAGGAAATAACACAATCTAGCAGCGCTTCTTGAAAAGTAATCAGGTGCAGAAACACAAGCGACATCCCCCCCCCCCCCCCCCCCAACTCAAGTGACACTGAGGTATTTATACTGTCGTTATCTCAACTAGAATTAGCAAATTCAGCAGAGACGAGGAATAAAGCCCAGGACATGTTCTGTATGGGTGAGTTATCACATTGTCCTTAACAACTGAGCAATTTTTTTGCAAAGCTTTTCCTCGAGATTATCCCTCTAATTTCACCTCCCCCACACACCTCATATAGTTAATAAAATAGTAGGTTGTCATGGTTCATTCCATGAGGAATGAGCTTTGCTTTTCAACATAACTGAATATGTGTTTGTGATTTGTGCCATTTGGTATCTACGTTCTCAACCATAATAGAGTGCAACAATATTGACATGTTTACTCTGGTTGCTTCCTTCAACTTGGTAGAGACCATGTCTTTTGTTTTAAATGGCTGTTTCCTTTTAATTAATGGTTTGTTAACATTGATCCAAATAGATTTCCTTTGGGTTGGGTTGTAAGCGACAGTGTGTGGAAAGTTCACCACAAAATACTGTGCTACAGCATCGCTCTGGAAAGTCCCCAATGCTATAACTTTGACAAACTGAAGGGTGTAAAACCTGTCATGAAGTTCAGATTGCTCTTTTCATTTAATTGGAGATGAACTTAGTCAATAATTTGTTGGTAATAGTACCAAGATACATTTGATTTATTCCTTTGTCGAGAATTGTGATTGTTTCTCTAGCTGGGTTTCTGTAATGCAGGAATTGTGAATATATTTAATCATATCGTTGTACAGTGGGTTAGCCCTGCAGCCTCACGGCGCCGAGGTCCCAGGTTCGATCCCGGCTCTGGGTCACTGTCCGTATGGAGTTTACACATTCTCCCCGTGTTTGCGTGGGTTTCGTCCCCACAACCCAAAGATGTGGAGGCTAGGTGGATTGGCCATGCTAAATTTCCCCTTAATTGGAAAAAATTAATTGGGTACACTAAATTTTTTTTTAAAAATCATATCATTGTGCAGAGCATAATCTGTCCATTGCGTTTGTTTAAAACTCTATGTAGTATTCATTTTTCTGAAGCCTATGTGCAATCTCCCAAATTATTAGGATAATTACAGATTTAAGAAAAGCAGCTGGATGATGGATTTGATCCTCATTTTTGAAGTTTGCTGTCATTAGGATCCCATCCCCAGGGTAGGCATCTTTTCTGAAATTCTGATATTTGATCAGGTGAAAAACTCTTCACACTCAGCTTATGTTATAGTACATCAACAGTGGGTGGCACAGTGATTAGCACTGCTGCCTCACAGCGCCAGGGACCTGGGTTCGGTTCTGGCTTGGGTACTGTCTGTGTGGAGTTTGCGCTTTCTCCTGTGTCTGCGTGAATTACCTCCCACAGTCCAAAGATGTGCACGTTAGGTGGATCGGTTATGCTGAATTGCCCTTTAGTGTCCAAAAACGTGCAGGTAAGTGGGATTACTGGGATGGGACAGGCCGTGGGCTGAGGTAGGGTGCTGTTTCAGAGGGCTGGGACAACTTGATGGGCCGAATGGCCTCCTTCTGCACAGTAGGAATTCTATAGTTCAGAGAAACCCGTACATAATCAAGCAAGCAGCTGAATTTACCATACTAAAAAGTAGAATTAAAAAATAATCGACCGAGTGACATAGGGGCGGTGGTTAGCACTGCTGCCTCACGGTGCCGAGGACCCGGGTTCTATCCCGGCCCCGGGTCACTGGCCATGTGGAGTTTACAGTCTCCCAGTGTGTGTGGGTCACACTCCCACAATCCAAAAGATGTGCAAGGTAGGTGGATTGGCCTCACAATTGTCCCTTAATCAGAAAAAAAGAATTGAGTACTCTTAAATTTATTTTTGAAAAATAATCAACGGGGGCAGCACGATGGCACAGTGGTTAGCATTGCTGCCTACGGCGCTGAGGGCCCGGGTTCGAATCCCGGCCCTGGGTCACTGTCCGTGTGGAGTCTGCACATTCTCCCCGTGTCTGCGTGGGTTTCACCCCCACAACCCAAAGATGTGCAGGATAGGTAGATTGGCCATGCTAAATTGCCCCTTAATTGGAAAAAATAATTGGGTACTCTAAATTTAAAAAAAAAGAAAAATAATAAACGAGATTTTTAAATATTGCTTACAATTGTTGGTTGACCTATTATGGACACTCACTGTATATGAATCTATCTTTGAGAATGAGCATGAATTTGTTGCTCAGTTCGTAAAATCTGGTTTGTTTGATATCCATTATTGTGAAGAGTGAGACTATACCAATAAACTCACTTGGAGATATTAAATCTAGGTAGAAGAGGTGGTGTCAGCTTGACTCAGTTGGCAGCCCAATTATTCTGAGTCAGAC
Source organism: Scyliorhinus canicula (assembly GCF_902713615.1). Lineage (NCBI taxonomy): Eukaryota > Metazoa > Chordata > Chondrichthyes > Carcharhiniformes > Scyliorhinidae > Scyliorhinus > Scyliorhinus canicula. Next base: position 41,923,302 of record NC_052146.1, on the reverse strand, counting down.
AATTGTGGGTTCAAATTATTCTGTAGGATTTGAGATGTCCAGGATGAAAATCCATGGTGCTGCTGAAGGAGTGCTGCATTATCAGAGGTGCTGATTTTGGATGATCCTGATGGGCTTACCTTTCTCTTGGATACACAAGCAGAACGATATAAAATGTGGTTCCAACTGGCTGTGGCTATTTTCAAGTAGAGCGGGCTATTTTTCTGGTATTGGGTCTAATATTCTTGCCCCTTGACTAATGCCATCAAAAAATCATATCAACAGGTAATTCATTTTCTGTGATGTTTATGGGGCCTTGTGTACAAATTAGTTGCTTCATTTAGCTACATAACTTTGGCCAATCTCAGGATAGGTCATAAGTTTTTGCTTCAACATTATTGTATGTAGGAAAATTGTCAGTCGTCAGTTACACACACAATTTTGCTTTAGATTGTAAGGGCCGCTACTGTTAGAGACCAGTGAAGAAATTGTCCAGAAAACTCTGAAATTGTGACAGAACTGTACATTCGCAGTGCATTCTTCACCCAATAGTCATAGATGTTTACAGCATGGAAACAGGCCCTTCGGCCCAGCTTGTCCATGCCGCCCAGTTTCTATCACTAAGCTGGTCCCACTTGTCCGCTTTTGGCCCGTATCCCTCTATACCCACCCTGCCCATGTAATTGTCTAACTGTTTTGTAAAGGAAAGAATTGTACCCGCCTCTAACACAGCCTCTGACAGCTCATTCTAGATGCTCACCACCCTCTGTGTGAAAAAATTTCACTTCTGATACACTGAAATGATCTAAGGAAAGGGATGCGGTTAGCATTTATTGCAAAGAGACATAAATATTTTGTACACCTCTTCCTGTCTTTGCAAGATAACTCATTTCCTCTAAGCTTGTCTTTTGTTTGCATCACTACAGCATTGTTTCTTAACCTTAAAGTAACTCTAGAAGACTGTTGCTGCAGCATGTTGAATTTAACTGAGGAATAGTGCATTCTGCTTGTGATAGGAATTGGTTCATCGTTTCCCTCCTAATCTCTTTACAAATCTATTAAATTTGCTTACATTACAGTTTATACCACAGAAATAGACCATTCAGCTCAGTAGGTCTATGATGTTGCTTACACTCTACTCACTCTAATTCAGGGGTGGGCAAACTACGGCCCGCGGGCCGCATGCGGCCCGCCAAAGGTATTTCTGCGGCCCACCAAGTCATTAAAAAAAAAAAAAAAATTTTTTTTTTTTTTTAATTTTTTTTTTTTAAAAGGTTAATGGGTGGGGGGGCTGTTGGATTACTTTCTGGCATAGGGTGGATACGTTGACTTGAGTAGGGTGATCATTGCTTGGCACAACGTCGAGGGCCGAAGGGCCTGTTCTGTGCTGTACTGTTCTATGTTCTATATGAGGCGCCCAGAATCATAACCGGGTGAAGTAATTATTTTACTTAATATACTATGCGGCCCTTTGTGAATTGTGAATTTCTGAATGCGGCCCTTGCACGGAAAAGTTTGCCCACCCCTGCTCTAATTCATCTAACCATACTGCCATATTTCTATTCCTTTCTCCTCATGTCTACTAACTTGCCTTTAAATGCATCTATGCAATTTGTTACATTGACTCTATATTCCACACTCTAATCTCTCTCTAGATAAAGAAATTTATTCTGAATTCCTTATTGGATTCATTAGTGGCTATCATATGTTTAAGACTCCACCTCAAGCAGAAAGATCTTCTGTTTGTTACCCATATCAAACACCACCATTTTAGTTATTTATTTAAATTTAATTTTTTTTATCCCATCCTTAAAAGTTACAAAGCCAATGCACAGAGTGGACAGGGCAAACCTTTGATGTATTTCATTGCTTGCTCCAAATACCAATTCATGGTCTCCACAAGAGAACATACAAGCTCCAAGCTGATGAGAAAAGGCATTGCACCTCATCTTGGCTTGATCTGGTGCTTGACCTTCGCCAAAAGGTCGAGAAGTGATACCATCATCATTTTAAAGACATTTGTTAGGTTTCAAGACCATCTATTAAAAAGATGCGTTATAGACAGGCAGATATTGCTTATGATGTCATCCAAGGTAATATACATTTCCTGAAAATTAATCTAATTAAGTGAATACCATTCACTTCCTGTCCATCATACATTTTTAATCATGTCACAGAAGCACCATTTTCTTTATTTTTTAAAAATATAAATTTAGAGTACCCAATTATTTTCTTTTCCAATTGAGAGGCAATTTAGTGTGGCCAATCCACCTAACCAGAATATCTTTGGGTTGAGGGGGTGAAACCCAGGCAGACACTGGGAGAATGTGCAAACTCCACATGGACAGTGACCCAGGGCCAGGATTCGAACCCAGGTCCTCAGCTCCGTGGTCCCAGTGCTAACCACTGTGCCACATGCCACCCTTCCTCTTTCCTTTATTAAATGCACAACATAAATGCAAATAGCTGTTCAAAGACTTTCAAAGGTATAAACATTGCATCAAAGATTTATTACATATTAATAATCTTTATTGTCACAAGTAAGCTTACATTAACACTGCAATGAAGTTACTGTGAAAAGCCCCTAGTCGCCACATTCCGGCACCTGTTTGGGTACACAGGGAGGATTCAGAATGTCCAAATGGGCAGCATGATGGCACAGTGGCTAGCACTGCTGCCACATGGCGCCGAAGTCCCAGGTTTCAAAAAAATTACCGAACGTTTTTCGGGACTTGTGGGAGGAAACTGGAGCATCCGGAGGAAACCCACGCAGACACAGATAGAACGTGCAGACTCAAGCACAGACAGTGACCCAAGCCAGGAATCGAACCTGGGACCCAGGCACTGTGAAGCAACAATAACCACGATGCTACCGTGCTGCCTTTAATATATAATTTAATCTATATATATATACAGAACATTTGATAGCCTGATCTGTAAAGTTTTTTTTTTAAATTTAGATTACCCAATTATTTTTTCCAATTAAGGGGCAATTTAGCATGGCCAATCCACCTACTCTGCACATTTTTTTGGGTTGTGGGGGCGAAACCCACGCAGACACGGGGAGAATGTGCAAACTCCACACGGACAGTGACCCAGAGCCGGGATCGAACCTGGGACCTCAGCGCCGTGAGGCGGCTGTGCTAACCACTAGGCCACCGTGCTGCCCCCTGATCTGTAAAGTTACCTTACAACAACAGAATATTGTGTTATATAGAATGGTGCATCCTTTGACTTGCCATGAAAAGTGTTGCAGATTTGTTTGGTGCACATTGATATTACTGGTTTGTTTTTATTACAGAGGTTTAAATTCTCTCCTTCTCCAAGATCTAAATTGGCGTTTTGCATTGGTGTTGACTCAGTCAAGTTGCGATTTCTCTACCAAATTTGGTTTAGAAGAGATATCCTCAGTTTAGCTGTTAAATACATTTATGGGGATAATTCTAAGCTATATAGAGCAGGAGGATCGCGGCCTTGATCTGTAAGCTATACGGAGTTTGTTGATTTTAGCCAGATCAGGGAAGCTTTGTTATTTCAGCATACCTTGGGAGAAATATCATCTTGGGTTTTCACGTTTGTTTGTTTGTTTATTGTCACGTGTACCGAGGTACAGTGAAAAGTATTTTTGTGCGAGTAGCGCAACAGATCAGTAAGTACATGGGAAGAAAAAGGAATAAAAGGAGATACATAAGGGCAACACAAGGTATACAATGTAACTACATAAGCACTGGCATCGGATGAAGCATAGAGGGTGTAGTGTTAATGAGGTCAGTCCATAAGAGGGTCATTTAGGAGTCTGGTAACAGCGGGGAAGAAGCTGTGCGTGTTCTCAGACTTCTGTATTTCCTGCCCGATGGAAGAAGTTGGAAGAGTGAGTAAGCCGAGTGGGAGGGGTCTTTGATTATGTTGTCCGCTTTCCCAGGCAGCAGGAGGTGTAGATGGATCATTGCCCGGTTAATGGAAGGAGTCTGTATTTATATTTCCTCTACAGTTCCAACCACATACTGTCCAGTCCCATGTATGAAAACAAACCAATTGGCTGAGGTACAACGGTAATTGTCAACAACAATGGCACCATACCCCAACATAAATCCACAGGATGCAGGATTTGCATTTATCCATGTCAAGAAGCTCCTAGTTCTGATAGATCTTGCACGGACAAAGCATTGTTAGTTGAATAAATATAGTTTGAAATAAAACATTTAAAGAACATGCATCATTTTATGCTTGCTTTCCTGTTTTGTTTAATTTAGGTCAAGAGGATTATGACAGACTCCGCCCACTTTCCTACCAAGATACAAATGTCTTCTTAATATGTTATGATGTCACAAACCCCACAAGTTTTGACAATGTCCGTATTAAGGTGAGGGAGAAAGTCATGTCTTGTTTTATTGTTTTAGCATTTTTCTGTAATTATTAATTAACCCTAACCATCGTTTTTGGCTGCAATCATTTATTATTTTGTTCTACTCCCTTCCTGGTAGCCGAGCACTAATTATCATCTATAACTAATAGGGTGTGAAATTACCATCTCCTCTCTGTTAATATCACTATCTATGTATTTTTTTTTTTTTTTTTTTTTTTTTTTTTTTTTTTAAATTTAGAGTACCCAATTCATTTTTTCCAATTAAGGGACAATTTAGAGTGGCCAATCTACCTAGCCTGCACATCTTTGGGTTGTGGGGGCGAAACCCACGCAAACACGGGGAGAATGTGCAAACTCCACACGGACAGTGACCCAGAGCCGGGATCGAACCTGGGACCCCGGCGCCGTGAGGCAGCAGGGCTAACCCACTGCGCCACCGTGCTGCCCTCACTATCTATGTATGTGGAGGTGTATGAAGAGTACCGTTGTGGGGGTGTGCCTCATCTATGCTCAACATTTCCCCATAATGTCCAAGGTGGATTTAAGATATTTATTTCAAGGATAAATGGTCCTAATTGAAAAGGTACTTGTACAGTTAGGTCATAGAGTCATCACAGCACAGAAGGATGCTATTCAGTCCATTGGGCCCTCCAGCTCTCTGTAGAGCAATCCAGTCAGCTCCATTCTCCTACCCAACTTCTAAGTTTATTTGCCTTAAGTGCCCATCCAATTTCCATTTGGAATCATCAGTTGCCTCTACTTCCACCATCCTTATATGCAGCATTACCACTCACATCCCTCTTGCATCTCTTGTCCAAAACTTTAAATCTGTGTTCAGCTAGTGAGGACCACCTTCATCTACCTTATCTAAACAAGTCTTAATCTTATACACCTCTTTCAGATCTCCGCTCAACCTTCTTGCCTTCAAGAACAGACCCACCATCTCCAATCTAACCTTGTAGCTAAATACCCCAATTTCTGGAACCATTTTGGTAAATCTCCCTCTGCACTAACTTTCTGCATTGCATTGAATTCAATTGATAATTAATGTGCAAATGTGTCTGTATTTACTGTTTCTTCTTGTATTTACTCAACAATGGTAGTGGATTCCAGAAGTAAGTCACTTTTGCCAGGGAGCTCCCATGCTCCTAATCGGCTGCAAAACAGATCTTCGAATGGATAAAGAACGCTTGAGAAGACTGAGAATTGCCCATCAGGAACCAATCACATATAATGAGGTAGTGTGGAGTTGGAAATTTAATTTTTTAACGTTTGAACTAATCTCATGATATAATTAATTATTTAAGTTCTGCCTGTTTACAGCATATTAAAAACATTACAGTAAAAAAAAATTAATACAGAAGGGAATTTTTCAAGCTGTGCTTTTGAAAAATGCTCTTTCTCTTACCTAACTTTCTCCCATTTATTCATTAACCTTGTCAATGAACTGTGGTTTCAGATGTGACATATGTTATTATTGATGCTTCAGTCATATCAGCAAGTATTGGAAAGCAATTGGAGTGCTGGGGCATCACAAAACAGTCAGATCTTTTCTTTGGTCAACATCTACATATGAGCACTTTCTGAGACTTTAAGTACATTGGACAACATAAACTCACATAAACTGAGGTGTTCCCTCACACACCTTCTGACCTGTATCATCGCAGGTCAAAATGCTGGAATTCTCTCCAATAATAATCTTTTATTGTCACAACCCTGGCGATGTGAAGCAACAGTGCAAATCACTGTGCTACCGTACTGCCCTGAATATCATTGTGGGAATACCTTCACCAAATGGACTGTACTGGTTTGAGAAGACCTATCACTACACTGGAAATAAATTCTATATATATGTCCTATATCTATCTCCTCTCAATTTAAAGCTATGTCCCCTCGTGCTAGACATCACCATCGGAGGAAAAAGGCTCCCCTGTCTAATCCTCTGATCATCTTGTATGCCTCAATTAAGTCACCTCTTAACTTTCGTCTCTCTGGTGAGGTGGTGAGGGGAGGGGGTGGAGTGGGGATTGGGAGGGTGGAGGGTGGTGAGGGGAGCAGGTGGGGGTGGGGCAGGGAGGGGAGATGGGATGGGGACAGGGATGGGAGGGATGAGGAGGGTGTGGGGCAGGGGGGAGGGAACGGGGGAAGCGGGGAGGGTGTGCGGGAGGGGGATGGGGAGGGTGTGGGGGAGGGGGGGAGGGTGTGGGGGAGGGCAGGAGGGGAGGGGTGGGGGAGGGGGGAGGGGGGGAGGGGTGGGGGAGGGGGGGGACTGGGGTGGAGGGAGGGGATGGACTGGGGTGGAGGGAGGGGATGGACGGGGGGGCGATGGGACTGGGTGGGGGTGTGGCAGGGGGGGGATGAGGAGGAGGTGGGGATGGGGAGGAGGTGGGGATGGGGAGGGGGGAGGAGGTGGGGATGGGGAGGGGGGAGGAGGTGGGGATGGGGAGGGGGGAGGGGTGGGGATGGGGAGGGGCAGGGGGGAGGGGTGGGGATGGTATTGGGAGTGGGATGGGATGGGGTTTGGGAGGGTGGAGATGGAGAGGGGAGGGGCTGGAATGGGGATGGGGTGGAGTGGAGTGGGATGGGGAGGAGGTTGGGGGTGGAGTGGTGAGGGAGAGTAGGGGGGAATTGGGGTGAGGATGTGGGTGGGGATGGGGAGGGTGGAGGGGATGGCGGGAAGGGGTGTGGATGGGGAGGGAAGGGGTGGTGGTAGGGCAGGGGGAGGGGGTTATATAGGTGTTGGGTGATGTGTCGCCATGGTTTCAGTCATTGGTTAACTTTACACTTGTGGTGGACTTCCGGTTGCGGCTATGACCAGCTAAGTCGCACATTTGGCAGCTCCTGCGACAAAGGTGTTTAAGGGCCGATTGGAGGGCCCCGACGGTACTGTAAAGACGAATCCCGGTGGGGGAAGGCTCCCTGAGGAGAGTGAGACCAACCTTATGGTCGGTACTCGGAGAGGGGCGACAAAAAAAGCGGCAGCAGCTCCCCAAAAAAAGCGGGGGAAGAGGACCAAAATGGCGGCCGGTGGCGCACTAGAAGATTGGAGAAAATGGGCGGAGGAGCAGCAGGCCGCTCTCCTCCGGTGTTTTACGGAGCTGAAAGTGGAACTCTTAGAGTCCATGAACGCGACGACCACAAGGCTGATGGGGGCCCAGGCGACCCAAGAGGCGTCGATAAGAGAGCTGCAGCAGGAGATGGCGGTGAGGGAGGAGGAAGCCACGGTCCTCGTGGGAAAGGTGGAGGTGCACGAGGCACTCCACCTGAAATGGCAGAGCCGCTTTGAGGAGCTGGACACGCGAATGAGGCGGAAGAACTTGAGGATCCTGGGCCTAGCAGAAGGCCTGGAGGGGCCTGATCTCCCGAAATATGTAGCGGAGATGTTGAGCTCCCTGATGGGAGAGGGGGCCGGTCCATCGCCCCTGGAGCTGGAAGAAGCATATCGGGTCATGGCTAGGCGGCCTAGGGCAAACGAGCCCCCGAGGGCGGTGCTGGTGCGGTTCCAGCGTTTCTGCGATCGGGAGAAAGTGCTGAGGTGGGCCAAGAGGGAGAAAAGCAGCAAATGGGAGAATTCGACGGTGCGGATATATCAGGACTGGAGTGCGGAGGTGGCAAAGCGGCGGGCCCGGTTTAACCGAACGAAGGCGGTGCTGCACGCAAAAAGGATCAAGTTTGGAATGCTGCAGCCAGCGCGCTTGTGGGTCACCTACAAGGACCAGCACCATTACTTTGAGACCCCAGAGGAGGCATGGACTTTTGTTCGGGAGGAAAAGCTGGACCTGAACTAGAACTTGGGAACGCCGGCGGTCGAGGCCGCCCGAGTACCCTGGACTGATCAAGTGGCCCATGTCTTTCTTAGGCCAGGTCGGAACTTGGTTAAAGTTGATGGATCGTTTGGTTTCTTTGAAACTTGTGTTATGGGGGGTTTCTTTGTTCCTTCTTGTGTGTCTCTTCCCGTTGCCAACTTCCCTAAATTATTGTTGTTGTAGGGGGGGCTTTTTTACTGTTTTTTGATCTGTTCTTTAAGGGTTATGGTTACTGTTGGTTAAGTACGTTATTATTGGGTAGTTATTTAGTTATTTAGTTATGCAGGCATAGTTATGTATTTATGTATTTATTTGCGATTTGTTATTTATATTGTTAAGTTGGGGAGGCGGGACGGGGGGGGAGCAAGTGGGTTATGCGTGTTTTCTTTTTCTCTTTTTTCTTCCTCTCGTTTTAAGGGGGCTTTGTTATCGGTGTGGATGGAGACGGGGGTGGAATTGAAGATGGCGGGGTAGGGTGTGGCCGGGCGAAAGCGCGGGCTCTCCCCTGTTTCCCGCGCGCGGGACGGAGGAAGGGGGAGGACAGAAGAGTGGGGTGTGGCCAGCAATGGCGGCTTTTCCCGCGCTGAAGCGGGGTCAGAGAGGGATGGTAAGGGGGGGGGGAGGCCCCTCCCCCCCCACATCGGGAGGAGTCGGAGTGTGGCAGGGGCAGCCGGGTCAGCGAATACCAGCTGACTCTCGGGAGTACGATGGTGGATACACCGCGGCTAGGAGGGGTCCTAGCCGGGGGGGGGGGGGGGGGGGGGGTTAGGGGGGGATACCGGGTTGCTGCTGGAAAGGCTGAGGACGGGAAGGGAAGAACGGGAGGAGAGAGGGGGGGGGGGCCATCGCCATGGGGAACGGGTCAGAAGGGGAGGGTCGACCCGGGGCGAACAGGGGACAGAACATGGCTAATAGACAGGGGAAAGGGACGGGTCGCTCCGCGACCCGGTTGATTACTTGGAATGTGAGGGGGCTGAACGGACCGGTCAAGAGATCAAGGGTTTTTTCACACCTAAAGGGACTGCAGGCGGATGTGGCAATGTTGCAGGAGACTCACTTGAGAGTAGTAGACCAGGTGCGCCTGAGAAGGGGGTGGGTGGGACAGGTGTTCCACTCAGGCTTGGACGCAAAGAACCGGGGGGGTGGCGATTTTGGTGGGAAAGAGGGTGTCGTTCGTGGCGGCGCAGGTGGTAGCAGATAAGGAGGGTAGGTACGTGATGGTGAAGGGTAGGCTGCAGGGAGAGAATGTGGTGCTGGTAAATGTATATGCCCCGAATTGGGATGACGCGGGTTTTATGAGGCGCCTGTTGGGCCTCATTCCGGGTCTGGAGGCAGGAGGCCTGATCATGGGGGGGGACTTCAACACAGTGCTCGACCCTGGGCTGGACAGATCGAGTTCCAGGACGAATAGGAGGCCGGCAGCGGCGGAGGTACTAAGGGGGTTCATGGAGCAGATGGGGGGGGTAGACCCTTGGAGATTTGGCAGGCCAAGGGCGAGGGAGTATTCTTTTTTCTCCCACGTCCACAGGGTGTACTCCAGAATAGACTTTTTTGTACTGAGCAGGGGGCTGATTTCGAGAGTGCAGGACACGGAGTACTCGGCCATTGCGATTTCGGACCATGCACCACACTGGGTAGAGGTAGAACTGGGGGAAGCACGGGACCAGCGCCCGCTGTGGCGCCTGGACGTGGGGCTGCTGGCGGACGATGAGGTGTGCGGAAGGGTCCGGAAGGGCATTGAGAGATATCTGGGCACGAACGACACGGGCGAGGTGAAGGTGGGGGTAGTCTGGGAGGCCCTGAAAGCAGTGATCAGAGGAGAGCTGATCTCCATAAGGGCACACAGAGACAGGAAGGAGAGGCAGGAGAGGGAGAGACTGGTGGGGGAACTTATAGAAGTGGACAGGAGATATGCGGAGACACCAGAGGAGGGGCTGTTGAGGGAGCGGCGCAGTTTACAGGCCCAGTTTGACCTACTGACCACTAGGAAGGCGGAGACGCAATGGAGAAGGGCACAGGGTGCGGTCTATGAGTACGGGGAAAAGGCGAGCAGGATGCTAGCACACCAGCTGCGCAAGCGAGATGCAGCCAGAGAGATTGGGGGAGTGAGAGAGAAGGGAGGGAACGTAGTGCAGAAGGGGCAAGAGGTGAACGGGGTCTTCAGGGATTTCTACTGGGAATTGTACCGGTCTGAGCCGCCCAGGAGGAGGGGGGGAATGGAGAACTTCCTCGATAGATTGAGGTTCCCAAAGGTCCAGGAGGAACGGGTGGAGGGGCTGGGGGCGCCGATAGAGCTGCAGGAACTAGTTAAAGGGATAGGCCAGATGCAGGCGGGGAAGGCGCCGGGGCCGGATGGGTTCCCGGTGGAATTTTATAAGAAGTATGTGGACTTGGTGGGTCCAGTGCTGGTGCGAGCCTTCAATGAGGCGCGAGAGGGGGGGGCTCTGCCCCCGACAATGTCACAGGCCCTGATCTCCTTGATCCTGAAGCGGGACAAAGACCCTGTACAGTGCGGGTCCTATAGGCCTATCTCCCTCTTGAATGTAGATGCCAAACTGTTGGCAAAGGTCCTGGCAACCAGAATAGAGGATTGTGTGCCAGGGGTAATCCATGAGGACCAGACGGGTTTCGTAAAGGGACGACAACTTAATACAAATGTCCGGAGGCTGTTGAATGTAATTATGATGCCAGCAGTGGAGGGGGAGGCTGAGATAGTGGTAGCACTGGATGCGGAGAAGGCATTCGATAGGGTGGAGTGGGAATACCTGTGGGAGACGCTGGAACGGTTTGGGTTTGGGGAGGGATTTATCAAGTGGGTGAAGCTGCTGTATTCGGCCCCGATGGCGAGTGTGGTTACAAACGGGAGGAGGTCGGAGTATTTTGGGCTCCATCGAGGTACCAGGCAGGGATGCCCCCTATCCCCCTTACTATTTGCATTAGCGATCGAACCGTTGGCGATGGCACTGAGGGGTTCAGGGGGTTGGAGAGGACTGACAAGGGGAGGGGAGGAGCATCGGGTATCACTCTATGCGGATGATTTGTTGTTGTATGTGGCGGATCCGGAAGGGGGAATGCCGGAGGTAATGGAAATACTAGCGGAGTTTGGGGACTTTTCGGGATATAAATTAAATGTGGGTAAAAGTGAGGTCTTTGTGATACACCCGGGAGATCAGGGGGAGGGAATTGGGCGGCTCCCCTTTAGGAGAGCAGTAAAGAGCTTCAGGTACTTGGGGGTGCAGGTGGCAAGGAACTGGGGGACCCTCCACAAGCTGAACTTTTCAAGGCTGGTGGAGCAGATGGAGGAGGAGTTCAAGAGGTGGGACATGGTACCGCTGTCGCTAGCAGGGAGGGTGCAGTCAGTCAAAATGACGGTCCTCCCGAGGTTCTTGTTTCTGTTCCAGTGCTTGCCCATCTTCCTCCCCAGGGCCTTCTTCAAGAAGGTAACTAGCAGCATTATGGGCTATGTGTGGGCGCATGGCACCCCTAGAGTGAGAAGGATTTTCTTGGAACGGAGTAGGGACAGTGGAGGATTAGCGCTACCCAATCTTTCCGGATACTACTGGGCGGCGAACGCATCGATGGTGCGCAAGTGGGTGATGGAGGGGGAGGGGGCAGCTTGGAAACGTATGGAGAGGGCGTCCTGCGGCAATACAAGCCTGGGGGCGCTAGTAACGGCACCATGGCCGCTCCCCCCCACAAGGTATACCACGAGTCCGGTAGTGGCGGCCACCCTTAAAATCTGGGGGCAGTGGAGGCGACACAGGGGGGAAGTGGGGGGTCTGATGGCGGCGCCACTGAGAGGGAACCACAGATTTGTCCCGGGGAACACTGGCGGGGGATTCCAGAGCTGGCACAGGGCGGGCATCAGGCAACTGAGGGACATGTTCATAGAGGGGAGGTTTGCGAGCCTGGGAGAGCTGGAGGAGAGGTTTGAGCTCCCCCCGGGGAACACGTTTAGATACCTGCAGGTGAAGGCATTTGCCAGACGACAGGTGGAAGGATTCCCCTTGCTTCCCGATGGAGGGGCGAGTGATAGGGTGCTGTCAGGGGCCTGGGTCGGAGAAGGGAAGGTCTCGGACATCTACAAAATAATGCAGGAGGTGGAGGAGGTACCGATAGAGGAGCTGAAAGACAAGTGGGAAGCGGAGCTGGGAGAACAGATAGAAGATGGGACATGGGCGGATGCCCTAGAGAGGGTCAATTCGTCGTCGTCGTGCGCAAGGTTGGGCCTCATCCAATTTAAGGTGCTGCACAGAGCCCATATGACGGGGACTAGGATGAGTCGGTTCTTCGGGGGGGAGGACAGGTGTGTTAGGTGTTCGGGAAGCCCTGCGAACCATGTACATATGTTCTGGATGTGTCCGGCACTGGAAGAGTTCTGGGAGGGGGTGGCGGGAACGGTATCGAGAGTGGTGGGAACCAGGGTCAAACCAGGGTGGGGGCTAGCGATTTTTGGGGTTGGGGTGGAGCCAGGAGTACAGGAGGCAAGGGAGGCCGGAATATTGGCCTTTGCGTCCTTGGTAGCTCGGAGAAGGATCTTGATTCAGTGGAGGGACACAAGGCCACCAAGCGTTAACACCTGGTTAAACGACATGGCAAGCTTCATCCAATTGGAAAGAATCAAATTCGCCCTGAGAGGGTCGGTACAGGGGTTCTTCCGGCGGTGGCAGCCCTTCCTTGACTTTCTGGATCAGAGATAGGAACCGGAGGCCGGAACAGCAGCAACCCGGGGAGAAAAGGGGGGGGGGGGGGGGGGGAAGGGAGGGGGGGGGGGGGGATAGCAACGAAGGGAGCACGTCAGCGGGGGGCCGCGGGCAATGACTGCCCGAGGCCATCGGCAGAAAGGGAAAAACGGTTTGGTTGCTAGACTGATAGCGCGGGGGGGGGGGGGGGGGGGGGGGAGGGAGGGTGGGGGGGTTGCGCGCGGGGGAGGGCGTGGGGAGGTTTTTCCAGGGGGGACTTGTGGTGTTATAATTTAAAATGTAATAGGGGTAAATGTTTGTATCGAAAAATTTCAATAAAAATTATTTTAAAAAAAAAACTTTACACTTGTGGTGATGTCACAATATCCTATCGCCATTGTTGCAGCAGTTTTATTTTGTCCTGATGATTGATTTTATTTATTTTATAAATTTTACGGAGAGATAAAGCCGAAGGGAATCTGCTAATCCCAGGCGAGTAACACAAGACCTCACTGATACTGGCTGATGTGCAGTTGGAACGATATTCATTCCTAGTCTGTGCTGATCTAAGCGGCAACAACAACTTAAATTTATAAAGCACCTTTAATGTAACCTATTGCTCCTGGGTGCTTGACAGGAGCATGACGAAATAAAGCACGATACCCAGCCACATCAGGTGACATTAGGTCAGGGGGAAGTTTGGTCAAAGAGGTGGGTTATTAAGGGGTGAGGCCGTTTGGCAGAGAGGTGTATGGGAATGGAATTCCAGAGCTTCGCATTGAAGCAACTGAAAGCTCGGCCACTGATTGTGGGACAATTAAAATCAGGGATGCACAAGGTTCCTGAATTAGAGGTGTGCAGATATCTCCGAGGAGATTACACATTTGGAGGGGAAAAGCCATGGAGGGATTTGAAAACAAGGATGAGAATTGTCAAGTCAAATCATTGACTGGATAGACAAAGAACAACACAGCACAGGAACAGGCCCTTCGGCCCTCACAGCATTCACCGATCACGTGTCCTATCTAGACCAACCGCCTGTATCCTTCTCTATACTCTGTTCATGTGTCTATCCAGATAAGTCTTCAAGGTCGCTAATGTATCTGCCTCAACCACCTCACTTGGCAGTGCATTCCAGGCCACCAGCACCTTCTGTGTAAAAAGATCTAATCTTTTGCACCAGCCTTCCATGACCTTGTCAAATGGTTTACTAAAGTCCATGTCCACAACATCCACAGCCCTTTCGTCGTCAATCATTTTTGTCACCTCCTCAAAAAAACTCAATTAAGTTAGTGAGACATGACCACCCTCGTACAAAACCATGCTGTCTGTCGCTAATAAGACCATTCACTTCCATATGTGCATAGATCTGAGAATCTTTTCCAACAATTTCACTATCACTGACGTCAAGCTCACTGGCCTACAATTACTTGGATCATTTTTGCCACCCTTCTTAAATAAATAATGGGACAACATTGGCTATCATTCAATCCTCTGGGATCTTACCTGTGGCCAACGAGGAAACAAAGATTTCTGTCAGGGGCCCAGCAATTTCATTTCTTGTTTCCCTCAGTAATCTTTTTACATAGAACATAGAATTTACAGTGCAGAAGGAGGCCATTTGGCCCATCGAGTCTGCACCGGCTCCTGGAAAGAGCACCCTACCCAAGGTTAACACCTCCACCCCTATCCCCATAACCCAGTAACCCCACCCAACACTTAAGGGCAATTTTGGACACCAAGGGCAATTTATCATGGGCAATCCACCTAACCTGCACATCTTTGGACTGTGGGAGGAAACCGGAGCACCCGGGAGGAAACCCACGCACACACGGGGAGGATGTGCAGACTCCGCACAGACAGTGACCCAAGCCGGAATCGAACCTGGGACCCTGGAGCTGTGAAGCCATTGTGCTATCCACAATGCTACCGTGCTGCCCTTAGTCAACAGGTATAATAAGGACAAGGACATAATGCCAAGGACATTTCGTGACCCTTTTTGCCCTCTAACACCCTGTTTGAGCTCTTTTCTACTTTCCCCGTATTCTTCAAGTGCTTCATTTATTTTTAGTTGCCTAGACCTCACGTGTGCATCCTTTTTCTTTTTGAGTAGCCTCGCAATTTCCCTAGTCATCCATGGTTCCTGACTCCTACCTCTCGGTCTTTCCTTTTCATCGGCACATCCTCGCCCTTGTGAGCTGCTCCTTATACACAATCTTCAACTGTCTCAGTCCAACCTCACGCACAAGGTTGAGGCGTTCACCCTCCAGAGCACCTCACATCACAGACCGTCTTCCACAACCTCCCACAACTTCTCCTCCTAATAAATATTAATCCCCTCCAAAGAACCCCATCCTCCCCCAAAATCCTCCCGTAGATTGCCGACACCATCCCCCTCTTCATTCCCCCTGCTATCAATACCTCTTCCAACAACGAGGGGGCCGTGCTATCGGTAAGCTCTGAACTTCCTTCCAAGCAATGTCCTGGAACTGCAGGTACCTAACCCCTTCTCCTCTCTTCCCCCCCCCCCCCCCCCCCCCCCGCCCCCAAACACACTTCCTGGACTGACCCCCCACACTGTCCTGAAACCCCCCCCCCCACATCCTGGACTGATCCCTCACCACCCGATTGACCCCCACCCCGCCCTGAACTGCTCCCCCCACTAACCGCCCACTTCCTGGAGTGAGCCCTCACCCCCCGACTGACACCCCCCCCATCCCACCCTCAACCGCTCCCCTCCCGTTCCCGACCCTCCCCCCTTCCTGGACTGACCCACTCCCTCCTGGTCTGACCCCTCTAAAATGACCCCTGCTCCCTGTGTGATTTACCCTTCCCCCGCCCTCCCAATCTGACCCCATCATCCTGGACTGACCCCCCAGTGCAGTCCAACCCCATCCCGCCCCCCTCCCAGACTGGATCACACCCTCCGGTTTGACCCCCCCACCCACCCACCCACCCACCCCTATCCTGCCCCGCTGATCCAAACCCTTCCGATACGACCCCCTCATCCTGGACTCACCCTGTCACCTGGGGAGGGGGGGGGGAAAGAGAAATAGTATCTATGTGTGTCTGTGGGGTGACATTGCCCATGGGTGGGGGATGTGGAGTCACCCTTTCAAAATGGCGGCCCGATCTCTGAGTTCAGCTCCCCTGTGCAAAACAAAATTCTAAGTGTGGGCTAAATGACGGCTCGCCAGCTGATTTGCCGTGACCGCGCTCACCAGCTCCCCGCTAACACAGTCGAGCAGCACTTGCTCATCCAACCCCAGCCAGCTCACAATAATGGCACCGAGGAGACTGGCCCCAAGTTTCAGGGATGTTGACCTGGGCAGGCACCTGGACACGGTGGAGGCCAGGAGGAATGTGCTGTTCCCCCGAGGGCCCCGGAGTGCCAGCCACAAGGCAGCCAGCGCTGGGATGAGATAACCTTTAGAAAATGTCGTTATTAGAACCTTTCGTAGCCATAGGATATCCTGAAGTGTTTCATAGCAAAGTCAATAGTTAAGCATGGTCACTGTTGGAATCTAAGGGAATATGGGAGCCAATTTATACAATGCAAGGTCCCACCAGCAGCAGCGATAAATGTGATAACCTGTTTTAGCGATGGTGAGTGAGGAATAAATATTGTCCAGAATGTGATGCTGGTTGAGGGTTACCTAGTTATAGAACTGCATGGAGAAAACTAAAGATGAAAAATTAGACCATCTGCAACCAAGATGAATGGCAGCAAAGCTCACTGAGAGTGTTGGAAGGGAACAGAAAGAAATAAGAAAAAAAAAGTTTTCAGATGGTCTAATTTTTGTTTGTTTTAGGGTGAAGAGGCTGCTCGCCAAATTAACGCCGTGATGTACTTGGAATGCTCAGCAAAATTCCGTGAGAACATAGAGGACATCTTCAAAGAAGCATCAAGTGCAGCTTTAAATGCCATAAAGAAGAAAAAGAGCAAAAGGAGAAGAAAGCAGAAGCAGTGTTTGCTTCTTTGACATTTGTTACCTATAGATGTTAACGGACATCAATGTGCCAAACTGTGACGCCATATTATAAATTCGTTAAACCTTTCATAATGCCATGTAATTGCAATGCATTCTCAGTGAATTCCTTTTTTCACATCTATGGGTAAATTATTGAACAGCATTGCAGGATTCTTCGAGGTAGAGATGCATTGCTACAGTACAATAACATAAATAATCAGAGATGCATGAAGACTGTAGTCCATAGAAACAGGGTGTTTCATGCATATTAAAAGTAACTCAACAAAGAAAGAAATAATTGCAAATGCTGACCATTTGAAACAAAAAATAAACTGAGAAAGCCTGCTAGCATCTATCAAGGGCGAACACGGGACAGTTTAAGAAGGGCCCTGGTTGAAATGTTGCCTTGATTTTATGCTTACTACCCTGTTGTGTATTTCCAGCAATATTTGTTCTTTTTCAAAAACCGTCCTTATGCTTTTGTCACTCGACATCACTTTAACCACCACTGCTGCTACAGGGTGTTGGATTTAGTGCATCTTATTTTTAAAAATGTTTTTTAAAAATAAGTTAACATTGAATGTTAAAAACTAAAAATAATTTTCAATTTTCAACCTTGCTGGTCAGTGAAAAGTGAGAATAGTGTACCGGGTCACTACAAACAAACAGCAACTTAATGGCACTAAAGCACTTTTAAAAAATAACTTTTTCCAGCTTTTTACCTTCCCTCCTGAAAGCATTGACTTATGTGAGGGCTATGGTTCCCTCAATGCCTATGGCCTTCTGTAACCATTCCTAAATTCTGTTAAATGCCAAGACCTTAAATAACAGCAGACCTTTCAACAGTGGAGACACGAGTGAGCCCTGCCCTCATTTCAATTTCCAGCTGTAGGCGTGGTGGAATGTACTGCCAGCAGAGGTGGGGGAAGTCAGTCATTAGGGACATTTAAGCGACTCATAGACAGCAGTAAATTGAAGGGGTGTAGGTTAGGTTGATCTTAGGTTAGGATAAATGGTCGGCACAACATTGTGGGCTGAAGGGCTGTACTGTTCTATGTTCTATCTTCCCCTGCATGACACTGGGATAGCAATTGCAATACCTCCTACCAGTGCCCTAGCTGAGAATAGTTCATTCAGCACCAAATGGAAAATAAACCTTATGGTTTGCATTACTCATCCACGCAGTGCCTTTAAAAACTGACCCATTAGGAAAGTTGCTGATGCACTTTTTAAAGAAAAGTACACATACAGGAATAAGTGTTAAATGCATTTTGTTTAACAGTCACAATTCTTACTGTGCTGCCTAGCTCAGAGAAATAAATAAACACAAGAATTCTCTAGGTGTCAGAGTGAGATAAATTATGCTTGGTTTTTGTTTCCCTGAAGGTCAAACTAACTTGTGTTGGGAAACAGACTACTGGTTTTATTTTCCCCATGTTCTCAGGGAAAATCAATTCAATATATTTAGCTCCTAGCATCTTTTCATATTTTTAAACTTCATAATTATTGAGTAATTGTGCAACAACCATTAAGCAAGAGGCCCAAAGCGAGGAGCTTCATAAATAAGGGATAAATAAAAACTGTTCCCCTACATTGGCTCACAACAGCTGAATTACCAGAAAGCACCGTCAGGAACAGATGTCTGCAGCTGTCAGCCTATTCTTGCAGCCATAATCCAAGGTGGCTTGTCCAGCATGAAATGAAATGAAATGAAAATGAATGAAATGAAATGAAAATCGCATATTGTCACGAGTAGGCTTCAATGAAGTTACTGTGAAAAGCCCCTAGTCGCCACATTCCGGCGCCTGTCCGGGGAGGCTGGTACGGGAATTGAACCGTGCTGCTGGCCTGCCTTGGTCTGCTTTAGAAGCCAGCGATTTAGCCCAGTGAGCTAAACCAGCCCCTATGAGCCAAAGATAGAAGATGGCACTGCCTTTGCTTTGATAACTGTATGAAGTCATTATATATCCAGTAGGATAAAAGGTCAATTTTCTCTTGCATGTTAACACCAATGCTTCAGAATTTTGCTCTAGATCAGTGGTTCTCAACCGGGGTAACATTACTGGGGGTCCACACAAAAAAAATACTGAATTGGGGGTCCACGGTGATATTTTAGTGGTCCATAGAGCAATTCTACTTCAGAACAATTGTTATTACTGAGAATCAAGTAGAAGAAAAAAATGTTTGTTTTCATGATGAATATTCACCTTTCTCTCTCTCTCTCTCGCACTGACATAGGTCAAAGAGAGATTATAATCTATCCAATTTACCTTGAGGGCTGAAGGGGCTCAGAACCAAAAAGGTGCATTTGCTGTGTTTATTTTTGTGGTACTGTATTCTGAGAAAAAAAAATCCATACCGGTTGATGACAAATGGGTTTATTGTGCTTTAATGACAGTTGTTGTTGAAGATTGCCCGGGCTATTGTCCCCTAGGAACAGCCCGGAGGACCTTTAATGACAGAAGCAGTTTATTAAATACCCACGGTTGACCTGACGCTTATGCCACGTTTCTCCTTGACAAGTTTAATGAATGATTTAACACAGTAATCACTAGAAACTGTGTATATTTGATATGAATTGGTTATTTTTTTTAGAGTAATTTAATTCAATTTAGTCAGTAAAAAGTTTTTTTCATTACTTTTCATATTAGAATAAGTTTGGCAACGTACGAAAATACCGCTAATCCATTTCCAACCCTCACGGTAAGGTAGATGGACTTTAGGATTAGTTTACCACGTATAAGAAGCTTTTTTTTCTGTGGAATGGCTATGGGGGTCCACAAAAAAAAATTAAGAGGAAAAGGGGTCCATGGGTTAAAAAAGGTTGAGAACTCCTGCTCTAGATAAACCTAGAATAATTTTACTGCATGAAAATTGGGTAAAATGTAAAATAAATTGCTCATTCGCCATCACCTGTTTCAAATTTGCAGATTTCATTCCCAATGTATTTTATACAGATGGCTTTGCCTCTCCCAAATGAATTTTGTTTGAGTTTCTGTCAATGTGACGAGGATGAAAATCAGCTGTCTGTAGTTTGAATCTTCGCCGATTTTTTTAGTTGTTGAAATTCAAACTTAATTTTAAACAATTGGATTTCCTACTTTCATCTTCTGTTACCAATTGTTCTATAAACTTTTATTTAATTTACCCGCTGAGTAGAGGCGGGCAGCCAATTAGGGAGTGATTTAGAGGCCTCATTTGCGTTCGCCAACAGTGGAGCAGTCCCCAGCTCTACTTGGGAGGTTGCAAGCTCTATGGGCTCAGCTTCTCTGCAGCAAGCTGGGTAGCATCAGAGCTGGAGACTCCGTCCTTCAAAGAAGGGGCAGCAAAGGCTGCACTCCGACCCATGGGTCAGCTGGTTTAGCCCCTTTGAATTTGTAGTTTAAATTTATACCTCTGAGAGGTGCCTCAGCAGCATCCACCTCACACAAAGGGACTATGGAAGCTCTTGAGCTATGTGGCCTCTGATTGGGCCAGCAGCATCAATAACCCGACTGCTGTCCATGAAAGGGAAATAAGCATGGATATGGTCAATTAGGAGATTACCTCCGAGAAAATAACTCGACTGGTTTCGTTCCCACAAGCATGGGCTCGGGACCCAGATTTGGTTCCGATGTCAAGTTCCAAAGCCCGTTCCCGGGGCGTTTATGGGTTGTAACCTGTTTTGATATATGTCTGTAATAAAATACATTTTTTTTAAAGTTCCAAAGCCTGTGGGGAAATCCTGCCCTACGGATGGAAGTTTCTCCAAGTGTCCTAGTTCTGCATTGATTGTACTTAATTGTCAATCTCACTTGGAGAGATCATAAGTGTGACACCGGTAAATCTTTAAAAAAAAAAAATTTAGAGTACCCAATTATTTTTTCAAATTAAGGGGCAATTTCGCGTAGCCAACCCACCTATCCTGCACATCTTTGGGTTGTGGGGGTGAAACCCACGCAGACACAGGGAGAATGTGCAAACTCCTCACGGACAGTGACCCAGGGCCGGCATTTGAACCCGGGTCCTCAGCGCCGTAGGCAGCAATGCTAACCACTGTGCCACCGTGCCGCCCTGACACCGGTAAATCTAGAGTTGAATGTACATTGATGAATAGCAGCATGGTAACATAGTGGTCAGCACAGTTGCTTAACAGCTCCAGGATCCTAGGTTTGATTCCTGGCTGGGTTACTGTGTGGAGTCTGCACGTTCTCCCCATGTGTGCGTGGGTTTCCTCCGAGTGCTCCGGTTTCCTCCCACAGTCCAAAGATGTGCAGGTTAGGTGGATTGGCCTGCTAAATTGCCCTTTGTGTCCAAAAAGGTTAAGTGGGGGTTACTGGGTTACGGGGATAGGGTAGATACGTGCGCTTGAGTAGGGTGCTCTTTGTAAGGGCCAGTGCAGACTCGATGGGCTAAAGAGCCTCCTTCTGCACTGTAAATTCTAAGATTCTATGAATAGTCTAAGCTAGGATTTTGAGTACTGACAATCTAGCAGTTAGTCCAAGGAACTCTGTTCTATTATCTGTCCCATTTACTTTTTGTTTTGGTGGTCCAGAGATTTGGAGAGAACTGTTTTGAATACCTTTGCCTTCTTTAAACATCATTTATACATTATCAAAAACTTGAGATAGATGCAAATAATTGAACAGATTCAAATTCCCAGATGGCCTGAGACGCCGTGGTAGACACCTATATAGACCACAAAGACATTCTTCCACTAACTGACTGTGATTCAAATGAAAAGTATTCATTCCCCAGTACTGCCATTTATTATCTTGACTAACTAGACTTATTTTATATAGCGATGTCTTGTAAAAGTTGCACATGGCTATATCTTTGTAATAATCATGTTGTCATGTCTAAAATGCCACTCATGCAGTACACAAGAACTTAATTTTAGCAACAGCATCATTAATTCATGTTGATCGTCAGCAGCATTCTAAAATGGTAGATTCATTAGCAGTTGCATTAACTGTTAGATTTAATGTATATTAATTTTGCTTTAAAATTCAATAATGGTGGAATTCTTCCAGGATACATTGCTGCCTTCACCAAGTGAGTGATATTATGCAATACATATAATTTTCATGTTATTTTCCATACCGAATTTCTTCTCCCATGTGTGTTGGAAATGCTCACTACCTCTCCCAAGGTGAAAATTATTCCTGTGATGATGAGTGGTAAACGACAATTTAATCCCAAGCCTGTCAATGTACACTAACACACACAACCAGTGACCAGGAGTTTGAGCCCTGGACATTTTTCCACTCTGTCCTGCTGTGGATTTGGTCAGGCCTACTTCACTTTTCGGGGAATATCATAGAATTCATATGGAATCATAGACTTCACAGTGCAGAAGGAGGCCATTTGGCCCATCGAGTCTGCACTGGTCCTTGAAAAGAGCACCCTACCCAAGCCCACATCTCCACCCTATCCCCCACCTCCACCCTATTCCCGTAACCCCACCTAACCTTTTTTGGAGACGAAGGGCAATTTAGCATAGCCAATCCATCTAACCGGCACATCTTTGGACTGTGGGAGGAAACCGGAGCATCCGGAGGAAACCCACGCACACACGGGGAGGATGTGCAGACTCCGCACAGACAGTCACCCAAGCCAGGAATCAAATCTGGGACCCTGGAGCTGTGAAGCGACTGTGCTAACCACTGCTACCGTGCTGCCCATGTAGTAAGCGAACACCGTGAAACACAAACTAAAGGCTCCATTCCTGTCCATACAACACCAGGAAAGTCCTTGCTGACATCGTCAAAAGATGCTGAAAATGAGAGAACGTCCACAAGGAACTCAGTAATGCACTGGCATCGAGTTGATCTTGCCTCTGCCAAACACAATCTGCCATCAGATTGAATTGCATCCAAAGGGAAACTTAATTATGTCTTTCTTTTTAAAAATAAATTTAGAGTACCCAATTATTATTTTTTTTCCAATTAAGGGTCAATTTAGCGTAACCAACCAACCTACTATTTTTAAAAAATAAATAAATTTAGAGTACCCAATTATTTTTTCCAATTAAGGGGCAATTTAGCGTGGCCAATCCACCTATCCTGCACATCTTTTGGGTTGTGGGGGTGAAACCCACGCAGAAACGGGGAGAATGTGTAAACTCCACACAGACACTGACCCAGGGCTGGGATTCGAACCCGGGTCCTCAGCGCCATAGGCAGAAATGCTAACCACTGTGCCACCATGCTGCCCTCCAATCAACCCACTCTGCACATCCAGATGGATAGTGACCTGTGGCTGGGATCGAACCCGGGTCTTAGGTGCCGTGAGGCAGCAGTGCTAATCACTGTGCCATCGTGCCACCCCTTCATTAGGTCTTTCAATCACCAGGTTTTTTCACAAATGAGTTGGACAATTTTGTATCATCATCAAATCCTTGCCCATTCAGCATTTTGCACTAATTTCTGGGCACTCTTATCCTGAGATATTAACCCGAAAAAGGTAGGTGGCACAGTGGCTAGCACTCCTGTCTCACGACGCTGAGGACCTAGGACAATCCAGGTCACTGTCTGTGTGGAATTTGCACATTCTCCCAGTGTCTGCATGGGTCTCACCCCCACAACCCAAAGATGTGCAGGGTAGGTGGATTGGCCACATTAAATTGCTCCTTAATAAAAAAAATTCAATAAAAAATATTAAACCAAAAAGCCAATAGTGCATCCTTTGGTGCTTGAGCAGGAAGACCATGCTAATTAGACACATGAAGCATCAGGCACACACCATACAAGTTTCTACATTGCTTTCCTACTGCAGCTTACCATTCCTTCTGCATCACAGCTCGGCATGGCAACTGCTCAGCCCAAGACCGTAAGAAACTAGAGGGTCGTGAACATAGCCCAGTCCATCACACAAATCCGCTTCTCATCCATTGACTCGGTTTGCACCTCCCGCAGCATAATCAAATATCCCTCCCCACCCGGGTTATTCTCTCTCCCAACCTCTTCCATCGGGCTGAAGATACAAAAGTCTGAGAATACGCAGATTCAAAAACAGCTTCTTCCCCGCTGTTTTGAATAACTCTCGCATGGACCCTATCTCTGCACATCTACTCTACTGTTGTAGCACTATCCTCTGTATTCTTCACCCTATATCTATGTATGTACGTACATTGTGTATTTATCATATGTCCTATGTTTTTCACGTATGGAGTGATCTGCCTGGACTGTATGCCGAACAATAGGGCAGCACGATAGCACAAGTGGATGGCACTGTGGCTTCACAGTGCCAGGGTCCCAGGTTCGATTCCCCGCTGGGTCACTGTATTTGTGGAGTCTGCACGTTCTCCCTGTGTCTGCGTGGGTTTCCTCCCACAGTTCAAAGATGTGCAGGTTAGGTAGATTGGCCATGCTAAATTGCCCTTAGTGTCCAAAAAGGTTCAGAGGGGTTATTGGGTTTCAGGGATAGGGTGTAAGTGAGGGCTTAAGTGGGTCGGTGCAGACTCGATGGGCCGAATGGCCTCCTTCTGCACTGTATGTTCTAATACTTTACACTGAACCTCGATACACGTGACAATAAATCGGAACCTTTTTACTACAAAATCTAATATACATGATAGAATCCAAAAAACTAGATTATGCAGAATGAGGCCATTTGGCCGATCGAGTTACACTGACCCTCAGAATATCACCCAGGCCCACTCCCCGTTATCCCATATAACCTGGACACTAAGGGGCAATTTTTAGCATGGCTAATCTACCTAAATTGTACATCTTTGGACTGTGGGAGGAAAATGGAGCACCTGGAGGAAACCCACGCAGACACGAGGAGAAAGTGCAAACTCCATACAGTCACCCAAGGCCAGAATTGAACCCGGGTCCCTGACATTATGAAGCAGCTAACCACTGTGCCACAGTACTGCCCCTAGGTGTGAGCAGTTACTGGAAGAACAGGTTTGCCATTTTCAGGATGACCTACACCACACTCTGTGAAATGATATAACTGGGTTAGGAAGTTGGCTTTCTGAACATATTCTATAGACCAGGTGTTGAGGATTGTGGCAGCAGAACATATAAACCCAGGCAGAAGGTGGTGGGGGGGGGGGGGGGGGGGGGGGAGGAGAGAGAATGTGAGCCCCCTGTGGAAACGCTGGGTAATTCATAGGAAAGATTGATGGACAGAACGGATATTCCTGTTACCTACAGCAACTTCTAGATGTACCTCCTTTCCAGATTATTCATATGGCATTTAATTTACTACTTCTGAAATATTCAAGTTATTTTACAGTAGGCAAATATTGTGTAATATTTCATGAAAATGTATCCTGGTTACTACAGCAATCATTTAAGATAATGTTCAGAACACTTATTTTAAAAACATAATCTGTAACAATGAGATTATTGGATTTCCTTCCAAAACATTTCCAATGTCTTATGATTTCAAAAATGCTAAAAGTCACAACAGAGAGCAGATTTAATAGATGGAAGATGGCCATTTGTCTTTTAAATTTTAGTTTTTTATTGCACAATCTCACTGAATTTAGCACGTAACGACCAGGTTTCAAAGAACGATGACTAATGCTCAAAAAAGGCAAGTATTGTCTATCTGTTTAGAAATTCAGTGTTACTCCACAAAACATATGAGGTGTTTTTTTTTTTAAATGTCTTCAGCGCAAGTTGTTTTTCAAAATTATTTCAACATAAAGACTACATTGCTTTCACTCTTGTTGACTGTTCAAACAGGCACACCTATGAAAGAAACGTACTATGATTAGGTCATAGATTATGGTGCAGATTTGTTTTAGGAGGATCAGGTTTGATTCCTGGTCTGTGCTGTGTTAGCTGGCCTCAACTGGTATGATGGTGAGGGACGCCAAAATTGCCGACAAAATCCTGGGCTAGGGAAGGGAAGAAGAAATCATGGTTCTGGTTCCGGACCACTAGCCAGGGGCCACTGAAAGGGGTATATATACGTGGACTTAGGAGAAATACAGCTAGGTTACAATGCCTCTCCACTGCTAAAGAGCATGTTAATTTATAACTTGGGATCTTGGGTGTGGCATTCAAAAGTGCTCAATGGCTATGGAAATGGACACCTACAAAGAGTCAATCCCTTCTGTAGGGAATGGCAGAGATTTGGTGACAAAAGCAGATGAACTTAATTTTGGGTGAGGCTTCGAATCAGAGAATCTTACAGTACAGGAGGCCATTTGGCCCATAGAGTCTGCACCGACCCTTCAAAAGACGACCATACCCAAGCCCAATCCCCCGCCCTATTCCTACAACTCGACACTAAAGGGCAATTCAGTAACTTCATTGCAGTGTAAATAAGCTTACTTGTGACACCAATAAAGATTTTCTTTTAAATTAACATGGCCAATCCTCCTAGCCTGCACATCTTTGGGCTGTGGGAGGAAACCGGAGCACCCAGAGGAAACCCACACAGACATGGGGAGAAAGTGCAAACTCCAGTCACCAGAGGTTGG
Source organism: Scyliorhinus canicula (assembly GCF_902713615.1). NCBI lineage: Eukaryota > Metazoa > Chordata > Chondrichthyes > Carcharhiniformes > Scyliorhinidae > Scyliorhinus > Scyliorhinus canicula. The sequence continues at coordinate 41,897,074 of NC_052146.1, read as the reverse complement.
AATCGAACCCGGGTAACTGGCGCTGTGAGGCAGCAGTGCTAACCATTGTGCCACCCTACTGCATAGCCCGAGGCAACTTGCTTCTACTTAACCAGCTACCAGCATAACCTGTCAAGTACTTGCATCATCCACCTTTAGGTTCCTCCTAAGTTTAACCTCGTCACTCTTAATGAGTTCATGATGTCAAACCTCAATTTTGCACCTTTGCTGTTTCACTAACAATTGGCGGCCACGATAACATTTTCTAACCCAAGGTCAAATTGTATTAATGTAGACCTCAGCTTTAAATTTATTTTTTAAAAACATTTTGAGTACCCAATTCATTTTCTCCAATTAACGGGCAATTTAGCATGACCAATCCACCTACCCTGCGCATCTTTGGGTTGTGGGGGCGAAACCCACGCAAACACAGGGAGAATGTGCAAACGCCACACAGATAGTGACCCAGAGCCGGGATTGAACCTGGGACCTCGGCGCCGTGAGGCAGCAATGCTATCCACTGCGCTACCATGCTGTCCCTCAGCTTAAAAAGTGACAGTGGAATGCTGAAGGCAAAGAATAGATAAAGTATATGTTTCAGCCATAAAATAAAATGTTGAAGCTAAAATAAGTAGAGAAAATATAAAGGGTGTCTATTAAATGTTGAAAGAGAGAATAAAGATATTAGATCAGGAAACATACAAGCAGCAGAGCATTAAAAAAAAACTATCATTCCTAAGTCCATAGGCTATAAGGAACAGATAGTGGGTGGAAAGAGCGCAGGAGACTCGGCAACTCTCCGACAATCACGATGTGCGCGGCTTCTTCGGTCCAATTAAAACCATCTACGGTCCGAGTATCCAGGGATCCAACCCACAGAGTCAAAAATGGAGAGGCTCTCAAAGACAAGAGAGACAGTCAATTGCCATTGGAGAATGCACTTTGAAGTACTCCTCAATCAAGACACACCTTTGCGCAAGTGTCCTCGACACCATCCTGCAACATGCTACCCACTACCATCTCAGAGCATTCCCAGCTCGCCGTGAGGTCATAAAAAACATTTGACAGCTGAAAAACAACAAGGTCTCTGACGCAGATGGAATCCCCATAGACCATCCCAACTTCTATCATCAGCCGCAGTACGCAGGCAATGCCTGTATGTCACACAATCAGCGGCCAAGCTACAAACCACCGTTACGCATTCATCAAGACATACGAGACACTGGTTTTCAGACTAAACATCCGGAAAACAATGTTTCTCTACCAGCCTGCTCCTGGCGCGCAAAACTGGCCGCCGGCCATCACACCAACAATGAAATCCAGCATCGACATCAATGCACCAGCGCAGTCTTCAGATGCTTGAGGTACAGGGGGTTCGAAGACCAAGATCTTAAATCCAGCACCAGGCTCATGATCTGCAGAGCAGCCGTGGTCTCCACTCTCCTGCATGCATTGAAAATATGGACACTGTAGAGGAGATACCTCAAATCCTTGGAGATATATCAACAATGTTGCCTCCTACGGCCAGCACGGTGGCACAGTAGTTAGCACTGCTGCCTCACACATCGAGGTCCCAGGTCCGATCCTGGCTCTGGATCACTGTCCGTGTGGAGTTTGCACATTCTCCCCATGTTTGCGTGGGTTTCGCCCCCACAACCCAAGGATGTGCAGGGTAGGTGGATTGAACATGCTAAATTGTCCTTAATTGGAAAAAATGAATTAGGTACTCTAAATTTATAAAAAAAACAATGTTGCCTCCGAAAACCCCTGCATAGCCACTGGCAGAATAGGCGTACCAAATTGAGCATTCTCTGCCAGGCTAATATTCGCAGTATTGAGGCATTGGTCACGCTGCACCAGCTGTGATAGGCGGGCCACATTGACTTGCATGCCAGACACAAGAGCTCTTCTCCGAGTTCTTCAATGACAAGCGATCGCTAGGAGGGCAGAGGTTATGCTACAAGGACACTCTGAAAGCCTCCCTAAATAAATGGAATATCCCCAACACGTCGGAATCACTAACCTAAGAATGCACAAACCGGAGAAGCATCCACAAAGGAATTGCCGAGTGTCACAGGGTGGAGCACGTGGAGGCCAAGCAAAAACAGCGGAAAGAGAGCAGAATCCAGAGCATCCCACCCACCTCATCAAACACTACCTGCTAAACCCACGGCAAAGTCTGCGGGTCCAGGATTGGACTATTCAGACGCCCACTTCTCCAGAATGGAAACAAGTTATCATCGAGGCTGAGGGACTGCCCAGGAAGATGATATAGGAGCAGAATTAGGTTATTCGGCCCAATTGAGTCTGAAGAAAACAAAAGAACAAAGAAAAGTACAGCACAGGAACAGGCCCTTCGGCCCTCCAAGCCTGTGCCACCCTCTAAACTAAAATCTTCTGCACTTCCGGGGTCCGTGTCCCCTTATTCCCATCCTATTCATGTATTTGTCAAGATAGCCCTTAAACGTCACTATCGTCCCTGCTTCCACCACCTCCTCCGGCAGCGAGTTCCAGGCACCCACTACCCTCTGTGTAAAAAAGCTTGCCTCGTACATCTCCTCTAAACCTTGCCCTTCGCACCTTAAACCTGTGCCCCAGTAATTGATCCCTCTATCCTGGGAAAAAGCCTCTATGCCCCATATAATTTTGTAGACCTTTATCAGGTTGTCAATGAACCTCTGTCGTTCCAGTGAGAATAAACCGAGTTTATTCAATCTCTCCTCACAGCTAATGCCCTCCATACCATGCAACATCTGGTAAATCTCTTCTGCACCCTCCATAAAACCTCCACATCCTTCTGGTAGTGTGGCGACCAGAATTGAACACTATACTCCAAGTGTGGCCTAACCAAGGTTCTATACAGCTGCAACATGACTTGCCAATTTTTATACTCAATGCCCCGGCCAATAAAGGCAAGCATGCCGTATGCCTTCTTGACTACCTTCTCCACCTGTTGACCCTTTCAGTGACCTGTGGACCTGTACACCTAGATCTCTCTGACTGTCAATACTCTTGAGGGTTCTACCATTCACTGTATATTCCCTACCTGCATTAGACCTTCCAAAATGCATTACCTCACATTTGTCCGGATTAAACTCCATCTGCCATCTCTCCGCCCAAGTCTCCAAACAATCCAAATCCTGCTATATCCTCTGACAGTCTTCATCGCTATCCACAATTCTACCAACCTTTGTGTCATCTGCAAACTTACTAATCAGACCGGTTACATTTTCCTCCAAATCATTTATATATACTTCGAACAGCAAATGTCCCAGCACTGATCCCTGTGGAACACCACTCGTCACAGCCCTCCAATCAGAAAAGCACCCTTCTGTGGCTACTCATTGCCTTCTATGACCATGCCAGTTCTGTATCCATCTTGCCAGCTCACCCCTGATCCCTCTGCCATTTGATCATGGCTATGTTTCCCATTCCCAACCTTCTCCCTGTAATCCCATATCCCCTTAAAGTGAATAATTTATTCATATAGGATAAAAACAAATTACTGCAGATGTTGTATTCGCAAATAAAAGAAAATAATGTTGGAAATTCTCAGCACGTCTGACAGCATCTGTGGAGAGAGAACAGTGTTATATGTTTCAGGTCTGGATTCTGCCAAAGCTAGAGAACTGGAAATAGTATGAGATTTATACTGTTGTTGGACAAGGGGAATGTAAATGGTAGCGATCATGCCTAAGAAGGGTGCGGATAGTGGCACATTAAGAGATCAGAACGTGAGCAGAATTCATATTGCTATAGTAAATCTATTCTTGACATTGCTCTAATATTGCTCTTTAAAGCGCTGCAGTCTGTTAATTTAAATGGTATCACAATTGGCAAACTCAGTGCATGCAATTCCCTGAATTTACCAAAAGTATAATAACTAAGAATGTACTTGAGGAACTTTAAAATATCAAACAGTTGACTCAGTTTGTGGATATTTTCACCATAACACAAGTTGGTATCACAGAATAGACAATACGCAACAAGTGGAATTTAGTTTTGTACATCTCCCTCAAAATTTCTGGAACAACCCCCATCACATGAACCCCTCAAAGGCATTTTCTGACAAAGGGTTCCCCCTCCTGACACGGGAATTTATACAATTTTTCTGTTTTTATTTAAGATCTTTTTTGGTGGATTTCAGAAACCAACCACTCGGGTACAAGGTGATCCAACAGTGGATTATAATTTAGGGTTTTCTGCAAAGAATTGGCCTCCAACTGGGCCATCACTTTTGCCACAGCCATTGCTCCGGTTATTTAAGGTAGTGGTTATACAATCATGTGGTTATCCACAACCAATCATCGATCAGAATTTTGACCACACGATCATCCAAAATCCTACCTCCCAACATTTGGTTTGGACAGTACCCATTTATGATCAAATCTATAATCTACTCCTCTGGAAACTTGCTTTAAAATTTCTTGAACTAGACCAGTAACAGTAGTCACCCAAATACTGTCCTACATCTAACTGTAGAATAATTCTACCTTTGCAAAAGATTTTTTTTTTAATAAAGGTGTTGGATTAAGATCGCTATTATCCAACTGCTTTAATATATGCATTTTGAGAGGCTAAATTCAATTTCAGATATCCATAGCGACCATTCTGGAAACACATCTGAGGATACAAGGTACCATGGAACTATACTCATCAGGACATCTGGGGCAAGGAGAGTAAACAAAAAAAAAAAGAAAATCGGAAGAAATAAACCTTACAAATTCTGCAATTATTTATTCAGTTAGATAATTTTAGGCCTCTGTGTCTCAAAATAAATTTGTTTCTGCCAGTATTAAAAATTTATAACCATTTAATTTTCCTTATAGATGCAGTGAACAAACCTGAAATGAAATTCTGGAGGGTAGATGGTGACATGTTGTGTGGAAATGCTGGGGAAGGCTGTGTGATTGGGCAGGCAGGTGCATAGTGGATATCTGCATCTTCCTGCCTCCCTCTAATTCAGTCCAAAATGGGAAAGCTCCAGGATGGCTTCCTGCCTAGAGACCAATTAAGGCCCTCAAGTGGTAGGCAGGTTTTCTGTTGGACACAGAGGCCCCCATCTACAGAATGGAAGTATCAGAGTGAGACTCCCCCACCCTTTAATTTGAGCATTCTCCTCTACTTACTGGGGCCTCCTTGTCTGATCCACCACACTCACCTTTTTATGGGCCTCCAGTGCCAATCCGTGATGTAGGCACCACTGCAGAACTGGCAGTGGCCGTCAATCCTAGTGGCATTAGTACTGGAGTGCTGGCAGCCTCCGACTGGCCAGCAGCATTCCGAAACAGGACATCCACCTTCTCGCAAGATTCCTGGTGGGAGCCAGGTACCCTGATGATACAGTAGGTGCTCGATTGCATTTATATCACCGTTGCCACATATATGCCACCGATTTTCCAGTCAGTGGACAGCGCCCCCACCCCCCCACAGTGACCATTAAATGTCACCCATTAAGTCTGCATCACCTCATTTTTGACTTGAATCTCAGACTCCACCATTTCTACTATACACTATATTGCCAGACTGATGGCCCTACATCTAGAACTGGATCAGCAGAAATTTCATCCAACTAAATATTGGAAAAATTGCAAGACAGGATTCTCTCCCACGCCTTCCCACCCCCACCCCTCCCATGGGAGAGTTTTGGGGCAGCAGAGGTGACTTGCTGATGGCAGGGTCTTCTGGTCTTGCCGCTGTTAATGGGGTTTCTCATCTATGCAACCACTCCTCCGCCAGGAAACCCGTGGCTGGCATTTGCCATCAGTGGAACAAGTCCCTGTGACAATGGCCGGAAAATTCCAGCCTTTATCTTTGGTCCCCGCCACATTCTGCACTCCCTAGCCACCAACTTCATCCTTCTCCCTGGCAATAGTCAGAGGTCAACCAAATTGTTGGAGGTCAAATATGTCACAAAGGTAGGCTTTCAAAGGCTTTTGCACCACCTATTCCCACCTCCCTAATATTTCCCTACTCCACATCTGCCTTAGTTTATCCTCTGTGGAACGCTCATCCATGACCTTGTTACCTCCAATCTTGATTATTCAATGCACTCTTGGCTGGACTCTCGCATTCTACCCTCAATTCTGCTCCTCATGTCCTAACTTGCACTTAATTCCGTTTATCTATCATTTGCGTTTACTGATCTAACTTGGCTGCCAAGTAAGCAACACTCAATTTAAAATTTCCCATCCTTGTTTTCAAATCTACATTCGTAATCTCTCCCCACCCCTGCAAGATTTGAGCAAGTGAAGTCACCGTAGTCCCAGATGATCACAGGCTGCTTTCCCCTTTGAGGGGAGAGCTGACTGGTGCTGATTTACCAGCCATCTGAACTAAACTAACTTTGAGCATCCCAATGTTCGTTGTTCCAACGCTGGTGGCTGTGCCTTCAGCTGCCTCAGTCCCATGCTCTGGAATTCACTCTAAACCTCACTGCTCTCCATTTCACTTTCCTCATTTAAGACACCAGCCTATTGAACCATAGAAAAGTTACAGCACAGAAGGAGGCCATTTGGCCCATCATGTTCGCACCAGCCCTATGATACCCAGATGCCCTTTCTAATCCCACCTTCCTGCACCTGGCCCATAGCCTTATAGTTTACAGCAATTAAGGCAGATCCATGTACTTTTTAAAAAGAGTTTAGGTCTCTGCCTCCACCACCAACCACCCTAATGCGCATATTCAACATTATTAGTCAAAACTAGATCCATTTTTGAAAAGCACAATGACGGGTAAAGATACAAAGTGATTACTGTTCAAGAAGCAAATGGTGCGTTATTCAAATGTCACAAGATTAAAAATAAGCTACAATTGGAGATGAGAAGATGTCTAGTTATAAATTTATAGCCCAAGAGATATTTTCTTGAATTGGTTTATTTTAACATCCTTATACACAAGTGACAATACAGTATAAGTTAAGCCCCATATAAATGGCAAATGATCTCTGTTACAATCACAAGAAAAGTCCAGATCTTTCTTTTAATTCTATTTCACAGTACGTGGACCTTACTGAGAAAAAAAACTTTGTCACGTAGCAAATGGTTACGGTCTGGAATGTACTGCCTTGGAATGTAGTACAGACAGATTTACCTGAAGTATGCAAAAGGGAATTGGACTGTTATCTGTAAAGGAAGAATTTGCAGGGTTACAGGGGGTGGATGGCACTAGGTGAATTCCTCATATGGAGAGCCAGTGCAGACATGGTGGACTGAATGACCTCTTTCCATACTGTAACAATGCTGAGATTCTTAGAAAATTATCCAGGAAGTGTACGTTTACAATCAGCATTTGGAAAAATAACATTTTCAGTTAAGAAATACACTAGTTTAAAGATTATTTTAAATAAGGCTGTGTGTCACAGCGACTGTGTTCTGCTAACTTATAAACAGACTTCCCATTATCACTAGTATAAATGTCCATCTCAGGACTTCAATAAGTACAGTTGACTCACAGCAAGTTTATTAATCTGATCAATTGTTTTTTTCTGTACAACAATTTAAGGCACCACACACTCTAAACTACTTACTGGTATCCTTCTTACATCACTTGATATGTCCAACTAGCCTCAGCATTCCAATATCCTACTGGATATCCAACTGAAGCAAATCATTGAAAATTGTAGCTTATTACAGATTTGGCACTTTGGCAGTAAAATAATTTAAATTATACTTGCCTGTTAATGTGTGACTACAAGTTTTTAAATATTGAATTCTTGACACCTAAACAGATAGACATTCAATTATTCTAATTTTGTGCACCAAAGATTTGTTCCATTGATTGGAAATGTTAAATACAAAAAGAGTTGTTCCATAACGAGCAGTAAAATAATTTAAATTTTCTAGCTTGGCCAAGTAGAAAACACTGGTTTGAATGCAAAAAAAAAAACTACACTAACACTTCCTGGTCACAGCTAGGTTTCACAGTTAACAGGCGTCTGAGTGACCACTAAACATGACGATGCCCCATTGACGCTTTCTGCAATTCAATCATGTGTCTTTTTAAATTTACATACATTTATGGACTCCTTGCTCCAAACAAAAATGAAAGTTGTAATTACAATAGTATGCTGCTGATAATGTAACACGGCCATAACATTGATAACAAGGTTTTAATTTTTAAATTATAAATAATGTTTATGAACAGCATTTGTTTCAGCTTACTCATTTTTACCCCAGAACATGTAGATTGTCACATGGACTAGAAATCACAGCAAGCATTTTTCAAGAGCTGTACAAACTATCAGTCTGGAATTAAAAATTCCAGATTTTGATACCAATTAAATATCTCTGGTCCAAAATAACACATTTTTAACAAACCCTAAATTGGATGGGCTGTGATAGATGGTATCTTCCTTCACAACTAATTTCCCATTCAGCAAAAATCATGTTGCTGCAATGCTTCCTGGTTATATGTCTCAAGGTCAACATACCTCCGTTTTGAAAGAATAATATACTCCTGCTGTGAAATAGTAGGCCACTGAACAGACATGTCCTTGATCTGTGCTGTGTTTATGCTCATTTCTCAACTGAGATTGGGAATGCTCTGAAATACATCAGTTTCAGAGTCACATTAATTTTAAACAAAGATGAAATTAATTTGAGAATCTGAATTTTTGTGCTCAATTAGATTTGGTTCTGTAGTCATGAGAAAGAAAAACATTATACAGTAGTGCTTACTGCCAAGCAAAAGAGAATTCCGTTGGGCCAAGTGCCTCAAAAGAAATACAAACATTCAAACTGACAATTTTCCCTTGGATCTAGCTAAGCCACAGCGATTTTCTATTATGTTTTCACCAACCTGTTACAATCTTCAGAGAACTCCAAAAGTGATCAAATTCTTGAATGTACAGCCTTTGGTCTAAAAGTTAAACTTCTCTAAATTTTTACTGCCAATTACATTTGTTTTGCAAGAAAATATAAACTACCTATTTTAATGAACTTTAATGCATCTTAACACCACATACAAATACACAGACTATTTCACAAATGTACAAAATACTTAGATCAGCTTAAGTGAGGAGCAAATGGATTAACAAAATAGCATAGGTGGGCAAATGCTATTAATATTTGAAATTGTTTGTAATTAAATACACCATGTCTTAATATGCAGCTGAAATTATTCAACCAAATATGCAAGTCAATTAAAGGAATTATTCAGGAAAGTCAATTTATTCACACAAGAGTGGCATAAACTAGGTTCATCCACAATCTCAAATGTACTGAATTTCTATTATTGTGGTGCATCAGCAAGTGTAGGCACGTACACGCACCCCTCTCCCCAAGTTGTAAGGAGACTGTCCCTCTGTATAAATGCAACTACCTAAATCAAAAGTGGCATTGGTAGACTTGGGGAGGACATAGTTTGGTTTCCCTCTCAAGACAGGGAATAGTGCATGGTGTTGGGAAAAGACAATTTACACAGAAGGGTGGGTGACTGCCCATTTTAAAAAGTTATATTATGCACACAATGTTGAATAATGAAATAATTCAATATAATATGCAAATTGTAATATACATTTACTTGATGTTAACATAACATCCACAAGGGCTGAACACAAAACACACATGCAGAATTTACATAAATATGTCATTATGCAGTATTAAATTTTACTTGGACAACAGCCTTTTTCATTGGCCAGTTCAGATTCATTTTATACTTCAAATCAAACTTCATCTCTTGTTTACATTGCAGGCAGTTCACAAACTGGATAACTCCAGTCAAACCATGATATGATAAAGGATTAGCCAAACATCTATCTTGGAGAAGACATTTACCCGACTTGTCCAAATCCTCCCCGCCACCCACTCACCCCACTGTCATTTTCAGAAGGGTTTCATGATACAATAAATCACATTAAGAATGATAACATCTCTTATGGTGGTGATAAAAACTATAACATTGAAATTAATATTCAACAGACTTGTTTAAAGGACAATGAACCATATTAATGTACAGATCTTAAAAAGAGTAAATTTGCTTAGTCATTTTCTCTAAGAATTTGTGTGCAGCTTAGCGTCGGGATTCTCAAACATTTGTGCGACAGTTGCAAATCCAACCTCAATGATGTGCAAGTATTCAGCCCTCAAGTAGAGCAGCATTGAGAAAATGGGAATATGGTGCCATGTTACCCAAAAATGTTTAGACAGCAGATTCCATACTTTCATAGCTTCTTCAATTTATCTTTGTTTTTCTGAAACTTTTGATGAACAACTTTAAGGGTAGTCAGAAAGTTCCCAAGGAAGAGCACCAGGAATGTGAGAGCCAAGACAAAAACCTGAGAGGAAATAGGCAAAATAAACTGACAAAAACACCAAAACGCAGCATAAGCTTTAAAGTATTAGAACAAAACTAACCATTTTGAGCTAAGCCATTGCTGCCAACTTATAATTATCTGTGTGAACCTCTCAATGTTTTCTCCAGTCCCAACCATGGTCCCCATTCCAACCTCTGTACAGACATATTAGTGTTTGTCAAGTGCATTCCCACTTTAGTGGGAATCAGTTTAGAAGTGCAATAATATTACAACTTTGAAGCTGTAAAGAACCTTTTTACACTAATGATTACAATTTAGGTGATTTTAAAAGTAAATCACATTCCATCATATTCTGTTCATGAACAAAAAGCACACTATTGTGGGATTTTTTATTATTGGTAACAGCTATGGAGAGGAAGGAGGTGGCAGATTGGAGGTATATATTGTTTTGAGTTACAAAATATTTCCCAGTTTCAATATTTTTGGACTGAAAGCTGTTCAGTTGATTAATTGGTTATACCCCGCTGGGATCAGCCGCTACACAAATCCACAGTACTGCTTGGTATGCAGCTGCCGTTTCAAGGACAGATGAGTTACTTCTGCCCAGGTTGACTGCTCAGCTAAACACAAAGAAGGAATTAGAAACTGTCACACTTATTAACAGACGGAGAGAAGAGACTGAACTGGTTATTTGGGATTGCCAACCTGCCCGAGGGGGAGGAAGAGATGTCGTTACTCACTGTTGTAAGGAAAACCTATTGGGCAATTTATGCGCCTTTCAGCCCTATACTAGTTTGGACTGGAGGGTAGAAAGGATATTTCATTGTATCAAAGTTTCTTTAGTGATTTTCTGTTTTAACAGGCATTTATTGGCTGAAGTCAATGAATATAAAATGTTATGTGTAAGCTTTTCTGCATCGACCTAAGATTAACGTTCCAAAATGACTAAAAGCTCAAGTTATTAGTTTTAAAGGACAGGCAAGAAATCAAGTATTTAACTATAATCTAGTGATATCTGCACATTTCTTTTTTTTTCTAGAAATTTAGAGAACCCAATTTTTTTTCCCAATTAAGGGGCAATTTATCATGGGCATTCCACCTACCATGCACATCTTTGGGTTGTGGGGGTGAAATCCACGCAAACACGGGGAGAATGTGCAAACTCCACATGGATAGTGACTCATAGCCGGGATTTGAACCCGGGTCCTCAGTGCCGTAGGCAGCAATGCTATATTGCACATTTCGTATTCCAGTTTAATTATGTTTCTTAATAAAGAGGATTTATAGGTTGTAGCCTGAAATACAAAGTTCCTCAAAATGAGTACTATTTATCAGTTGGAAAGACCAGGAGAATGTAAGCATCTCATATTTACAATGAACTGACCAACAGCATTAGGAATTTACTGGTTCACCAAGGCATACTACATCATCAGGTACTGTGCTTCCAAATTCATGATTTGATTCAGAGGGAGAGAAGGCTTGTTTATAAGAATGGCCGAAGGCAGATGGGTTACCTCTGCCCAGGCAGCCAAATATTTGAATCAGAACATTGGATTAATCTTCCATCATGTAGGAGATGAATTTTATGGAAGGATATGGAAAATGTTACCAAACAGAAATCCCTTTGGTCTGTACTCACTTGCCATTCTTTGCACCGCTCATGTTGTGAAAGTCCAAAAAGTGTTATTGAATTGTATAATTGCCAAAACTGCAAAAGTAGGACAAAGTAACAGAAATAAATTTAATATGCATGGATACACCTAAATTCTGTGTTTTCTGATTACCATTTTCCCGCTTCCTGAAGATGTTGAGTCCTTGCTCAGCAGTGTTTCATATGTCTTTTGTCCTCATCTTGCAACTGACTCCCTTCAATTGAATGGCAATGCACAATTTGCTATGGCAACGTCATTGCAAAGCTCAATCCTGTCCTCTTTCAATGTGTGCTCACATGCATATCCAGCTGAATAGAGTGAAAACTATGGCCAACATTTTTCTCTCGCCCATCTGGTTGAGTTGTTCCAACTGAGAATAGTTAATTCCACAGAAACAAGGGATCAACCAGTTTATAAAGTGGATTTTTCTTTTGCTGGATAAATTCAGAGTCATCATAACAATTATTTTTCTCCATGACTAATCTAAACTGTAATAATTATTATTACCCAAGTGTCTTCGACAGACATTGGATTCATTTCACCCACCTCATCCCCAGCATCGCCTTCCTCCCAGTCGGACTGAAAAACATACTGCTCAAGGATGTTCTACTGAACAAATTTCACAAGTTCCTCTCCTTCCTTTCCCTTTACTCTATCCCATATCCTTTTTGCTTCTCAACTCTAACCAAAGGGGTGGCACGGTGGCATAGTGGTTATCACTGCTGCCTCACAACTCCAGGATCCCAGGTTCAATTCTGGCCTTGGGTGACTGTCTTTGTGAAGTTTGCACTCTCTCTCCGTGTCTGCGTGGGTTTCCTCCGGGGGCTCCGGTTTCCTCCCACAGTCCAAAGATGTGCAGGTTAGGTAGATTGGCCCTGCGAAAATTGCCCCTTAGTATCCAAAAAGGATAGGTTGGGTTACTGAGTTTACGAGGATATGGTGGAGGCACGGGGCGCTCATTCCAAGGGCTGGTGCAGACTAAATGGGCCGAATGGCCTCCTTCGGCACTGTATGATTCTATGAAAGGTATTCTGTTTTGCCCCCTCGAAGACATCTTCCCTTTCCAACACTATGTCTTCCCCAATGCACTGCCACCACACTTCCTATTTTACCTCCCCTACTTCTTCTGAACCTCTATACCTACAAAAGCACATTCCATTGAGCACATTCCATTAAATGCATTTGAAAGCATTTTCCAAACTATTAACAACAAAGATTGTTAGACTTACATGACCAAAGAAAAGGAATGGAAGAACAAAAGCTAAACCTCTCCACATCCATGATTGAAATCCTTCTGCAATTATAAATATAGTATGAATAACCATCTTATGGGAATGGTGTTAATGGGAACATTTTGGGAGATTAAATATAAAAATACAATTTTTTTGTCCTTTATAGTTACAGGAACATAATAAATTATTTTCTCTGTTCTGTCTGGCAACAACTTACTCTGTTCTTTACTTCTTCATTTATATCAAAAAAAGAGGAAACATCAGCCAATAGTGTACACGATTATATGTAATCCAAACTCCCTTTCTTTAAAATTAGGACAAGATGCCAAGCAGTAAAGTTGGGCATTTCTGTACTCCCAAGTGTGCATTGAAAGAGAATGCATTTCTTGGTTGTATTTGACAAATTCTCTCTTCCACTGATTCAGATGGAAAGGCTTATGTAAGCGCATGTTGAAATGATACTTTTTCATCACATCCAATAGGACGGTTAGGATAACATTTTACACATTACATGCCCAATATTAGTGCCAGGAACAATTATAATATTTAGTAGAGGTCCACTGTACATCCAGCCATATTACAAAACTGGATGCACAGGTCTAGAGTACTCTGTTGTGTCATTACTATAGCATGGTTTCCAGTGGTGAAATGACTGATTATTTAAACAGATTCGGGTCATCTTAATTGCCAAATTGCTGCAGCAAGAACCAAGTGAGGAGCTCTTGGGAACTGTTGCACGTTTTACTGTGGTTGTAAAACGCGTTTATTGGAGTGTATTAACACGCCTCCGAGTTCGACGTGTGCTTAACACTACTAGGCTCTGTTGTATGTAATTATTTAGCTCTGGAGTCGCCAGTTGCCGTATAGGCAACGTCACAAGTATTCCAAGGTCAAGTTCAAAGTAATAAAGACGATACACCGATTAGTAAAGTTCAAACGATCAATATTTATTATACAGTTATAATAAATACTCATGCACACACGAAGAGACTAAGCTATAACTAAACTTAAGTGAACAGAATACTTATCTAACAGGAACAGGCAAGGTCAGAGAACGAGGCCTTCGTCCTGGTCTTGTACTGCAGCCTTCAGCAAGCGTTCTGGTACTTGGGAGTCTAGTGGGCTTGGATCGCGTAGCGAGCGTTGAACTTACGGTTTCGGCGGCTGGTGCTCAACGGCTGGAGTCAGGATGCAAGATGTCAGTCAGAGCCGGAGCAAGAGTTTAACAGACCGGGCTCTGTGGGGAATTTGCTTTTATACCCCTCTCTAATGTCCTTGCCCCCTTCTAGGCGGGCTCTACCTTTCGGTACCGATTGGAACGTTTCCAAACGGCTACCTTCGAAATCCTCCAATGCGGGGGCTTCCCTCGATGTTGGGGGGTGGTTTCGATATTCGTTACTCTGGTGCCATCCTGTCTGCTCCACCAATTAAGTGCTACATTGAGATGGAAATGTTGCCATTGTGTGTGCCTGGATCTGGGCTGCCTCATCAGAATGTTAAGCGCTTTGCCATTAACACCTTTGGCTTGGAGATCTGCACCTGGCCAGAAAACTGGTTTGCTGCTTGCAAAATGCTAATTAGTTGAGAGCAGGCTGTCTGTTCTCACTAAACAGGCTTTCCCTGCTGTCTTCCATTTTAGTTTGGCTCAGTGTCCATTTTGCGTGGCCAGCATGGCTACATTCCCTCCTTGTGTTCCTCACAATCATACTATTGTGAAGGATCACCTATGTACTTTGCCTTCCTTGTGTTCTGACCTCTTGCCAGTTCCTGTTCTACTCTATTCTTAAACTATGGGAAGAAGAAAAATTTTTTTAACTAACATCTCTACTTGGCCCTATGTCAAAGGGACATGCATTACTACAACTGGGAACCTCTACCTATCACTATTAACCTTAACCTTAACTTAACATTTCATCACTCTAAAATCTTAACCATTCACACCACAACATCACACTTCCCAACTCGGCAGTCGAGTATGGAACAATATAATACATGGCTGAACCTTTTATTTACAGAGTGTTGTAATCAGTGAGGGGTTGAGGGGTTTGGTGGAATCCGAAGATGGGGGATTGAACTCTATAGATGGGTGAGGTGCTGGAACGAGAGGCTCTCCTCTTCCATTTCCTCAACCTGAGGGTCTGCACTAGTATGATGAGGATCGCGATCACCAACAGTGATTCGATTATATAGGACATGGAGTACCACGTCATGAATTTAGTACACCAGGTCTGAACCTCGCTGATCAGAGCTGAGCACTGGGGGTTTGCTGTAATTGAAACATTTACGGTGGGGGTTGTGGGGGAAACGTGTCTTGTTTCCACACATATACATATGACATTAAACAGTAATAAGTGGGCTTCCATCATTTTGCTGTTCTTCTTCTTTCTCTTCCTTCTTCCTCCGGTATTGACAATCCTGGCTTCGACCTCTGTCTCGTCCTTTGAAACCTTTGGGATCAAGCACAGTATCTGTCAATACACAGTTTAAGACCTTTACTTGTTAGTGCATCTGTCTTTCAAAACCCAATTGACCCTTTAAAATGACTGGCTAAGTCACACCCTGTGACTCCCCTCATTTTTTTTTTTTTTCAAAAAGCGAATTTAAAGACCAGCATACACCTAACAATCCTTCCTTCTGCGAGCCGCCTCGCAGGCTTTGCTGATTTACCATCCGAATGTTCCCGGATGTAAATAGCATGTGGGATGGCGGCCGAAGGGCTACCTAACGTAAAATGAAAACAAACTTTGAAACAAACATCCGAATGAGTTGCGTATGGGCCGCTACGGGTACGAGTTGGATGGAATCCCCGGGTAGGGCGTGCTGTGCCATACCCGAGCTTGGCTGACCAAGGGTTGGTTCTCAGACAGGGCGGGTCCTCAGTGCCGTTTGTCCACTGCCTGAGTAACCTGGAAAGAAAAACGGGTATGAATGTATTTACCATGACTTGCAGCCTCTATTCCGCCGAATAGAGGGGCACCTAAAAACCAAGGGAGCCAAGATGCTCCAACTGAGGACATCACTGAAGTTCTCAGAGATATCTGCGGACAAGCTATTTGGCGTGTGGCCTTACAACTTTGGAAAAGATCTCCAATCAAACTGGGTTGTTGGAACCGAAGTTCTCAAAGGTATCTGCGGATAAACTAACGTGTATTTGAGGTGGTCACAATCTTTTCAGCTGAAAAGAAGATGTCCATCCTCCAGCTGAACCATTTACTTTACTGAAAACGAAACAAACATAAAACGAAGACAAACATACGTGCAGGTTCCATCAGAAAGGACATTGTTTCCCTCAAACGATTCCTATCTTACATCATCTGGACACCTCACTTTGATTCTGCCTCTGTGAACAGGGTCACAAAGGGGTTGCCGTGTCGGGAGTCAGACATTGCGTCGTCCTGCTCTCCCGGATCCCACACCCTTGTGTGGATCAGGCATGAAACTTTGGAATTGTGTGACCGGGGGTCACTCTCGTCATTGCGGACAAGTCTGTATGAGTTGTCCCTGTGCCATTGTGTAGTGTCGAGTGTGTTGTCGGGGTAGTCGGGGTCGGGTGGTGGTTCTGGGTTTTTAAGGTAAGTGACTTCCATGGGGTCACTGGAGTCGGGGTCGTAGTTGGTGCAGTGTGGGCTGTATGGCTGTGTGCTGTCGCTGTCTTCAGAGTCAGTGTCAGTCCTGCTGTCTCTGCTGTGGCAGCTTGTGGGCGTGTCGGGGCGTGGTCTGTAGTGGTCTGTGGGCGGAGTCGTGGGCGAGTCCGTGGATGAACTGGTCTGTGAGGGGGATGGTGGAAAAGTGTCTCTGGTGGGCGGGGTGAAGTGTTCTGCTGCATCCAGCAGGACATGGTGAGCATGGTTGGCCTGTGTTCCATATGCCTTTAACTGGTTTATATGGAACCACGCGGTCTTCCCATTAGGATACTTTATCCTGTAAACGGAGGGGCTAATTTTGTCCGAAATTGAGTAGGGACCGGAATATTTTGGAGCCAAAAAACTGCTGGGGTTATAAACAGATAACATTACCTGTTGCCCAACCTGGAATTCTGTGGTGTGGACGGTCTTATTGAAACAGGCAGTACGTTGCTGTCGGCGTTTCCCTAGCTGGACTGCGGCTGCGAGCTGTGCAGACCTCACAGTCTCAACTAGATCTTTAACTGCCTTTTCATGTGTGAGGGCCGTCACTTCGGGGCTTGTCATGTCCAGTCCTAAAAGGAATTCTGTACCTTTCATAGGGCGTCCGGTCATGAGTGTATGTGGTGTGTATCCTGTGGATGTGGAGACAGTGTTCCTTATGAACATAAGTGCAAAGGGGAGCACTGAATCCCATGTGGAATTATTCTCTTGAACCATTTTCCTGAGGGTCGTTTTTAGGGTCCGATTCATGCGCTCCACAATCCCGCTGGACTGTGGATGATACGCAATATGGAAGTTTTGTTTTATACCGAATATTGTCAGGACGTTCCTCATGACCCGTCCTGTAAAGTGAGATCCCTGGTCCGAATCGATACTTCGGGGTAAACCCCATCTCGTGAAGATGTGGTGGGTCAGGATCTTTGCAGCTGTCTTAGCTGTGTTTGTTCGTGAGGGAAATGCCTCTACCCATTTGGTAAAGGTGTCGATGACCACCAGAACGTATTTATAGCCATTCCTACAAGGGGGCAATGGACCTATAAAATCGATCTGGAGGTTTGTCCAAGGGCCGTTAACTGGGCGAGTATGCCGAAGTTGTGCCTTCTTAGAATACCTCTCCGGGTTATTCTGAGCACAAATCAGGCAATTCTCAATGTAGTGTGTGACATCAGTCCTGAGATTAGGCCACCAACAGAGTTGCCTGAGGTGCCTCGTTGTTGCATCAATTCCCTGATGCCCGTGTCCGTCATGGAACAAGGCAATCATCTGATTCCTGTCCTGCTTCGGGACCACATAAAGTTGGTCCTTAATGATCACACCCTCATGTGTGGTCAGTGTGTGTTTAAAGTGCTCGTACGCAGGCACAAAGTTTCCCTTGAAAACCTCCCTGAGGTCTCCGTCCTGTTTCTGTGCTGCTACGAGATCTTTAACCTCTGTTTGTGAGACTTGTACTGCGCTCACAGGGGCGCTAGCTGGTGCGCTAGCTGGGGGGGTCCATAAGTGTCCTCTCCTGGAACCTGCCTTAGCCAATGCGTCGGCTTTTACATTCCCAGGGGGTGATGACCTATGGTGGCTGCGAACTTTTATAATGCCGAAGGTCCTGTCCTTCGCTTTGTCTAGGATGTGCTGGAGTAAGGGGGCTGATGGAAGGGGTTTTCCGTCTGCGGAGACAAAACCTCGTGTCCTCCACAGGGGCAGAAAATCTGTTAGGCTATTGCAGACATATAAGCTGTCTGAATATATGTCTGCTGGGCTGGGGAAAGAATCGGGGTGGTCCACTATATACGCTATGGCTGCTAGCTCTGCTGCCTGCGCGCCTAAGTGACCAGGTAACTTCAGAGCTATCTCTTCGAGAGCGCGCCCCTGCGCGTCCTCTACATAGATGCCGCATCCTGTGATACGCTCACCATTTAAAACTGTGGAGGAACCGTCTACATAAATCCTCAAGGGTCCACACGTGTCTGTGGGCTGGGGGCTTTGTTTTGGGTTCCCTATCTTCCTGGGGGGTGTTTTTGCTAAAAAGGGTCCTGTGTTCTGCAGGGGAGCTACAATTTCACAGTCATGGGGCTGTCCGGGGTATTGGAGGTTGTCTGCTAAATATGTGTGTGTGCGTGTCCGTTTTACTGTAATGTCCCGTCCTTGTAAAAGTAGGGTCCACCTAGCTGCCCTAATCTGGCTAACTGAACCGTCCTTCAGTCGACCGTCTAGTAGTAGCTGTGTGGGTGTGTGTTCGGTTAGAATGGTGATGGGGTTTAGTCCGGTTATGTATGAAAAATACTGTACTGCCCAGAAGACAGCAAGGAGGTGCCTCTCACAGGCTGAAAATCCTTGTTCTACCGGGTCTAACAGTCGGGAGGCATAAGCCACTGGTCTTAGCTGCTCGTGCCGTTCCTGAAGCAACACGGCCGAGAGGGTCAGATCTGTGCTAGCTACCTCGATTGCGTACGGGGAAAGTTGGTCGGGGACTAGCAGCGCGGGTGCTGCACTAAGGGCTCGTTTTAACTCTTCCACAGCGCCTGTATGCTGCGGAAGCCATTCCCAGGGGGCTCCTTTCTTAAGGAGGTCTGAAAGTGGGGCGGCTTTTGTCGCGAATCCGTCTATGTGGTTCCGACAATAGCCAACCAGTCCTAAAAACGACCGGAGGGCTGAAACATTCTGGGGAAGGGGCAATTTGACAATCGAATCAATTCTTTTGAATTCGATCTCGCGTTTGCCGTGCGTGATGACTGATCCCAAATACATCACTTTACTTTCCAATATTTGGGCCTTTTTCGGGTTAACTTTACAGCCAATTTCAGTCAAGAGTTCCAGGAGTTCGGCCAGAAGCGAAATGTGCTCTGCCTTTGTGTCTGTCTGCAGTAGTAGGTCGTCTACATACTGTACCAGACATTCGGGTCGGGAAAATTTTTCTAATCCACTTGCCAGCTGTCGGTGGAAAATGGAGGGGGAATTGTGGAATCCTTGTGGGAGGCATGTCCACGTGTACTGCTGAGTTTTAAAAGTGAATGCGAATTTGAATTGGCACGCTTTTGCCAATGGTATGGACCAGAATCCGTTACTGATATCCAATACCGTGAAGTACTTGGCGTTGAGACCCTGCTTGAGCATGGTCTCGGGACTAGTAGCTACCGTTGGGGCTACTGCGGGGGTTACTTTATTGAGTTCCCGATAATCGATGGTCAGACGCCATGATCCATCGGGCTTCCTCACTGGCCAAATAGGGGCATTGTTGGTGGAGGCTACCGTTCTCAGTACACCTTGGTCCAACAAGCTACCTATAACCTTTTCTATTTCCACCTCTGCCTCGAGGGGAAATCTATATTGCTTTTGCGGTCGGGGGTCCTGTCCGGTAACATGAACTTGTCCAGTCATTCTGCCACAGTCATGACGGTGACTTGCAAATGCTGTCCTGTGTTTGTTTAGTAGGGCCTTAATTTGTCGGTCGGTGTGGAGTGTAGTCAGGTCGAATGAGTACTCTCCCACTGCGCTAATCCGATTAGCGTAGTCTCCTACTGTGAGGGTGGCTGGGGCTCTGTCTGATCTAGCCATTCGCCAGACACACTGGTTCACTGGGTCGAACGACAAGCTGTGAGCGTTCATAAAATCTATCCCCAGGATGTGTTCTGCTGTCCGGGGAAGATTTACTAGAACTACGGGGTGCCTTGTGCTAATGTTCCCTAGCTGGATCGCTACGGGTGCTGTGATATGTCCCTGCTGCGAGTGTCCGGTGAACCCGCTAAGTGTAATGGTGGAGGTGGTCGGCCACGTGTCTGAGTGTGCCGTGGTTGTGGAGTTAATGGTGGTGCGGGATCCTCCTGTGTCCCACAGTAACTCTATGGGCTTCCCTTTGACTTTCGCTGTGACTACGGGCCTCCCTGATGAGTCCCATAGTGTGTCACAGACCCAAGTGGGGGAGCCCGAACACCGTCAGTTCGTCTCGTCCACATCGGTGGGTCCTGACTGTACTATCACATTATGGATCGGTTTTGACTTATTGCGGTTCAGAGTGCCTGTCTGCTGGCCTCTCTGAGATCGCTGGGGTGCATTGCACTCTTTTGCCCAATGCCCTAACTGTCCACAGTTATAGCATTCCTGTCCTTTCTGTTGAGGGCTGCTCTTGCCTTCATTTACCCATGCGGGCTTCTGGTGCTCTCTGACTGCTTGGATATCTGCAGCAGCCTGAGCCTCTTCTGGGGATCTAACTTTTCCTTTTCCCTGAAGCGATTGCTCCCAAGCGCGGGACAATCTTTTCAGGACCCATTTTTCGTTATGGGCCTCTTCTGAGGGGTCATAGCTATTGCAAGCGCTCTGTCCTGCTTCTGTTGCGTGTGAGATAATTGTGCGCGTCCACTTAACCATGTTTTCGCGGGTTAAATGCGCTCTATCTAGCTGTCCGAAAACTGCGCTGAAATGAATCCACAGCCTTCCTGCGAATGCTGTGGGGTGTTCGGATCTTTTCTGCCTGCACTTATTCAATCCTTCTACGGGGTCACCTCTATTGTACCCTATGGCATCTAAAATGGCGGTGTGCATCTCCTCTAGGCTGCCTCCTGCCACGTTCTGTGGGTCGGGGAGGGCTGCTACTACACTCTGGTCTAAACTCAGCACGGTGAGCTTAACCTGCTCTCTCTCATCCAGGCCGTACATGGTAGCCTGCTGCTTTACTTTAGCGAAAAACTGGTGGGGGTCTGCGGTGGGGAGGAACGGAGTGATCTTTTCACAAGCGTCCCTTAGCTGGGTTACTGTTAAAGGGGTGGTGTAAGTTATGTCTGGGGCGCCTTCGGATTCGGCTTTTCTCTGCGTGGTTACGGGATTCATGGGTGCGGTTATGGTCTGAGCTGTGGGGGGTTGGGGTGCCTGTCGTTTCTGCTGAGCTGCGGGCGCACATGTTCCCTGAACATAACGCTGCGCTGTCTCGCTTAATTCCTGCCAATCTGGGGCATTTTCTCCATCTAACTGTGCTCCAAAGGTGCTTTGGAAGCCATTCTGCACCGAAAGCAGAGATTGCAGTTCCGCAATCTGTTTCCTGCATTTCGCGTGGTCAACTGTGCTTTGTCTTTGTTCGGTCGTTGCAGCATGGAGTCCTCTCAAAGCTGCTTTGAGATCAGAACATTGCCTCTGCAATGCCTCCACCTGCTTTTCCGATTCCTGTCTTATCAGAACGGCACGTTGCACGTCCTGATAGGCTTTCTCATACTGGGTCTGGGAACTGTTCAGATGAGCTAGACAAGACTGGTGAGCCCTTTTGGCATCATCCACCTCTCTATCCTTCTCTGCCAACTTCCCTTTTAATTCCAGGTTTTCTTTCTCGACGTCCCTGACATCGACCTTACTCATCCTATTCCTCTCTTCTAAATCTGTCCGGAGCGTCCTGATGACCTCCTCTGCGCCTCGCAACTGTGCCAAACAGGACACAATCGCCATCGGCTTGCGTGCTTTACCTAGATTCTTTTTGTGTATTTGAGAGAGGTTCTCCCACCAAGTATGACCTATACTTCCGGGACCTGTCTCCTCATTTGCACAAAACTCTTTCCAAAGGGGCCATCCCTTTCCCTGCAAATATTTGCGGAGTTCCAGCTCCCACGTGGGACACTGGCCTACTCTGCTACTGCTGCTGGTCGCTGCGACCACAAACTTTGCTGGATCCATCAGACGTTCCATTGCCTGCATGGCCATTTCCTCTGACTCTCTTTTTATAATTTGGAACAGGGGGTTGCTGGGGTGGTGTTTCGAAAAAAGGGTACGGCTTACGCTATTTTCCGATCACAAAACTACCGAAAGTTTGTCGCAACAAAAAGCTTTCAGTTTTACCTTACAGCCCTGTTAGTACGCATGCACTAAACACACTTCCGAATTACGCTTATTATTTTGAACACCTTGAATACTTGTGATCTCTTTCTTTCTCTGCAATTTGGAGTTCTAATTCAAATTTCAGGGTCCTGGACGGTGTGGGGTTTCCACTTACAACCGTGTCCCGCCAGGAGGTCGCCACTAAATGTTGGGCGTTTTACTTTGGTTGTAAAACGCGTTTATTGGAGTGTATTAACACGCCTCCGAGTTCGACGTGTGCTTAACACTACTAGGTTCTGTTGTATGTAATTATTTAGCTCTGGAGTCGCCAGTTGCCGTATAGGCAACGTCACAAGTATTCCAAGGTCAAGTTCAAAGTAATAAAGACGATACACCGATTAGTAAAGTTCAAACGATCAATATTTATTATACAGTTATAATAAATACTCATGCACACACTAAGAGACTAAGCTATAACTAAACTTAAGTGAACAGAATACTTATCTAACAGGAACAGGCAAGGTCAGAGAACGAGGCCTTCGTCCTGGTCTTGTACTGCAGCCTTCAGCAAGCGTTCTGGTACTTGGGAGTCTAGTGGGCTTGGATCGCGTAGCGAGCGTTGAACTTACGGTTTCGGCGGCTGGTGCTCAACGGCTGGAGTCAGGATGCAAGATGTCAGTCAGAGCCGGAGCACGAGTTTAACAGACCGGGCTCTGTGGGGAATTTGCTTTTATACCCCTCTCTAATGTCCTTGCCCCCTTCTAGGCGGGCTCTACCTTTCGGTACCGATTGGAACGTTTCCAAACGGCTACCTTCGAAATCCTCCAATGCGGGGGCTTCCCTCGATGTTGGGGGGTGGTTTCGATATTCGTTACTCTGGTGCCATCCTGTCTGCTCCACCAATTAAGTGCTACATTGAGATGGAAATGTTGCCATTGTGTGTGCCTGGATCTGGGCTGCCTCATCAGAATGTTAAGCGCTTTGCCATTAACACCTTTGGCTTGGAGATCTGCACCTGGCCAGAAAACTGGTTTGCTGCTTGCAAAATGCTAATTAGTTGAGAGCAGGCTGTCTGTTCTCACTAAACAGGCTTTCCCTGCTGTCTTCCATTTTAGTTTGGCTCAGTGTCCATTTTGCGTGGCCAGCATGGCTACAGAACTTATCAAGTATCCTCAAGCAAGGAGGATACTTAGTGTGATTCTTCCCACAAGAATGGAAGAAAAATCTGAGTAGGGCACCTGGAATCCATTTAATACATCCACACAGGACAACATATAACATTGAGACATTAGTCCATACAGGATGATAGACACAACACCACATCCCCTTACTCTGTGGTACCCTGCAAAGGGGATGGGGTGAGAGGAAAACATGAGACATTAACATTGTTTCAATTTATAATTTGAAAATATTTAATTCTCTAGTAGTACAAATTACTGCTGCATCACATACCTACTGTAAGGTCCATATGGTCCCTTTCCCCCAATGCTCGCAATCTATAAAGGCAGCCACTTTGATAATAATACTGCAGGAACTGTACACAACCTGCAGGAAAATGGATTTACAAGTTCAAGAAATTATGTAAAACCCAAATGCTACGCCCAGGAATGATCACAAAGTAAAAATAACTAATGCCAATGGAAACATTCTACTTTATTATTAGAAGGCTCCAATATGTCCTCTGATTGTCTTGCTTACAACAAATCAATATTGCTCAAAATTTATTTTGGCACTTTCTTTAGAGTCAATGCTAACATTAAATACTCTTCCAAGGTAAACACTTGCAGCAAGCAATATGTTCCAATGTCTGATGTCAAGAACATGCAATTGATCAAAAAAGAAACAAGATTCTGGTCAAGTTCCCTTCCTCTGCTTAGGAAATTGTTGGCCTTTACTTTCAGTCAAAGTTTCACCACAAAAAGAAAGTCTCTATTTGCTTTATGTAAAGGCTTTGTTCTTTTTGAATTACAGACTGATCAGTGATCCCCCTCAAAAACTTCATGATGAAATTGCAATTCCAAGATAAATTCTAAAATCTGTCTCAAGTGTTTGAACATTTTAACCATTCGTATTAATATACATGGTTTAGTCCATATATAACATTTCATTTTTCAAATTCACACATACTGGAATGCATTAACACTACAGTTAAGTTACTGTGAAAATCCCTAGTCGCCACATTCCAGTGGCTGTTTGGGTACACTGAGGGAGAATTCAGAATGTCCAATTCATCTAACAAGCATGTCTTTTGGGACTTGTCGGAGGAAACAGGAGCATTGGGAAGAAACCCACACAGACATAGGGAGAATGTGCAGACTCCGCACAGTGATCCAAGCCGGGAAGCGAACCTGGGTCCCTGGTGCTGTGAAGCAACAGTGCTATCCACTGTGCTAAAACTAAACAATGAAATAGAGATGAATAGAAAGACATTGTGCATTGGATGCGTGGAAAGGGGAATCAGAAAGGTGTTATTTAACTTTGCCTGCAGAGTTGAAAGGGTAGATTTTTAAAAAAAAAATTTAAGTACCTATTCATTTTTTTTCCAATAAAGGGGCAATTTAGCGTGGCCAATCTACCTACCCTGCACATCTTTGGGTTGGGGGTGAGACCCACGCAGACATGGGGAGAATGTGTAAACTCCACATGGACAATGACCCGGGGCCAGGATCGTACCCGGGTCCTCAGCGCGTTGAGGCAGCAGTGCCGCCCCAGTTGAAAGGGTAAATGTTGGATTTTGAGTGAAAATATTTCAGGTGGAGCAAGACTAACAAACCACTTGTTGACACACATCATGCTAAATCCACAGCCCAGAGAATTTACCATATCTAGGTCCTCAAAGGAAATTTAAAAACACAAAAAAGTAAAGGATGGAATTATTCATTTCAAAAGTACAGCTTTTCCAAAAGCAAAATAGAAGCACCAAATAAAGAGCTGAGTAATGTAACTGCAGACCCACTTAGGCCAGTCTCTTTCTAACTAATCTATGCAATTACCAAGGGAATCAAGGTTTGACTAACTTTATGCAGAATAAATGACATTGGAGAAGTGAGCATATAACTGCAGCCTGCCTGAGTGGGTGAAAATTCAATTCACAATATTCATGCTTCAAGGTGACAATCAATTATTTTATTTTTAAAATTTAGCATAATCAGAAAAAAAATAATTGGGTAAGGGACAATTTAGTGTGGTCAATTGACCTATCCTGCGCATCTTTTCTGGTTGTGGGAGTGAGACCCAAGGTGATAATCAAAGGTTACGTTTTGACGCCAACAAGTAATTGCACCTTAAAAAGATGCACCTCATAAAAATTTAAAGGAGTCAGAGAAAATAAAAGACTTACTTTGATAAATGGAAAATGCTAGAAATTGGCTGCGAAACATCTGATACATTAATCCATTAGGCCTTAAGAATAAAGAGATGAAAATTAACAGAAAATAAAGGTTCAGAAGTACGTATATATATTTTCAGATCATTAATGTGAACTGTTAATTCACATCAACATTTAAACAATCTTAAAAACAGAATGTAAAGCTTAGGTGAGAAAAATACAGTGCTTCAAAACAAGCTAATCATACAATCTCTACAGTGTAGAGGAGGCCAATTGGCCCATCAAGTCTGCACCAACCTTTTGAATGAGCACCGGCCCATACCCACTAGCTGGTCCACCCTGCCCTATTCCCATAACTCCATAAACTAACCTGCACATCCCTGGATATGAAGGGGCAAGTTAGCATGGCCAAACCACCAAACTCACACATCTTGTGTTGTGGGAGGAAACCAGAGCACCCGAAGGAAATCCACGCAGACACGGGGATAATGTACAAACTCCACACAGTCACCCAAGGACAGAATTGAACCCGGGTCCCCAATGCCGTGAGGAAGCAGTGCTAACCACAGTGCCTAATTCTGCCTTCACCATATATCCACTTTTGTATTTATTTTTCAATAACCAATTACACCACCCTCACTTGCCTGAAGATTTTGACATTCTCACTGAGCTATGACGGCTTGAGTAGGATTTACTCTTCATTACCTCAAATAAAGCAACCATTTTGTGTGTTAACATTGACGAGTCACTCAACTGTGAAGTCAACAGATCTAACATTAAAGAGGATCAGGCCATTCTGACTCACAAGACTGTTCTGCCACTCAATTAGATCATGGCTGATCAGTATCTCAACTCCATTATCCCAACTTGTCTCCTTATCCCCCATTACCCTCTGCAAGAAAAATTAATCTGAGTTCTGAAATTTTCAAATTGCCTTCACCTCAACAGATTTTTGAGGGGGGGGGGTTCCAGTTTTCTATCACCATTTATGTGAGGGGGGGGGGGGGGTTCCAGATTTCTATCACCATTTGTGTGAGGAAACACTTTCTGAAATCACCTCGGTGAATAGTTTAACTCTAATTTTAGGATCAGAACATAAACATTTCATAGAATTTACAATGCAGAAGGAGGCCATTCGGCCCATCGAGTCTTGAAAAGAGCACCCTACCCAAACCCACACCTCCACCCTATCCCCATAACCCAATAACCCCAGCCAACACGAAGGGCAATTTTGCACACTTAGGGCAATTTAGTATGACCAATCCACCTAACCTGCACATCTTTGGACTGTGGGAGGAAACTGGAGCACCCGGAGGAAACCCATTCAGACACTGGGAGAACGTGCAGACTCTGCACAGACAGTGACCCAAGCCGGGAATTGAACCTGGGACCCTGGAGTTGTGAAGCAACTGTACTAACCACTGTGCTATGTGCTGTCCTGCTACTTTGCTTGCTGAAACTAGTCAATTCAGCACAGACTGATGATTGAACCAGGAGCCTTTTCCAATTGTAACAGCAAGTATTATAACAAGAGTAGCATTTACCTACCAAACCACTGGGGAGGGGAGGGGAGGAAATCCATAAATTGACTTTATTGTAAATTTTACTACATCAGTGACTATTTTGATTCACAAGTTTGCCAAACTAAATTAGAATTTTCCAAAGTGCATCTTTTGCCCAATGTTACATGAAAAAAAGCTTACCATGTTAACATAACCCCCGAGAGAAACGTGGACACATAATGATGAGACACCCACCAGCCCTTGATTCTATCAAATAAGGAGAAACAAGGTGAAAAAAAAAGTTTGAAATCAAATTAACAGCTTATTAAGGTCATTTGTACTGTGGTATGTTCAATCCACTTTTCAAAGTACAACAAGCATCAAAGTAGACAAACGTTCTCTGGCACTGCAAGACAAAAGCTTTAACATTGAAAAGAAAGCTATGATTACATTTCATTTAAATTCATTGAGCATACCCAATACAGGATTTGTAAAAAAATTACAAATTGTACTGCAAAGAGAAGATTTGTTTCTCCTAGGCCATTCTGAATTCATTAAAGTTAGAAAATCACTATAATCATGAGATGCTGATCTATTCTACATTAGCTACAGTAGTATGATGGTTACATTACTGAATTTGGAGGTCTGGACTAATGAAACAGCGACAGAAATTCAAATCCCACTGGACAGCTGGGAATTTAAAATCAATTAATTAAATAAATCTGGAATAAAAAGTTAATATCAGTAATAGTGAGCACAAAATTGTTGGATTGCTGTAAAAATCCATCTGGTTTACAAATTTATTTTAGGGAAGGAAATTTGTGGTCTTTACTCCATCTGTCCTATGTGTATCTCCAGGGTTTCGCAAGCTATTCAGTGGTATCTAGACACTGCAAACACATTCTAGGGATAATAAAACCAGCCAGGCCATTCAGCATTGACGCACACACTGGACATGGCAAAGCACATCTAGGCCAGTTGACCCTGCAAAGTCCTCCACACCAGTATCTGTGGACTTGGATCAAAGTTGGGACAGCTGCTCTGGACAATTCAAGCATCAGCCTGATAGTCATGGTCACAATATCAACCCTTACAATCAACATCGCAGAGTCCTCCATCGTTGTCCCTGGGTATGTACAATCTCAACAGCAGGGCAGACCCACAAGATGATGAGGCAGTAGAGTGCATACAGTCAAGAAGGAGTGGCTCTGTGAGATCTCAACATTGTCTCCAGTCTCCATCCAGTCTTTTGGCATCAGGTCAAAAATAAGCCAGTGAGTCTTTGTCCTGCTATTACCACTGATCATCCTCTTTTAACTGACCAATTAGTACTCCTCATTAAACACCACCTGGAAGAACCATTAAGGCTAGCAATGACAGAGTGTCGTTTGGGTGGGAGACTTCAACATCCATCACCAAGAGTGGCTTTGGATTTGTTTATTGTCACATGTACCAAGGTACAGTGAAAAGTATTTTTCTGCGAGCAGCTCAACAGATCATTAAGTACAAAGAAGAAAAGGGAATAAAAGAAAATACATAATAGGGCAACACAAGGTACACAACCGAGCATAGAATGCATAGAGTTCATCGGGGAGGGGTGCGCTGCTGCTGGAGATACTGCTCAGCTTCGCTTTGTAGCCCGTTATGTTGTCTAGGCCTTGCCACAATCGCTGAGAGTCTGCAACTCTAGTCTGTGACTCTAGCTTGATCTGATATTCTCTCTTGGCATCTCGGATGGCTTTGCGGAGGTCGTATCTGGATTTCTTATGTCGGTCAGGGTCGCCTGACTTGAACGCCTCAGACCAGTCCTTCAGTAAGGACTCAGTCTCGCGATTGAGCCATGGCTTCCAGTTGGGGAATGTATGTACTGCTTACTTTGGCAAGCAAGCAGGCGTCCACACATTTGCTGATGAAGTCTGTGATGATGGTTGGTGGCATAGTCATTTAAGTTGGTCGCTGAGTTCTTAAATATGGACCAGTCCACTGTCTCTAAACAGTCACGTAGGAGCTCTTCAGTTTCCTCGGACTAGAACTGCACGACCTTCTTAGCTGGATTCTTCAGCTCGAGTTTCTGCTTGTATGCCGGGAGAAGGAGCACCGTCTTACGGTCTGATTTCCAAAAGTGCGGTCGGGGGATGGAACGGTAGGCGCCCTTGATTTTTGAGTAGCAGTGGTCAAGAGTGTTGTCGTCCCTGGTGGGACAGGAGATGTGCTGGTGGAATTTTGGCAGTACACTTGGTCTCACCATTATCAATCAAGCACTGAAGATCAGACTGGGCCTGCAGAAGCCAGTAAGAGAATTAACAGAGGGAAAAAAAATCTGCTTGATCGCGTCCTCATCGATCTCTGTCACAGATGGGACTGTCCATGACAGTATTGGTAAGAGTGACGACTGCATTATCCTCGTGAAGAAATAATTTCGCCTTCATACTGAGAATACTCACCATTGTGTTGTGTTGCACTCCCAATGTGCAAAACGTGGTAGATTCAGAATAGATTACGTAGCTGAAAACTGGGCATTTATTTTTAAAATAAATTTAAGAGCACCCAATTCATTTTTTCCAATTAAGGGGCAATTTAGCGTGGCCAATCCACCTACCTGCACATTTTTGGGTTGTGGGGGCGAAACCCACGCAAACACGGGGAGAATGTGCAAACTCCACACGGACAGTGACCCAGAGCCGGGATCAAACCTAAAGATGTTGCTACACAAGACCATATGCATAATAAATAGTGCATGCAACATGTTTTGGATAGAGCTTATATGGTCCAACAACCAATTAATCGGATCAAAGTTCTGCACACTGCCACATTCAGTAGTGCCTGGTGGTGGACAATTAAACTAATTGGAAGAGCAAGTCCATCCTCAATGATGGACTCAAAAACACAGCAGGTGGGTGAAAGAAAAAGCTGTCACATTTGCAACTATTTTCAGCTGAAAGGGTAGATAGAGTGGATGATCCATCTTGGCCTCCTCGGAGATTCCCTTGACCACAAGCATCAGCCTAAAGCCAATTCAACAGCTTTAGCACACCTAATACAGCAAAATCTATGGGCCGACAACATAATGGCTACAGCACTGAAAACTTGTGCTCCTGAACTAGCCACACCTCTAGCCAAGCTGGTTCAGTACTGTTACAGCACTAGCATTTACGAACTAAAGCAGAAAATTGTCCAGTTTTGTCCTGTCCACTGAAAACAGGATAAATCCAATCTGGCCAATTACCACCCAGTCTACAGCAATTATCAAAGAAGTAATGGAAGAGGTAATTGACAGTGCTATCAAGCGGACCTTACTCACCAATAACCTGCTAACTGATGCCAGTTTGGGTTCTGACAGGACCACTTGGGTCCTGGCCTCATTACAGCCTTAGTTCAAATACTGAAAAAGAGCTGAATTCAAGAGGTATGAAGGAAAAAGAGTGACTGTCCTTGAAATCAAACATCATCTGATCAGGTGTGTCATCAAAAGGCTCTAGCAAATTGAAACCAATGGGAATCAGGAGGAAAACTGGCTGAAGTCATACGTAGCAAAGGAAGTTGACTGTGGCTGTTATAGGCCATTCAGCTGAGGCCGAGGGGTTTTCAGGAGCATGCCCAACTATCTTCAACAATGTTCCCTCTGGAGATGTTCACACATTGTTGAGTATCATCTGCAACTTCCCAGATAATGAAGCAGCACATGCCCTCATACAGCAAGACCTGGGCAACATTCAGCCGTAGGCTTGTAATGGCAAGTAACATACATACCTCACAAGTGCTAGGTAATGGCCATTTCCCACATGATAGAGTCTTCACATCTCCCCTTACCATTCAACAGCACTGCCATTGCTGAATCCACTACCATCAATCTCCTGGTGTCAACAATGACCAGAAACTCATCATCAGCCATATAAATACTGAAGTTAGAAGAGGAAGTCAGAGGCTGGATATTCTGCTGACATACTAAAGTCTTTCTGCTTTTGCAAGGCACAAATCAGGAGTGTGTTATGCAATACCATTTC
Organism: Scyliorhinus canicula; assembly: GCF_902713615.1. Lineage (NCBI taxonomy): Eukaryota > Metazoa > Chordata > Chondrichthyes > Carcharhiniformes > Scyliorhinidae > Scyliorhinus > Scyliorhinus canicula. Next base: position 41,865,708 of record NC_052146.1, on the reverse strand, counting down.
CTTGCCTGGGTGAGTGCAGTCACAACACTAGAGAAGTTTGACATCATCCAGGACAAAGCAGCCCACTTGATTAGCACTCCAGTCCCTCCACCACTGGCATACCATGACTGTCATATGTGGCATTTACAAGATTGCAGCAGCGTGCAAAATTTAGTGTTACTTTTAAATCATCTCATTTATTTAAAGTGAACATCATTGCTCTACTCGTCTACCTGTCATTTCTAGCAATGTCTTTGGTTGCAGTTGATCACTTGACCAAACAAGTTGTTCAGTGCCTGACTAATAAGATTTTGCACCGATACTGGTAGAAGCATGGGTATGGCAGGGATTCAGCAGTTTTTGATTGTAATGAAACAAAGAACTGTGCCCATGTCAATTATTCATCATCGTGGGCAGCACGGTGGCACAGTGGTTAGCATTGCTACCTACGGCGCTGAGGACCCGTGTTCGAATCTCGGCCCTGGGTCACTGCCCGTGTGGAGTTTACAATTTCTTCCCGTGTCTGCGTGGGTTTCACCCCCACAACCCAAAGATGTGCAGGATAGGTGGATTGACCACGCTAAATTGCTCCTTAATTGGAAAAAATAATTGGGTACTCTGAATTTTAAAAATAAATAAATAAATAAAAGTTATTATTCATCATCTTTTCAGCACAAAACTAATCTAGGAAGTATAGTGCAACTGAAAAGCCTTGACAGTCTTGGTCTGTGGTAATTGTCAATCATTAGTTCTGGTAACTCTGATGGAATTATCAAAATGAGACATTATCACAGGACAGTTTAATCTGATTTTACTTTTGGTGCCAAAAATTCCCTTTCAAATGTATACTAGACTAGGACATTGCCATACTATTAGTAACATTTTAAATTGTGGATTGCACAATGGACAATTAATTAAAAATGCACTAACACATAGATTTGTAATCAGCCACGTGTGGCTAGTGGCTACTGTATTGGACAATATTGATTAGTTGATCTGGGATTTTGTACAGAGAGTCTGAAGAGTAAGTTGAAACAGGGAGAGATGCTGGGAGACCAAGCTGTCTGTATAGAATTTGGCCTGAATATTAGAGTTTTTCATTGTATAGTAAAGTAGCTAAATGTCTAACAATTCACTAATAGTTGGAGAATGAGCTTCTCTGAAGTTTAGAGATCCAATACCAAGGCACTATATTGGCACAAGTGGTGAGAGGATGTAACTGCAATGGGAAATTTATGTTATAAATGTGAACATTAAAAATTAGAATGGAAGTTTGAAGTGTATTTCTTCATTATAGGTAATTATAACTCCGTTTGTAGTTATTTCCCAATTTATCTTGAGATTTGAATATTGGTGATAAAAAATGACAGGGAAGGTCAATTAGTTCTAAAACAATATCTTAGAAACAAACTATGCCTATTGGGATATTATAGCTGTTGTTCGTTATGGAAACTCTTTTCACCTAAATTTATGATAACTGCATTCCAAACAAAATAGGAGATGGACGAACAATCATGTGGATTAAAATTATGGCCAAGTGACAACAGCTTAGACACATTGTACTTTGCTGCAACTTTTGGCAAAAGTGTTGTTAACCACAAGCACTAGTGGAAACAATGCTTTATCTCCTTCATCATTAACAAACAGTAAAGTAGCAACACTCAGCATGCATCTTACATTTATTACACTATTAACAGAAGTGACCAGAATGGGATGGGTCACATGCGCACAATGTGGGAACCACTGAGTCCCTTACGGAAAGCACGGTAGCACAGTGGTCAGCACTGTTGCTTCACAGCACCAGGGCCCCAGGTTTGGTTCCCAGTTTGGGTTATTGTCGGTGCGGAGTCTGCACATTCCCCCCATAGGTTTCCTCCGGTGTTCCATTGTCCTCCCACAAGTTCCGAAAGACGTGCTGTTGGTGAATTGGACATTCTGAATTCTCTCTGTGTACCCGAACAAGCGCCGAAGTGTGGCGACTGGGGGATTTTCACAGTAACTTCATTGCAGTGTTAATGTAAGCCTACTTGTGACAATAATAGAGAATATTATTATTATTACTACAAGGGACCACAGAGCCACGAGCACACTTGTAGAAAATAATTAATTCTTGACTTGTACCGGTTTAGTTCAGTTGGCTGCACAGCTGGTTTGTGATGCAGAGCGAGGCCAACAGTGGGGTTAATTCCCATACCAGCTGAAGTTATTCATGAAGGCCCCGTCTGCTCAACCTTGTCCCTCACCTGAGGTGTGGTGATCCTCAGGTTAAATCACCACCAGTCAGCTCTTCCCCTCAAAAGGAAAAGCAGCGGGGGCAGCACTGTTGCCTCACGGCACCGAGGTCCTAGGTTCGATCCCAGCTCTGGGTCACTGTCCGTGTGGAGTTTGCACATTCTCCCAGTGTTTGCGTGGGTTTCACCCCCACAACCCAAAGGTGTACAGGCTAGGTGGATTGGCCACGCTAAATTGCCCCTTAATTGGAAAAAATGAATTGGGTACTCTAAATTTATTTTTAAAAAAGGGAAAGCAGCCTATGGTCATCTGGGACTATGGCGACATCACTTTAAACTTACGTAACTTGCCAATATGCCACGTCTGGTATGGACCAGTATGAGGGGAATGAAAAATGCCACCTACTGGTCATTTTGCTATCCTCACTGCATCAACAGCAGTCCACTTTTTAATCTTGCCCCAAAAAAGTGGCAACGATATGTATAACCTTTCGATTACGACAAACTAAAATAAGTTAATTGCTCCAGTGACTTTTCCCAATGAACTTGGACAGAAAGCAAAATGATCAGAGGGTTAGATAGGGTGGACAGCGAGAGCCTTCTCCCGCGGATGGGGGTGGCTAGCACGAGGGGACATAGCCTTAAATTGAGGGGTAATAGATATAGGACAGAGGTCAGAGGTGGGTTTTTTACGCAAAGAGTGGTGAGGCCGTGGAATGCCCTACCTGCAACAGTAGTGAACTCGCCAACATTGAAGGCATTTAAAAGTTTATTGGATAAGCATATGGATGATAATGGCATAGTGTAGGTTAGATGGCCTTTAGTTTTTTTTTCCATGTCGGTGCAACATCGAGGGCCGAAGGGCCTGTACTGCGCTGTATCGTTCTATGTTCTATGTTCTAAAGCAGGTGCCTGGTGTATTTGAGTGCACATTTGAATAGCTCTGCCTTTTACATTGCTCCATTGTTCAATGTTGTCAACCATTGGATAAAGAGCATAAATTATTTCCTACCAGTCAACACAAGTGTCCATTTATTAACATTCACCAAACCAAGAAATGACACGGCTACCATAACAGTCTGGAACTACTAATTGCTGACCTCAAGTTAAGGGAGGCTAGCGGAATGTGGGCTTAGCCTCAGCAGTATTTTAGCTAGAGGAGTTTGGCTTTGAAGTGTGGTTGGACAGGAGTTTCTTTCCCTGAAACAAATATTAAAAGGAGCAGGTTTCTTCCCAGAGTTGGGTGTTAGTGGGAGTTCAGACCAGCACTATCTACACGTATTCAAGAAAACAAAAAGGGCTAGCAATGTAAAGAATCTCTGCTATACATCTTTGTGTTTGATGAACAGCAATTGCTGGGATTTGGTTAACTTACTGGAGTGGCGATCCGGAGGCCTGGACTAATTGGGGAGACATGGGAGCTCAAATATTGGCTCAACAGTTGGGGAAAATAAAATTGAAATAAATCTGGAATAAAAAGCCAGCATCAGTAATAGTGATCATGAAAGTGAAATCCCATCTGGTTCACTAATGTCCCTTTTAAGGAAGAGTACCTGCCTCCCCACCTAGTCTGGACATACTTTACTCCAAACATGTGGCTCACTCCCACCGTCTCAAGGGCAATTAGCAATGGATAATAAATGCTGATCACTCACATAAATTAATTTTTTTAAAAACAAGTAGCTTAATCAGAGAAGTAGGTTTTAAGGAGTATTTAAAAGGAGGAAAGAGGAAGACAGGCAAAGAGTTTTAGGGAGCTCAGCCAACTCGGGGCAGTGACCACTGATGGGACGAAGGAAGTTAGAAGAGGCTAGAAATAGAGGAATATAGATATCTGAGGAATATAGATATCTGAAGATTGTAGGACTGAAGGACATCACAGAAATGAGAGAACTGAGGTGTTGAAGGATTTCAAAACAAGAATGAGAATTTTAAAAATTGAGGCAATGCTTAACCAGCAGCCAGCGTAGGTGGGCGAGCATACATTTGTCTTTTAGAGGGCAGCACGGTGACACAGTGGATTAGCCCTGCTGCCTCAAGCCACCGAGGTCACAGGTTTGATCCCGGCTCTGGGTCACTGTCTGTGTGGAGTTTGCACATTCTCCCCGTGTTTGCGTGGGTTTCGTCCCCACAACCCAAAGATGTGCAGGTGGATTGGCCACGCTAAATTGCCCCTTAATTGGAAAAAATGAATTGGGTACTCTAAATTTATTTTTTAAAAGTCTGCCTTTTAGAAAACAGGTTTTTGAGCAAGATAAATTTGCCACACTTCATTTCTGGATCGTACTCTCCAAAATGTGGTCACCCAAGAAATTGTGGGGGGAGAGGAAAAGCAATTTAGAACACAGGGCTGATGGAGACAGGGAAGTGTGATTTAATTAATTTAAATTAATTTCAGAAGCAGAGGGAGAACAGGCATGAGTCGGCTTACACATGCAGTGAATCCATAACCCCACCTAACCTGCATATCTTTGGACACTAAGCAGCAATTTAGCAGTCAATCCACCTAAACTGCACATCTTTGGATTGTGGGAGGAAACCAGAGCACCCAGAGCAAAACTGTCGCAGACAGAGGGAGAATCTCCACACAGTCACCCAAAGTCGGAATTGAACCTAGGCCCCTGGCGCTGTGAGGCAGCAGTGTGCCACCATGCCTACAGGAGTAGATGGGGTAGTAATTCAATAGGCGAGAGGCAGGTCAACAACAAGAGGAGGAGAGTGATAATGTAGGGAAATAGCTTTCTTTACACTCATGACTGGGAGTCACAGCTACTCTGCTGCCAGTGCAAAGGATGTCAGGGAACAGATGGAAAAAAAAGTCTCTGGCAAAAGAAAGAAAAGCAGCTCAGTCACACTCCCCATTTAAACTACTGACAGTGACAGAAATGAATTTTAAAAGTTGGCATCGCAACTGAACAAGACGACCTCAAAAGATAGTGCTTTTGTCATTACATCCTGTGTAACATACTGCACATGTTACTTCGTGTTGGGTGGGGTTACTGGGTTATGGGGATAGGGTGGAGGTGTTGACCTTGAGTAGGGTGCTCTTTCCAAGAGCCGGTGCAGACTCGATGGGCCGAATGGCCTCCTTCTGCACTGTAAATTCTATGAATTCTATGTTAAGGGCAGCATGAGAAGAAAGATTAATGCATGGCTGCAAAGCTGGTGTAGGAGGGAAGGGTTCACATTCTTGTGGCTCTGTAGAAACTTCTGGAAAAAGTGAGAATTATATTGAAGGAACATTCTTCACCTGCATTAGAACATCACCAACAACCTTGCCATGGAGGTGGGGGGAGGAGCAAGGATTTAAAACTAACATGATCTGTAATGGGACCTGAGAGGGATAGCAGGGTTAATAAAACACAGTTGTAATAGACACAAAAGCTTTAGCCGGATAGGGCGGTATGATAGTGCAGTAGTTCGTCTGAGGACAATAGGAAAGGGAAAGACATTTCAGGCAGAAGGGGAAACCCACATATTAAAAATTTAATGAGAAAAGCAGGAAAGAATTACGGTTCCATAAAGCACTCCATGCACGTGAACGCACAAAGTATTCAAAACAAAATTAGAGTTATCAGTAGAACCCAAGAGAGATCATGATATAATAACCTTGCAGACACTTGGTCCAAATAGACTGGGAACTTAAATACTTTCGGTTGCAACTTTTTCAGGAGAAATGGGGAAAGGGAAAGAATGGAGTGGGTGGCAACGTTGCTCAAAGGGCTCCTTTAGAGCATAAGGATTTAGCCGATTCCACTTCAACATCCTTCTCTTTGATTATTTGCAGCCCGTATCTATTCTCAAGTGGGCCGGAAAATGTGTTTGTTGCTGTTGCAAGGAGGAAGAATGGAAATGGTATAATTTGTGACATGAGGGGGGGGGGGGGGTGTTTTTGATGTTGATGCAGGGTTTATTGTATTTGGGGGTGTACTGCTTTTGTTTTGTAAAATTTTAAAATGCTAAAGATTTGAATAAAAATACTTTTCAAAAAGAAAATGAATGAACCCAGGATTGCTTTACAGAGGAATATATTTCCAGTGCAACAAAAAAAGCAGCATTAGTTGATTTGATATTGGCATCCAAATTGGGGCAAATAATTGATTGGAAAGTAGAAGAATAATTTGGCAATAGCAACCATAATATACTTATGTACAATGCAAGAATAGAAAAATATTACAATTAATCAAACAGAAGGATGCTGGACCAAAACAAAAAGGCATTGGACTGGAAAATGGCAATGTTTGGTTTGATAAAATGGGATCCAGCCCACAAGTAGGCAATGCATCAGAAATAGAAAATCATCAAATGCAAGGTAGGCAGAAAACAAATGAATATACACCCAAGATACATACAGCAGAGTTTTGGTGACCTCAAGTTTATGGAATGTAGAATTTGGGAGACCAGCCAAGAGTGCATGAGAATGGTCGTGTCTGGAGGGAACAAATGATGGAGCTAGCTGTGAGCAAAGAGCTTTGTTCTAAAAATTCAACGTGAATAAGTTACCAGACCTTGATGGCAAACAAGTTAAAAATCAGAGAGCCCAGGTCTGTGTTCATTTTTTTCCAATTCTTCTGAAAAACAATGTTGTGCTGTGTGTTATCAGTCATTTAGTCATGGCTGATAAGTTTCTCATCCCCATTCTCCTGTCTTATCCCCATAACCCCTGATCCCCATATTAACCAAGAATCTATCTATCTTGGGCCGGGATTCTCCCCTACCCGGCGGGGTGGGGGGTCCCGGCATAGTGGAGTGGCACCAACCACTCCGGCGTTGGGCCTCCTCAAAGGTGCGGAATTCTCCGCACCTTTAGGGGCTAGGCCCGCGCCGGAGTGGTTGGCGCCACGTCGACTGGCGCCAAAACCGGCGCCAGCGGAAGAAAAAGAGTGCCCCCACGGCACTGGCCCGCCTGCCGATCGGTGGGCCCCGATCGGGGGCCAGGCCACCGTGGGGGCACCCCCCAGGGTCCGATCGCCCTCCCCAGGACCTCGGGGGCCCGCTCGCGCCGCCAATCCCGCCACCACCAGAGGTGGTTGAAACCACGTCAGCGGGAGAGGCCCGTCAGCGGCGGGACTTCGGTCCATCGTGGGCCGCACGCCAATCGGCGCGGCGCGATTCCCGCTCACGCCGATTCCCGGGTGGCGGAGAATTCCGGCCACGGCGGGGGTGGGATTTACACCGGCCCTGGGTGATTCTCCCACCCTGCAGGGGGTCGGTGAATTCTGCCCTCGGTCTTAAAGACACTCAGTAATTTGGCCTCCACAGCCTTCTGCAAAGAGTTCCACAGATTCAACACCCTCTGGCTGAAGAAATTCCTCCTCACCTCAGTTTTAATCATATTGCTGTGTCCCATGGACTTTGTTAAAACAAGGACACCAGAAAAGGAACATGTGAAAGTTGAGTGATACATGAAAAGAGAGCAGACAGAGTGATCAATGGAGAAAATGGGAGAAAGATTTAGAGCTAAAATCGATAACACCACAGGAGAAAAAAGTGCAAGAGGTCTACAGAAAGAGAAAACAAATGCAATAAAATTGAAAATAAAAAGATTTTCTTTCTACAAGATAGTACAAAAGGAGGGAAATTAACATGGTTCCCCACTCTAAACCTCAACAGATCAACTGCCTATCCAATGTGATAAACTGCAGCTAAACCTTTATCAACTGTTCTACACCAAAACACTTCAGAGTTCAAACCAAACCGAGAATTTATTGGGCTCAACAGGCTCAAGAGTTCAATTGAACCCCAAAATGTGAGTGGATTTGGGTTATGTGGGGTGTTAAAACTTTTAAAATATCAAACCCCAACATTCCTATTTCCAGGTGTAACAGAAGAGGGACAAAAGAGCAGGGAGATGGGCTGGCTATTTATATATAATATCATAGTAGGCCTGGCAATGAAGGGAGGGGAGGACAATGTCATGGAGAAAGCAAGTGCCTTTACTGTATTACCTGTGGGCCAAGAGAAGCTGGAGTGCCGGTCTTCTCCCCTACCATTCGTCACACTCCCAGTACAAGCTCCCTGTCCGGGGCTGTGGCCTGCACCCTGTGGGACTGGAAACCAAGTTCAATCAGGCTGACGAATGGGAGGGGATCATGTCAAAAATAAATACCCACACTGTAGAGTCAAAACTCCACAGCATGCACCCATCCAAAACCCAATTCCCCTCCTGTATAATTAACCTCCCTACCAGTATTGAGGGAATACAACAGCTGCAGCACTTTCTTTTGGTTATGTAAAAGTTTGATATATTACTGACTGTGTGTACCACAAATTCCCACTGTCTGGTCCAATAACATGGTTTTGCCTTGATAATGTGACTCAACTCCAATATCAGCACAGCCCTTTCTACAGCAGTCATCGTGTGGCTTTTCTGAATAACACTACTAATTAAGTCAATTTATGTTCAATTTGGGCATTTTTAAGAACATTTGAAATGGGAACAGAGTAGGCCATAGGCCTCTCAAGCTTGCTCCACCATTTAATAATAAGATTTGCTCCGATTTGGAGTGTTAAACAACCCAACCTGGGGAGATTTCCCCAGGGAGAAGAAACATTCTCCAGGCGTCTACTTGTCAAGCTCCCTTAGAATCATACATGTTCAATAAGGTCAAATCGCAATCTCCTAAACTCCGATGAATATATACCCAATATTCTCAACATATCCTTGCGAGACAGCCCCTTCATCCCATCAGGAATGGTTGCACAAACTGGGCCTTGACTTATTTGGAGTTCAGCTTTTATTTGGTGAACCCACACTAGAAAAGTTATTTTCCTCCTCCTCCCCTGCCCTCCCGCAATCCAAAAGCAATGAGGTGGACTGTAATCTCCTGTGCCTTTATAACAGATTAGCAGCTATCAAGTGCTAATGCTTTCTCTTCCATGGTTTCCTAATGGTGAGTTTGATGAGTTCTTGCGCTCAGCACAAGAGACTGGCTTTATGTCATAGGGGTTAAAGAAAGCTTCCGTTCTATTAACATTTCAGAAAATTAAGAGGAAGAAATGTCTCCTTTCATTAATTGGCAGATGCTAAAATAAAAATTATGTTGCTGTCAGGGAGGATTTGGTTGACCAATGGGGAAATTTTGCAGACAGGCAAAATGGTAGGTCAGAAAGTGTGATCCCAGCTTGTCTGGTGATCCTGATCATGAATGCATTTCATGCACAGAATTTGTGATGTTATGGGTCATAGACACACCTTAGAGTTTACAATGTTAAGACACAAGTTTACAATGAAAAACTAGGTCAACTAGGTAGACATGCCAATTTAGAAATTGGAGAAATTACAATGGTTTGGATTGTCGTCAGGTGGCACAGTGGTTAGCACAGATGCCTTACAGCGCCAGGGACCCTGGTTCGATTCTGACCTCAGGTGACTGTCTGTGCAGAGTTTGCACATTCTCCTTTGTCTCCTCCGGATGCTCAGGTTTCCTCCCACAGTGCAAATATGTGCAGATTAGGTGGATTGGCCTTGTTAAATGGCCCCTTCGGGTGGTTTGCAGGAATAGAGCAGGGAGCTCTTTCAAAGGTTGGTGCAGATTCGAAGGGCCAAATGGCCTCCTTCTGAACCGTAGGAATTCTATGCCTTCAATGCTGCTTCCGTTGCTGTGTACAGGATGCTAAATATTGAGATTTTGGATGGGATTTACCAACCAACCCGCTGCGTGTTTTCAACGGTGGGGGCAATCCGCCAGCAGGATTTACCAACTTGTCGTTGTCAACGGGATTTCCCAGTGACTGTATCCCTCGTCGCTGTGAAACCGGTGAGAACCACGCAAACACAGGGAGAATGTGCGGCGTGGGACTGGAATATCCCGCGGCGTGGGACTGGAATATCCCGCGGCGTGAACAGTCAGCAGATCGCGCACCAATGGTTTGATTTTTTTTTTAAGAAATGGAGCAGCATGTCCTTCTCCCAAACAAAATAACAAAGTATCAGTTCCTTGGATACAAGTCGAGAGAGGGGACTAAAAAAAAGTCTGTAAGCTGTCATCTAAAGGGATAAACCTCTTAGGTTGTCTTACGCGTTTCAGTAGAACAACTACAGAAACCAAGAAAATTTCTCTGATGCTGTTTGGACAGCTTTTTCCTATGGTTTCTGCAGCAATTATGCTGAATTGTGGCAGATATGCCTTTTCCAGGTGCAAGGATGGGAATTAAGATTTTGAACAATTATTCAGATAACATGCTTGTTGTTTTTGCAGGGACACAAAAGAACCTTACATGTTCCAGCAAAACATTGTCCACATTGTTGCGTCTGCATGAAGGTCCATGTGTAATAAAAGATAAGCAGCTGTGCAATTTCCTGACAAATATGTCTCAGCTTCTTACATCCACATCTCATTATTGGATATGGGTGGGGTATCAATGGTATCACAGTGTGGATGGACCTTTGTTTTGGATATGATGCTTACCCGATCTGGAACCCAAGGTCACCCTGGTTAACACCATTAAATAAGGGACTGATACCAGGAAAGTTGGGTGTGGGTGGAGGATACCTCAGCACCTTCTCTATCCTGAACTGGAATGGTGAGTCAGATCAATAAAGTGACATGGTAGGGCCAGTCTTTTGAGAGCATGATTAGTGTAGATTCTGAAGGTTAGATGCTGCAACCATCCCTTTTCCTTAGTTAACAATGCTGAGCTAGCTTTCTAGTACGGATAGGGAAGGAACTACAGTACCATGGATAGTGGTTGTAAATACATATTTTCAGTCACCTTAAATAACGGTTCTCCAACATTATCGACTTTAAATGAAAAAAAGAGTTAACTTGTAGTTGTCATGCTTGTCCTACATTTAAAAATAATAATAAATTTAGAGTACCCAATTCTTTTCTTTTCCAATTAAAGGCAATTTAGTATGGCCAATCCCCTACCCTGCACATCTTTGGGTTGTGGGGGTGAGAACCACGCAAACACGGGGAGAATGTGCAAACTGCACACGGACAGTGACCCAGAGCCAGGATTGAACCCGGGTCCTTGCCGCCGTGAGGCAGCAATGTTAACCACTGCACCACCCTCTAGTAAAACAAATTCAAATATTTGTTGTATGATATAAAGCTACTCAGAATAATATTTCAAGATAGTGAGAAAAAACAGCTATTACCTTGATCCATTGCTGATGAGTACACTCTCCCTTATTGTTAATGTGCAGTAATACCAGACCAACAAGAAATTAAAGATTTCATCAATTACCCTGGTAACAAAGACAATTTTTAAAAAATTATAAAAATGGAGTAACTAAACCAAGATCGAGTTCACAATAGTAGAAGTCCTTACCAATAATGAAGTCTGTACAACTAAAGGTGCATTTTTATTTAAAGAAAATTGAGAATTTCATGGTTCATACCAGCACAGGTAGTTGTAGATATCAATTTCTACCTTCCATCCAGCAACCTGACCCTAATTCCATCGTTGTACATGGTACACAACTGGATTAGCTTTATGCACAAGAGGACTACTAATCTTTTTTTTTTATAAAGTGCGTGAACGAGAAGTGGATAGTCCTTTTGTAGTCACATCTGCTAAATTTATGCATGGCCTGTGGAGGGATCTTTGGGTTGCTGTGTAACAGAGGGAATATTAAATAACAACGTATATTTATATAGTGTATTTAACGTAATAAAACTTCCCACGGTGCTTGATGTGACTCTTAAGGGTGCATGGCATATTTGCTCGTGATATAAAAATGATATAGCCCACATGCAACACATCAATTCTGTCATATTTTCATCTGAGCAGCTTAAATTTCATATTTATAAATCACCAAAGGCACAAAAATTATCATGCTTAGTGGCTAGATTGTATTAACTAGTAAGTAGACGGCAACTAGTAAGTAGACGGCATAAACAAAATTCACAAATAAATTTTAAAGAGTATTAAACAGATAATTAGCCAGAGCAACAGATTTTAAAATAAATGATCATATTGCAGGATTTTATTTTGAATTTTTTTTCCCAGTGACCCAATGAGGTGCGCTCAAGTTAAACAGTTAAGTTACATGACATGCAATTGCATCATTAAACCTGTCTGGTGAATTACTTTATTATCTTTGAAAAGCGTCCACAAACATTTTTCTTCACGGGCCTCTTGCTGTGTGACAAGGCTAAAGCTTGACTTTAAACTGAGCTGAGGTATTTGTTGGTCTAACTCACCCTTTGCCTGCTGTCTGTATCGTGTATGTGCCATTTTTCTAATACCTAAAGATACCTGTTCAATGTTATTTTAGATTGAATTTTTCTATAAATTTGAACATTTTCTTCATTCTATTCTAACTGCAGTATTCAATGACACCTGTGCCATTTTATTTTCAGTTCATTTTACCTCTCCCTTGCTCATGTTCTCCAACTCAAATATTCCTTAAAGCAAAAGAGAAACAACACAGATTCTTTGTTCAATATCCTGTCATGATCTTCTTTCAGTTCTGCAGATCAAATTCAATAACACTGCAGAACAGCAGAAAATGTGCAAATACTTCTACTTTACAGTAGATGGAGTATTACTAAAACTCAGTTTACCACAGTAAGCAGAGACCAAATACTATTTAATGAAAGGAAGTATAGAATGAAAAAGTGTAGGTTGCGCAGTGTCAGGTTCATAATCATAGAATTAGCAGTGCAGTAGGAGGCCATTTGGCCCATCGAGTCTGCACCAGCCCTCGGAAAGAGCACCCTACTTAAGCCCGTCTCCACCATATCCCTGTAACCCCACCTAACCATTTGGACACTAAGGGGCAATTTAGCATGGCCAATCCACCTAACCTGCACATCTTTGGACTGTGGGAGGAAGCAGGAGCACCCGGAGGGAGCCCACACAGACACAGGGAGGACATGCAGACTCCGCACAGACAGTGACCCAAGTCGGGAATCGAACCCGGAACCCTGGAGCAGTGAAGCAACTGTGCTAACCACTTTGCTACCAAGCTGCCCAGTGGAAATAATGCAGTGGAAAACCATGCTGAGCATAGGAAATAACCAAAACTAAATAAAAGGGGGAAAGGCTATATATAAATTGATCAGCGGGAAGCATTTAAGGGAATCAAAAGCTTTAAATCTATGTATTTACAAATGATAGAAGGGTAGGGCCAAAAAAAGGACCAAAAATGAAGAACTTCTAGTGGAGGTTGAGGGCATGGCTGAGGTACTAAATGAGTACGAAAGGGAAAATGCTGGAAAATCTCAGCAAGTCTGGCAGCATCTGTAGGGAGAGAAAAAAGCTAAAGCTTTGACAAAGAGTCATCAGACTCGAAACGTTAGCTTTTTTCTCTCCCTACAGATGCTGCCAGACTTGCTGAGATTTTCCAGCATTTTCCCTTTCGTTTCAGATTCCAGCATCCGCAGTAATTTGCTTTTATATTTTACTAAATGAGTACATTGTATGTGTTTCTTCTTAAGAAGTGGATGTTGTCAATGTTACAGTAAGGGAGAAGATAATAGAGAAAATCGGATAGGAATAGAGCAGATGCACTGAAAAGAAATTGCAGTGTTGAAAGCAAAAAAGCTTGGGTGGGATGCAACCCAAGTTTAAAAAAAAATAAATTTAGTGTACCCAATTATTTTTTCCAATTAAGGAGCAATTTAGAGTGGCCAATCTACCTATCCTGCACATCTTTCGGTTGTGGGGGTGAAACCCACGCAGACACGGGGAGAATTTGCAAACTCCACACGGACAGTGACCCAGGGCCGGGATTCGAACCTGGGTCCTCAGCGCCGTAGGAAGCAATGCTAACCACTGCGCCACCATGCTGCCTGGATGCAACCCAAGTTGCTGAGGGAAGGAAGGGTGGAAATTACGTGAGCTCTGGCTACAACCGTCCTTAGCGATAAGGCTGGAGATTGCAAATATGGCAGTCTTGTTTATAAAGGAGAGGACAGAACGATAAATTAAGATCGGAAGGGATACGGGGAAACTGCAGGGAATTTATACTAATGGCATAGTTCTTTCACAGGGCCAGAAAAGGCACCATATGGCCTCTTTCTATGCTGTATCATTCTATTATACTACAAAACAGAATTTATCGATTCTCATGTCCAAATGCGCTCTCCATTTCTTTTTTAAAATAAATTTAGAGTACCCAATTCATTTTTTCCAATTAAGGGGCAATTTAGCATGTTCAATCCACCTAACCTACACATCTTTGGGTTGTGGGGGCGAAACCCACACAAACACGGGGAGAATGTGCAAAACTCCACATGGACAGTGACCCAGAGCCGGGATCGAACCTGCGACCTCGGCGTCGTGAGACTGCAGTGCTACCACTGCGCCACCATGCTGCCCTCCGCTCTCCATTTCTGAAGGAATTCTTTTCATGTGCATCTCCACAGGGATGTGGCATTACAGAGGCCTGGTTCATCCCTATCTACTAGGAAGGAACAAACCCTAGACTAGTAATCACCACAAGCTCAGCCGGTGTGTCATCCAGTGCCTGGCGCTAAAGGGCTTGGTTTCACAGTTGGCTTATGAAGATGATGGGGTTGTTGGAAAGCAATCATCAGCAAAGATATTTTTCCCAGTGTGCAGTTCACCCAGGGCAACTTCATTGAAGTTGCAATTCTTCATGAATGAACTAGTTAATTGGGTGCATTCAAGCTTATATATGGATGTTTTCAGTGCACAGCACTGCCAAGCCAGAATCTCATGACATCCCACATCCATACACGCCTGCATGGAGTCTGAATAGCAGCCTGATCAATTTACTCTTTCCATAGCTAGGACACAGACCAATTTCAGTCCGCCTACTGGCATCCTGGATCACATTCACAAGCACAGCACAGAAACTTCTGTATAGCTCAGTACGGTAAACAAAGCATTTTATACTAAGCCACCCAGATAAATCATGCCACTTTAAAAAGCATTTGAACAGCAAGGGCATAATTTCCAACCCAAGCACAGTTGGTAAATTTCGTGGTTACAAATTGACTTCCATTAAACAACATGGCAAATGTTCCTTCCCATGGACATTAGATAAAGGAAAAATTGTGCTGTGCATATGATTTGTTGCTGATCTTTCACTGACAATTTTCTACCCCTGTCAAAATTTACCATCAACCCTGGAAAGTTTAAATTACAGCTGCATTATTTAATTATCAAAATTCATGCATTGTAAAATTTGGACTCAGAACAAAATCAGGTTTTGTCGGACACTGCCCAGAGGGCCATTCTGGATAATCATTGGCCCTTGCTTTTATCAAGTTACTTATACATCTAGGAAAAACATTTATAAAGAAAACGATGGAACAGAATAATTGCCCTGTAACAAGTTTCAATTATATACATAGAAGCAAAAAGAATATCAGCAAAATTGTCACATAAATTAATGTAAAATTAATATTGTGTTGTTGTGGACGGAGTTGAAACCATGTCACTTCAATAGAACAGCTTTAGCTAAAATCTATCCGACTGTTGCAATGTAATTCTTCTGTTTGGCAGTTTCAAGGGTTACGAGTGGAGCAAGTCTGAGCAGTCATAATATGGTTCCTTTTGGACATTTGTTGCCAATTGTAACTAAACCAGGAGGTCCCACCGAAAATGGCCAGAATACTGCAAATAAAACTCAATTGGGCAATTTAAGATTCTCTTTTGCAGCTGGAGATAAGAGTACATTTTGTGGCACAGGAAAGGGAAATATAATGTGCATTTTGTCAATGCAGAAAGCAGACACTGGGTTCAAATTAAAAACTTGCCAGTCCTATCAATCTTTGATTCTTCCTTGTTGTATTCTGTTTCTGAAAGATTGGTGCCATCAGAGAATGAAGAGGGTGTTCACTCCCCCATTCATCTCACTTTCCAATGCAAAGTGTAGCAAGGACCATTCTCCTACAGGAAAGAGGGTACATGGGCCTCAGCAGTTCCTGGATATATAAAAGCAAAAGGCCTATGTTTATACAGAACAGTCTGCGTGGCAATGTCCAGCAAGACTGAACTGTTTCAAAACCAATTTCAGGAACACATGGAACGTCAGTATTTAAATAATTTTATATTAATTTTAATGTAATATTGCAATTGTCCTTACAATTAAAGGATGGAAAAGGCAAAACCTTTACCTATTCAGCAGAAACATACAAGATATTGCACCAAGTAACAAGATGATGGTCAGATAAAGTTTGAATTTTTCATATTCATCTTTGTAGGCAAACCTGTGAAAACATTGTTGGAAACAATAATTAGGACTTTTCATATAGATAGAATGGGACCAAACAAACTTTTCATAGATCAGTACAGAACAGTTTATGCCTTCTCCTTTCAGTTTTAGAATTGTTCCTCAAATCCTAGCTTGCAGACATTCACATGACAGGACAAACACTATTCGTGTTTCTCAAATGTTATGGCTTCAGATAGATATTGAATTAAATCCAACTACCTCGCGGCAGAAAAGAGAACATACATTGAATCAAGTAATTTCAATCCGCTCTTCCAGGCCTTTGGGACATAGGGATAATTGCACAATTTCTTCAGCTTTTATTGATTTACAAATGTTGCGAGTATCTGATCTTACATTTTCACAAGGTCTCATTCATTAAAATCGTTGTACAGTAACAAATCCTGGCTCGGATTTAACTGTAGCCTGTAGTGGGGTCCCTCCTACCCGACTGTTAAAGCCTTTATTTGGTACATTTTCAAAATGCACATTATATTCATAGAATAAACTGTGTGGATAAATACAAAGTATGATGACAAAGAAATGACGATAGGTTATAGTTTTAACATTCAGTCTTCACTCCCCCACTCTTCTCACTTTAGAATGCAAATTGTAGCAAGTAAAGCTGGACCATACTCTGATGGAAAGTAGGGTACATGGGCCTCAGCAGTGCACTGGGCCTCTGAGTAAGTGGGCAACAGGAGCTACCTGGAAGCAATCTTTCAGCAAAGGAATTTAAAGCAAACTAAAGAATTATGGTATTAGGAAAATTTGAGAAATTAAAGTATTCAATATACATGTCTGAACAATGTGTCAAATGTTGTTGTAATGGGGCATCTAAGTGGTGGCTGCTGTTCTAAAAAGTAGAAAACGTTGGAAATATTCACTGGATCTGGCTAAAGGTTCACTAATTTCTTTGGAAACAAAAGTGCTCAGTGAGGCCTTGCATGTGTAGTAACTTAGAGGCTGACTTGTGTTCAGGCTGTGCAGGGACATTTGGGTTGCTGCACAGCCACAAGGCTGGCAGGTAACATTGTTTCACTTTCTACAGATGCTGTAGAAGTTAACATTACATCAGAAGTCATCATCAGGAGCATCAGACAAAAACATTCTCTCCACATATATTTTAGACCTGCTAAGTATTTCCAGTATTTTCCATTCATATTTCAGATCTCCACCACTGAAATATTTTGCTCTTGTATTGGTGCCTCCTGTTAGTTAAAACATGCCCTTGTATCTATTCATAGACGGGAGATTTCCCAGCCTGAAGGCACTGGAGGACAAGGTCAAGCTGTCGCCGGGGCATGGTTTCAGATATTTACAAGTCCGGGACTTTGAGGAAACAGGTGTTGACTATCCCACGGGGGATACAGGACAGAGTAGTCCTACAGGATGCCCTAAGCACGGTTAATTCCTCCTCATCATCATGTTCCAGGCTCAGTCTCGTACAGTTTAAGGTGATTCACCGGGCACACTTGACGGCAGCGAGGATGAGCAAGTTTTTCGGGGTAGAAGATAGATGTGCGAGGTGTGCACGGAAGCCCAGCAAATCATGTCCATATGTTTTGGGCATGCCCGAAGCTTGGTGGATTCTGGCAGGGGTTTGCCAAGGCACTGTCCAAGGTGCTAGGTATGCAGGTGGTGCCGAGTCCAGAGATGGCGATCTTTTGAGTGTCAGAAGACCCAGGAGTTCAGGGAGTGAAAGATGCCGACGTTCTGGCCTTTGCCAGAACGAGCTGATAACATCGCAGGGAGGACTTCTGGTTGCGGCTATGCCTAGGTAGGTCACACGGTCGACAGCTCCCGCCGATAACGGACTTTTGGGCCCTTTTACGGAGCTCCAGTGGCACTTGGGCGACGATTCCCGGTGTGGGAAGGAAACAGTGAGGGTCCCCCAGCGCTGTATGGAGTGGACCAGGAGTGGAGCGATCAAAAAAGCGGCTTTGGAGAAGAGAAGAGAACGGGCACGAGAAAACAATATGGCGGCCGGCGGAGATCAGGCACCGTGGGCCCAGTGGTCACGGGAGCAGGAGGAGTTTCTCAGAAGCTACTTCGCCGAAGATGTTGGCCCCTATGAAGGCTTCTATTGAAAGATTGGTGGAGACCCAGAAGATGCAGGGGACGGCGATCAAGGAGGTGCAGCAGAAGGCCTCTGATAACGAGAATTAGATTTTGGGCCTGGCGGTTAGAGTGGAGGCGCACGAGGTTCTGCACAGAAGATAGCAGGAGAGGCTGGAGGACCTTGAAAACAGGTCAAGGAGGCAGAATCTGCGGATTCTGGGTCTCCCTGGAGGCGTGGAGGGGTCGGATGCTGGTGCGTATGTGACCACGATGCTGGGAACACTGATGGACGCGGGGGCTTTCCCGCGGCCCCTGGAGCTGGATGGGGCGCACAGGGTCCTGGCAAGGAGGCCGAGGTCGAACAAGCCGCCGAGAGCTATGGTGGTAAGATTCCACCACTTCACCGATAAGTGTGTCCTGCGATGGGCGAAGAAGGAGCAAAGTAGCAGGTGGGAGAACTGTGAGATCCGGATTTACTAGGACTGGGGTGCAGAGCTGGCCAAGAGGCGTGTGGGATTCAACCGGGCCAAAGCGGTCCTCCACAGCAAGGGGTGAAGTTCGGGCTGTTACAACCGGTGAGGCTGTGGGTTACATATCAGGACCAGCACCACTATCTCAATACGCCGGATGAGGCGTGGACTGTTATAAAGAACGAGAAGCTGGACTCGAACTAATGGACTGCAGTATGTTGTTGGGGCATGCTGGTGGGGCGGTGTTATGTTGGATTTTCTCCCCGTGGTCTCTTTTGTTTTTGTTGCTCCCTGTGCCCTGGACCCTTGGGGTTCTGGGCTGGGTCGCAGTTGGGGAAGAGCTGCGTCACAGGTGATGGGGTCGAGCCAGACAGTGAGGGCAGTTTATTTGCTCAACGTTGGGGTAGCACCCGAAATTTGTTTGTTTGAGAGAGTTGTGGGTTTTTTTCTCTGTACACACGGGATGTTTTGGGGGGGGGGGGGGGGGGGGGGGGGGGGGTACACTCTCTCTACCTCACTTAGTTGAGGGTGGGGGGGGGGGGGTTGGAGACCCATAGAGGGAGCCGACAGGGGCATTGGAGGTAGAGGCAGGTGCGGCCGGGGTCAACATGAGTCAGCTGACTTGCGGGAGAGCAATCGAGGTGGGGGGGGCTTAAGCGAATGCTTGACTAGGGTGGGAGGGGCGGGGGGAAAGAGGGCTGGGATGCTGCTTTGCTAACTGGAGGGGAAGCAATTTTCGGAGTAGAGGGGAGAGTCGGGACGGGGAGCCTCCAGCTGGGGGGGGGTTGGAGTGTGCGGGAGGCGTGGGCACATGGCTAGCCGAAAAAAGGAGATGGGTAGTCGGCTGGGAGAAGGGAGGCCTAATTAACCCCCCCGACCAGGCTGATCACGTGGAACGTGAGGGGCCTGAATGGGTCGGTCAGGAGGGCCCGTGTGTTTTCGGATTCAAGGGGGTTAAAGGCAGACGTAGCCATGCTACAAGAAACGCATCAGAAGGTCGCGGCTCAAACCAGGCTGAGGAAGGGATGGGCAGGTCTTCCACTCAGAGCTGGATGCGAAGACCAGGAGGGTCGCATGTGGCGGATAAAGGGGGTAGATATATTATGGTGAGTGGCAAGCTGCAGAGGGCACGGGTCGTGTTAGTGAATGTGCATGCTTTGAAGGAGTTTACTTTCTTTTCCCATGTTCACAAGGCATATTCGCGGATTGACTTTTTCATGGTGAATAGGGCGCTAATCCCGAGAATGGAGGGGGTAGAGTACTCAGCCATTGCGATTTCGGACTATGCCCCGAACTGGGTGGAGTTCGGGCTGGGGGAGGAGAGAGGCCAACGCCCTCTGTGGAGACTGGACGTAGGACTATTGGCGGATGAGAGGTCTGTGGGCGGATGAGGAGGAGTATCCTAAACTATGTGGCGACCAACGATACTGGGGAGGTTTCAGTGAGCGTGGTCTGGGAGGTGCTGAAGGCAGTTATCAGGGGGGAGCTAATTTCAGTCAGGACCCACAGGGAGAAGAGGGATAGGATGGAGAGGGAGTGGTTGGTGGGGGAGATACTCAGGGTGGACAGGAGGTATGCGGAATCCGAGGAGGAGGGGTTGTTAAAAGAGCGCCGGAGTCTGCAGGCGGAGTTTGACTTGCTTACCACAGGGAAGGCAGAGGCTCAGTGGAGGAAGGTACAAGGAGGGGTGTACAAGTATGGGGAGAAGGCAAGCAGGATGCTGGCACACCAACTGCGGAAGAGAGAAGCGGCCAGGGAAATTGGGGGAATTAGGGACAAGGGGGGTAACACGGTGCTGAGTTCGGCAAGGATCAATGAGGTCTTCAAGGACTTTTATGGTAAACTGTCTGAGTCAGAACCCCCGGAGGAGGTTTGGGGGGCGATTCTTGGACCAACTGAGGTTCCCCAAGGTGGAGGAGGGGCAGGTAGAGGGATTGAGGGCCCTGATTGAGATGGAGGAATTGGTTAAGGAATTGGAGGGTATGCAGTCGAGCAGACGGATAGCCCGTAGAATTTTACAGGAAATTCTCAAAGCTGTTGGGCCCATTATTGTTCAGAACCTTCAACGAGGCGAAGGAAAATGAATCCTTCCCCCAACGATGTTGCAGGCTCTGATCTCACTCATTCTTAAGCAGGATAAGGACCCGTTGCAATGTGGCTCCTACAGGCCGATATCGCTCCTTAATGTAGATGCCAAACTGTTGGCCAAGATCCCGGCCACCAGAATTGAGGACTGTGTCCCGAGTGTGATCAATGAAGATCAGACGGGGTTTGTGAAGGGCAGGCAGCTGAACACGAATGTGCGGAGGCTCCTGAATGTGATCATGATGCCCTTGGAATGAGGGGATGCAGAAGTGGTGGCGGCAATGGACGCGGAAAAAGCCTTTGATTGGGTGGAGTGGGAGTACCTGTGGGAAGTGTTAGGCAGATTTGGATTTGGCGAGGAATTCATAGGGTGGGTTAAATTGCTGTAGCAGGCCCCTGTAGCGAGTGTGTCGACGCACCGGCTGTGGTCGGAGTACTTTAGGCTACATCGAGGAATGAGGCAGGGGTGCCTCCTGCTGTTTGCCCTGGCAATTGAGCCGCTGGCCATGGCACTGAGGGAGTCTAGAAACTGGAGGGGGCTGGAAGGAGCATCGGGTTTCACTGTATGCAGATGACCTGCTCCTGTACATTTCGGATCAGGTGGAGGGGATGGGGGAGGTCATGCAGATCCTTAAAGATTTCGGGGACTTTTCAGGGTAAAAGCTGAATGTCAGGAAAAGCGAGCTTTTTATGATACATGCGAGGGACCAGGAAAAGAGACTCGGGAGAGCTACCGCTTAAGATGGTGGAGAGGAGCTTTCGCTATTTAGGCATACAGGTGGCTAAGAGTTGGGATGTCCTGCACAAGCTCAATCTAGCGCGGCTGGTGGATCAGATGGAGGAGGACTTTAAGAGGTAGGACATACTGCCGCTTTCCCTGGCGGGCAGGATGCAGTCCGTGAAGGTGATGGTCCTCCCCAGGTTCTTGTTTGTCTTCCAGTGCCTTCCCATCCTCATCCCCAAGTCCTTCTTCAAGCGGGTGAACAGGATTATCACGGGATTTGTGTGGGCAAGCAACTGTATTAAGCGACTGTTCTTAGAGTGCAGTCGGGTTTGGGGGGGGGGGGGGGGGGGGGGGGGGGCAGCTACTACTGGACAGCGAATATATCCATGATTCGGAAATGGGTAGTAGAGGGAGGGGGGTGTGGGGCGGCGTGGAAACAGTTGGAGGAGGCGTCTTGCAGGGATACTAGCCTGGGGGCATTGATAACGGCACTGCTGCCACTCCCACCGACACGGTACACTACGGGCCCGGTGGTGATGGTGACATTGAGGATCTGGGGTCAGTGGAGACGGCACAGGGTGGAGGGTCTGGACCCCGATACGGAACATTCACAGGTTTGTTCCAGGTAGAATAGACGGTGGGTTCCTAAGCTCGCACAGAGCGGGTATTAAAAGGATGGGGGACTTGTTTATTGACGGGACTGTTGCTAGCCTGAGGGTGCTGGAAGAGAAATTTGGGTTGCCCGCAGGGAATACCAATAGGTACCTGCAGATCCGGGCTTTCGTGAGGAAGCAGGTGGGGGAATTTCCGCTGCTACCGGCCTGGAGGATACAGGACGGGGGGGGGGGCGGCCTGGAGGATACAGGACGGGGGGGGGGGGGGGGGGGGGGAAGAGAGAGAGAGAGAGAGAGAGAGAGAGAGAGAGAGAGAGAGAGAGAGAGAAGAAGCTTAACTTAGTGGTAGGTTTGTTTTGTATCTACTGCACAAACAAAGCAACTTCTGCAATTCAATAATGGACCAGGCAGTAAGATATTGTTTTCACGAGGCTAATAAAAGAACAGCGCAACTTGGACAGTCAATTTGGATATTCACATTTAACTGCCTATCTGCTCTTTGGCTGAAGTTTCTATAGCAATTGCATCCAAGTAACAGTAGCATCACTAGCCTCATCACTGTTTTCACTGGAAAAAATAGGCCAATACTAAATTAACTTTATGGAGTGGTATGTATTGGGAACAGTATTGCACATTGATGCAATGAGTGGCAATTGTGTTCTGGTGTAACGCTGCTTTCGCCCATAATGTCATTGCTGCTCCTGATGGTTGGCTTATGAAGTATGTGGAGAATACTGTTGGTATGTCCACAAGTAAACCAGGAATGTCGGTAAAATTTCAAACATTTTCTTCCTCGGGTCTCAGGATTGCTACTTTGTATGGCTATGATTTCCTTACCAGCAGCTGAGGATCAATGAGCTTCAGTTAGGAGAAAACCCCAGAACCTACTCAACTAAATGCTGGAGATGTTACGGTGGAGTCCAGGAAATTACGTGCCAAATTCATTTCAGTAGCATGCTTGGTGACTTTTTGGATGTCACATGGCACTTTTTGGGGAGGAATAAAATGGCAAGACGTTTTGCAATATTTTAAATTTAGATTCTCTGAACTTACTACAGAGTTTGGCTAAACTAAGTGATGAACAACAGGAAGTAATTTGCGCTTCCCGTCTCTCCACCAGAACTGGTCATTCCTCCTGTTCCAAGCACAAGTGGAAAGGGGTGGAAACATAAGTGGACAGTCTCATTTTGAAAGGAAATCCCAGTATCAGAAATTGACTAATGAGTGAAGTGAGAACTAAAGAGTGTGTTCAATGTGGCTGGTAACTGGTAGTAAATTCACAAAACATTGATTCGGTACAAATTAAAGGAATTCCAAATATACCAAAGGTTACTAGGTTCGATTCCTGGTCTGTGCTGAGTAGTCTGATTGGAACACTATAAATTTACATTAGAATCCCTGAGGTTGGAGGGCACGGGTAAATACGTCAGAGTTCTTACTCATACTGTACAGTTAGAAAGTGCAGGTACGCACGTCAGCTAAGAACCCAGGACTGGGTTTGGTTGTGATGCCCCCGGCAGTTAAAACATTCTGTTGACATACTCTCAATTCACACATGATGAATGGCTTCTTAGATAAAATGCCATGGGGCTGATGGCACTCATGGAATCATACTCTGGGAGAAGTTAGAACCTTCACAAAAGGGAAGAAAACAAAATATAAAAAACTCTCTTTTACAAAGCTATCAGAGAAGCAAAGTGAGTGATCAAAAGCATTGAAAAGCACATTTGAATATAGTTATGAAAGGCAGACTAAGTAGTAAATTGGTATTACTTAGCCTGCTTGCTGAGAAGCGTTACATTCACATTTCCAAGCACCAGGTTTAAGTATAGCCTGAAAAAGGAAAAAAAATCATTAAAATATGTAGAGTTTAACTGTTTTTCAAATATTCTATTGGAATATGAACACCGACATCAAAAATTGGAGCTTGTGGTGGTTTTAAAATTAAATCTGCAGGCTTCAAAGTTTTCAAAGTTAAAACAAACAAAAAGCTTTATTAGAAGATAGATGTTAACACTACAGGCTGCTATGTTACACTGCCCATTTGCCCACGCAAATGCCCAATGGAGATGATGTCACATGACCAATTTCTTAAAGTGCCGCTGTTCCACTGCAAAGCTGCTAGCGAGGAAACACTAGAAATACCATGAATACACAACATTTTCTTCCCCCTTTAAATCAAAAAGGACCCTGACACAATAAACATTATCAACCAACAACAGTCAATACGCTTTTCACAGTAACTTCACTGAAGCCTACTCGTGACAATAAGCGATTTTCATTTCAGATGCTTTGGAGGCCATCAGCAAACTTCAGTTATCTATCTTTTAGTGCTTGCTGCAACCTCTGGTGTCTTTGGCTTGGTTTGGATGTCATCAGTGGTCGTTTTACCCAGAGTCAACGTAGTATTCGGAGGTTGACTCAACCAAGGTACTGCTTTTCCCAATTGGTTCTCAGGAAGTTCAAGGTCATCTCTTGGCACAGCTTGATTTGGACTTTTTGTTGGTTCAGTCTCTGGCAGATTGATTCTTTTCACCAAAAGTTGATCCCTCGACTCCTCCATATGACATCATCCTGGGTTTGTACAGTGTAGGAGAACGGTTTGTTCAATACTAAAATGATGGCAAATATTCACTTTTCACTTGTGGTATAGTTCCTTGCCAGAACACCTTGATCCTGGCGAAGAAAGCCTTGTTCTCCTGTCAGGTGACCGGATCCTACTGCTTTTTTCGACAACATCTTTTGTCTTGGGTGGTTTTATCAAATTGAATGCTGTGCGTTGAGGATGCAGTATTCTTGTACGTGAGCAGGAATTGGCTCAAGCATTTTGACAATGAACTTTGTTCTCTAGATACTTTTAAAAAAAAATTTAGACTATCCAATTCATTTTTTCCCAATTAAGGGGCAATTTAACATGGCCAATCCACCTAACCTGCACATCTTTGGGTTGTGGGGGTGAAACCCACGCAGACACGGGGAGAATGTGCAAACTCCTCACAGACAGTGACCCAGGGCCATAGGCAGCAATGCTAGCCACTGTGCCACCATGCCACCCCCTTCTCTAGATACTTTTAACGAATGTTTGCTCGTCTGCAAAAAACATTTTGCCAGCCCATTTGTGGCACTATAAAGGAGTGGATCGGCTGAGTTGAATTCTGTTCTCCTCAAATAGTGTATGAACTCTTGCAAAATGAACTGTGGCCCATTATCACTCACAAGTTGTTCAGGGTAACCAAATGAAGATTTCACCCAATCTCTCAATTGTCTTCTCTGCTGACACCGTCTTCACGATGGCAACGTCAGGCCATTTCGAGTGAACATCGACTAGAATGAGTAACATATGCTATTCAAGCAGTCCAGCATAACCACATGTATCTGTTGCCAGGCCTCTTTTGGCCATTCCCACGGGCGTAATGGCATTAATGGTGTCAGGTTCTTCAATACACATTCCTGCCTTCTCCTCAATTTTGGCATCTAGCCCTGGATACCAACAATAACATCTGGCTATCTCCTTCATTCAAGCAATATCACCACAGTAGTCTCCATGCAATTGATTTAATACACTTTCTTAGTAGTAGAGGTAGAACGATGACTCTCATTCCCCAAAGGAGACAACCTGCCTGTAAGAAAAATTCAAGTCTTCATGTGGAATATGGCTTTCACTCAAGAGTTTGCTGCTGAGGTCTTTCCTTGAAGCAACATTGGAAAAATTCACATGTGTCTTTTTGGACTCTTAATCCATAACCTTCCAATCTCTTTTTTTTAAAATAAATTTAGAGTACCCAATTATTTTTTCCAATTAAGGGGCAATTTAGAGTGGCCAATCTACCTATCCTACACATCTTTGGGTTGTGGGGGTGAAACCCACGCAGACACGGAGAGATGTGCAAATTCCACATGAACAGTGACCCAGGGCCGGGATTCGAACCCGGGTCCTCAGTGCCGTAGGCAGCAATGCTAACCACTGCGCCACCGTGCTGCCCACCTTCCAATCTCTAGAGTACGGCATCTATGTTGCGGAGGTGTTCTTCCTCATTCTTTCCAGTAAATATGATGTAATCCAAGTAACAATCAACTTTCTCTAATTCAGTTACAATTTGGTCCATAGCTCGTTGGAACAATGCTGGTGCAAAGGTGATGCCAACGAAATAACCCTTTCACAAGCAATAGCTAGTATCTTTACTGGCAGTTCATCTTCAGAATGTGAATAAAGTTTCTTCTCATGTCCTTTTTGTACCACGGGGATGCTTTTTACCTTATTCAGTTAGTGCCCAATTTTTGCACACCTATGACAGGTCTGTGTCCGTGTTCAGGTTTTGACTGACATCTTGTGAATTCTGGTGCTCAAACTCAACGGTTGAGTTTCTTTGACTGCTAATTCCATGAAAATAGCAACTTCCAAAGCTTTCTTTGTAGGTCAGGTTGCTTTCGGTTAACAACTACTTTTGAATAGCTTCACTCCTTAAAACACAGACTAATATATCGCTGATGGTATCGTTTAACACATCCCCAAATTCTCAGTGTTCAGTCTTTTCAGGGTAGCTACAAACTGTAATCGATTCACCTTCTTGATTGCGCTCCTGAAACCTAAACCTTTGTGATGATTAATGGTTTCAGTGAATAGTGGCCCTGCCATATTTCATCATAGGTTTTCATGCCTGACTTTCCTGACTGTACCAGGCTCCGCCCCACCCCCTCCATTATGCTCAGGAAAATTGGGATTTTTATATCTACTGCTATCTTGTTCGCTTAAGTAAAGTAGTTGAATCTCTCTGTGTATGAGCTCCATCGCGTTGTGTTCTTATCAAACAATCTCAATTAATTAATTTTTTTTAAAATTCACAGTGCCGAATTATTTTTTTCAAATTAAGGGTCAATTTTAGCATGGCCAATCCACCTGCACATCTTTTTGGGTTGTGGGGGCGAAACCCACACAAACACGGGGAAAATATGTAAACTCCACATGGACAGTGACCCAGATCTGGATCGAACCTGGGACCTCGGTGCCATGAGGCACAGTGCTAACCACTGCGCCACCGTGCTGCCCTCTCATCAAACAATCTCAGCCTCAAACCACCCCCCACCCCCACCCAATTTTTCTCTATGGAAGGACCTATATGTGTGCACACACGTGCCATGAATTTAAAGAACTACCTTGCTTCCTTTTCCCCCTAAACAAAGCAAACTTGAGCTCAGCCAGTTTTCCTTTTATGTTTTACAACAGCTCCAGCTCTAAATTTGTTGTTGCAGAGTACTTGCTACTCACAGCTACCCACTTCATTTTGGGTGGAGTAGGTGGCGAGCTTCCTTCCAAAGTTATTTTCTTCGGATTCCTCAATGATTTCTTGGTTCCTCCGGTGGTTGCAACCATTGTTTGGCTCCCGTGTCTCCAGCTTTTGTGTAATGACAATTATTTTTTGTTCGGCTGCCTATAAACACGGTTCATCTACCTTGGCACCAATTTCAATGTGGTCGTTTTAATATTAAGTCTGCAGGCCTCAAGAGGTCAAACAAATGAAAGCTTCAATGGAAGACGTTAACACTACAGGCTGCTGTGTTACACTGCCTGTTTGCCTGCGCAAGTGGCTGGTGGTGCCACGTGATCGGACTCTTGAAGTGCACCATTCCACTGCAAGGCTGCGAGTGAGGAAGCACTAGAAATACCATGAATACATTAAAATAGTCTTGCATCAATTCCACAAAGAAACTACAAATTTACAGAACTTTTACAGAGTTAAAAAAAACTGCACATATCAACTAATATTTAGGGAAAACATAGTATCTTGTACCAAGGTTGGCTGATGTGCAAAAAGAAAAATGCCACACTTTGTACAATACCAGCTGACCTTCTGAGTTTGTGGCTCATTATTAGGCAAGATGAGTTTTGCTCTGCATTAAAGCTAACACTCTGCCCAAAAAGAAAATGCTGCATTACCCAGTTTTAACACATTTCACCTCGAGCATAAAATCTCAATTAATAAATACAAAATTGAATCAATAAAAATACAAAATTGAATCAATAAATACAAAATTGAATGCAATGAAAAAAAAGTTGTGTTGACTCATACTAGGTTGATTAAAAGCTGGGATTGTTTGTGGAGAAATAGATGCAAGTCCATACTGCCAATAATGTGCTTCGAACACGTTTATGTAAGATTTTTAAAAAGGAAAAACATACCCATTCTTCTTGGGTAAAAATGCTTCCATCTCAAAGAAAACATTGCGCCGCTCTTTGATGTCATTATTAAGTTTCTGTATGACTTCAACTTCTTCTACATTAGCAGAATGTTTATACCTGTGTGAAAAACAAGTTTTTTAAGTTGTTGCACATCTTAGCCCTTTAACCCGATTAGGAAACAGATATACCAACAAATGTATCTCGTTTCTATCTATCAGACAAAAATGTCTGAAATTATTTTGCGACAGGAATCATGTAATTATATCAGTTTTTATAAACTGTAATGAAATGCAAAGTATCCTAGGCCACTTCAAATGGGTGGAATTATTAGTTTTCACTTTGTTTACCTTATACTACCATCAAGCATGGGGACAAAGCATTTTTATCAAATCGCCAAAGTAACCTCAGCATTTCAGCATTCAGTGCACACACTACAGGACAAAGTCTAAACTAAGGATTGCTCTGTTTAAACCCTGTTTGTTCCCTATTTTCCCCTTTCTTTTTTACTATTACAATTTTTATCATCAGATGATTAATGGGCCTGTGACTTTAATTCAGGCTTTGCTTTTAATTCAAGCAGGAGAGATCAGTGATGACTCAGTTTGACTGACTTGGCTGGCAGCCAATGAAGTGGTTTGAAATGCTGGGCTTTGTCGATAACCAGTGGTGTTTGGTTTTGATTTCTATGGAATGTTTCCCTGTCATGAGGCTGGGTTGTTTTCTAGTTTCACTTTTGGTTCAGAACCTGGAAGTTGTATCTCTGACTTTCTCTGATATGATGAAATCTCTCGGGTGTAATAAGTCCTTTCTTTCAGGCTGGATGTCATTTTATTGAAACCGCAAAGGATTGAGATTCAAACACAGTGGAAACTGAGTTTGATGTGAGACAGAGCATCTTGAGAGATAAGTAGACTCAAAGGTGGACCACGAGTTGAGGGCCCAGTTTAATAAAGGCTAAAGTGTCTCTCCAGAAGAAATCCTACTGCCTGCGAGTGCTGAATGAATGTTTCTGCAAGAAGACCTTCACCAACTGTACACCAGCCGCTCAGTGTATTGGGACGACAGCCTGCTGCAAAGAGAACACCATCAAAAGCAAGGACTCTGATCTTTGTTTTATCTCAATCCTGATTATTTTTGCCCCTTTCCACCCCTGTATGTTTGTCTGTCTTGTGTGCGAGTAGAGGTGGGACAGTAACCCCAGCAAGACTCGTGCTGCATTTCTCTCCCCATCCTCTGGTCTGCCAAACCATTGTCCCGTAATTGGAAAGAAACGCATTTGGCACTTTAAAATAAAAAAACATTTAGGAATAAAATTGAACATTTTAAATTGTTCCCTTTCAAGACTAGAAAGGTTGATTGGCAATGCATTAACATTATCCTATTGTTAAAAGAGTATTTTACATGCAATTGTCAGACTTGCTATGGTTAGTTTAATAGACAATTGATGTGCAAATCCAGAAAGTTCTTGAAAATAACATGTGGGGGGGGGTGAAATGAATTTGTGTGAAGCAAATGGCAGAGCAGCATAAAATGATCAGCAATTTCTGGGGATCAGGCTATGAAAGCAATTGGGAGATGGTCAAATTATATGAAATTTGATTTTACAGTACAAAAAACATGACTTGCAATTTCCATTACAAAACGGTATTGAAATACATGTGCTCATCATTAATTTATTTACCTTCGGAGGTTGCAGGCGAGGTCTTTTATTCTTCTTTTTTGTTTACTTATCGAGTTGCTACATATAGTCTGAAGGTTTGTAAGTTCATCAAGTTTTTGTCTATACACTTTATGTGTTTCCTACAACAAACAAATACAAGTTTAGAGATTCTACAGATAGATCCATAAAAATATCATGTTTGTGATGAAAATGCAATTGCAAAGCTATTTTTTTTTCGAAGAAAGAAACCAAACTTAACTGCCCATCATCTTAAAGATGCTTAGTAAAGCTGGTACTTGGGTCAAGATGCAAGGACAAAATTAATAAACTGACTGATGGAAAAAACTGTGCAAGAAACACCAGATTGGTCGGTATATTCCCTTCACCATCAATCCCACCACCACCAACTTCATTTACATTCCCTTCACTGAGAAGTGGTTACTGATGTCAAGGTTTAAAATAATCCCTTATTTAGGTAACACAGCAATGGTGTGAACTTTTACCCAAGTGTTTGATTTAAATATTAGGCTGTGTTGCAACACCATCAAGCCACTGTCTGTGTGGAGTCTGCACGTTCTCCCAGTGTCTGCGTAGGTTTCTTCCGGGTGCTCCGGTTTCCTCCCACAGGTCTCAAAAGATGTGCTTGTTGGGTAAATTGCACATTCTGAATTCTTCCTCAGTGTAACCGAACAGGCGCCGGAGTGTGGCGACTCGGGGATTTTCACAGTAACTTAATTGCAATGTTAATATAAGCCTACTTGCGACATTAAAAGATTATTGTTACAATATGATCATGGCTGATTCTCCACCTCAACCACAAACCATTTATGCCAATCATTAAGCTAATTTCACATTTTGTTTCAAATTTTTTTGTACACACCTGCTGGAACATTGTATTCCCCAGAGTTACTTTCCATGTAGTATTATTAAAATAGACAGAAAATTCCATGGACTCACACCAGCTGTCCAGTTGAGTTGTGACATGTTCTCCGATTTAACCTACTGGTTCAGCATGTAGGTACGGGGCAAGTATGTCAGACACTCACCCATTATCATTAAGCTGTAAAGTCATCATCTGAATGGCATAACTAACTTTATTTTTGGGTGCAGGAGGAAACTTTTTTAAAAATATAAATTTAGAGTACCCAATGCTCCCCCCCCCCCCCCCCCAAATAAAGGGACAATTTTGTTTTTATTCATTCATGGGACAGGGCGTCGCAGGCTGTGCCAGTATTTATTGCCCATCCCCAATTGCCCTTGAGGGGCAGTTAAGAGTCAACCACATTGCTATGAATCTGGAATCACATGTAGGCCAGACCAGGTAAGGATGGCAGATTTCCTTCCCTAAAAGGACATTAGTGAACCAAATGGTTTTTTTTACAACAATTGACAATGGTTTCATGGTCATCACTAGTTTAATTCCAGATTCTTATTGAATTAAAATTTCACCATCTGCTGTGGTGGCATATGAACCTGGGACCCCAGAGTACTCTGGGTCTCTGGATTACTAGTCCAGTGACACAACCACTATGCCACCACCTCCCCATGTACCATGGCCAATCTACCTACCCTTCACATCTTTGAGTCTGTGGGGGTGAGACCCACACAGACAGAGAGAGAGAATGCGCAAATGGGCAGCACGGTAGCACAGGTGGCTAGCACTGTGGCTTCACAGCACCAGGGTCCCAGGTTCAATTCCCTGCTGGGTCACTGTCTGTGTGGAGTCTGCACGTTCTCCTCGTGTCTGCGTGGGTTTCCTCCAGGTGCTCCAGTTTCCTCCCATAGTCCAAAGACGTGCAGGTTAGGTGGATTGGCAATGCTAAATTGCCCTTGGTGTCCAAAAAGGTTAGGAGGGGTTATTGGGTTATGGGGGTAATTGAGTTATGGGGATAGGGTGTAAGTGAGGGCTTAAATGGGTCAATACAGACTTGATGGGCCAAATGGCCTCCTTCTGCACTGTATGTTCTATGTTCCACACGACAGTGACCAGAGGCCAGGATCGAAGCCGGGTCCTCAGTGTCGTGAGCAGCAGTGCTAACCACTGTGTCACCCTTGGGCAGGAGGAAACTGTTAACTTCTGAGAACACTTTGTAAAGGAGCAAAATTTTCCTTTAATGCATTGTTGTCCAATAGAAATTATTAACTTGCCAACAGATGCAGC
This sequence comes from Scyliorhinus canicula, assembly GCF_902713615.1. Lineage (NCBI taxonomy): Eukaryota > Metazoa > Chordata > Chondrichthyes > Carcharhiniformes > Scyliorhinidae > Scyliorhinus > Scyliorhinus canicula. Next base: position 41,833,411 of record NC_052146.1, on the reverse strand, counting down.
TATGGCAACACTCACCACATACAATAATTCTGATGGAAAACACCTTACATAGAAGTAAATCCAGGACAGGGGAGATGGCGGCACATGGCAAACCAGCTTGGCCTACATATGACTCTAGACCCACTTATACAAAATTGTGAGGAGTAGAGGTTTCCCTCAGCAGAGAGTTCAAAAACCAGGGTCATAGATCCAAGCTAAGTGGCAGAAGGATTAAAGAGGAAATGGGAGAAAAACATTTTTATCAGAGGGTGGTGGGTTTCTGGAATTCATTGCCCGAGTTGGTGGTGGAGGCAAAGACTCTGAATTCTTGTCCTGGATCTGCACCTTAAGTCTGTAAGCTGCGAGGCTATGGGTTATGTGCAGGAAGATGGGTTTACAAAGGGCATCTGGGTGTCTTTGTGTCAACCTAGACAAGATGGGTTGAATGGCTCCCTTTAGTGCTGTATCTTTTCAATGGTTCTATGGCCCAGTAAGCAACTCAGTTTAAGATTTAGGATGGGCAACAAATGGTGGCCTTGCAGCGATGATTGCATCCCATGAAAGAATAAAGAAAAAATGGATTTACTTCTTTTTACTCGAAACATCACCAAACATACATCATGATCCCATGCAAAACTTTGCATTCTGTCAAAAAAGTATGGAATTCTCACATTAATTTAATCACACAGCAAATACTGAGAAAACTTGACTTCAGATATCTTGCCGAGAACGTAGACTCATGCGAGATGCACATATCAAACCCCACTTTCCATCCAGGATGCTTGCCTTTCACAATGAAGTTCCCTGTTAGTTACCCCATTTATTATGCTGTTAAGCGTTATTTGTTTGGTTTGCTTTTTCACTTGGAGCAATTATTCGGATTGTTTCAGCTAACCATTATGACAGGTCCCCTCTCTAAACTGTTGCTAGAGCCCGATATTTGCACCCACCTACACACACCATTTCAGTAGATGACTTACAAGTAGTAACCAATAACCAAAATGGTACAGTGAAAAGTATTTTTCTGCGAGCAGCTCAACAGATTAAGTACATGAAAAGAAAATAAAGGAAATATATAATGGGGCAACACAAGGTACACAATGTAACTACATAAACACCGGCATCAGATGAAGCATACAGGGGTGTAGTGTTAATTGGGTCAATCCATAAGAGGGTCGCTTAGGAGTCTGGTTACAGTGGGGAAGAAGCTGTTTAAAAAAAAAAATTTAGAGTACCCAATTATTTTTTCCAATTAAGGGGCAATTTAGCGTGGCCAATCCACCTAACCTGCACATCTTTGGGTTGTCGGGGTGAAACCCCGCAAACACGGGGAGAACGTGCAAACTCCACACAGACAGTGACCCAGGGCCGGGATTTGAACCCGGGTCCTCAGCGCCGTAGGCAGCAATGCTAACCACTGTGCCACCGTGCTGCCCCCTGAAGCTGTTTTTGAGTCGGTTAGTGCGTGTTCTCAGATTTTCGTATCTCTTGCCCGATGGAAGAAGTGCCCATACACTTGCACATTCTTCTTTTCAGCTTACCATTCCATCAACAAATGCACAAAAGATTGATGATCCCACGTATACGCCATGTGGACTCGAGTAAAGATCACATTCCCAATGATGAGTGTCTATTACTAAAATAATTGGCCATATCTGGACTCCCAATTGCCAACATGCAGCTCATGGATAGCAAATTGGAAAATATTGCTTTAATGCAGACTAAAGGGAGCCACCAATATTCACAGCAAATAGGTTGAAATAAATTGTTTGCTATGAAAATATACACCCGTTAGGATACGGGACCAGACAAGAACATTTATTAGGACAATAGACAAGAACCTGAACAATTTTTTTTCCAAATTTGTAAAACTATGAGGAAAGGATACTTCACCCCAGGAGTGATTACTCTCACCAATAGCTATCTTTAATCTGAAAACAAACTTTAATTTAAACGCAGAATTAATCACATTATCAAAGAAAATAGGTTTACAATTATCAGTTAAACACAAAGAAAAATTTGAACTTATTATCCATAGCTGCTACTGGCTCCAATTAAGCAACCCAACACAGTTCAAATGTCACTTATAAATAAAGTTAACAAAAACAGTCTTATTGGCTCAGCTGTGTAGACTTTTGGAGAGAATTCTTTTCAAGCAGATGCTTAACCCAATAGCACTTGGAAAAACTGTTCAACCTAAAATTTGGGGCTCGTCAGACTGAAATCCGATGGCAAACTGCAAATCTACAGACAGGCCTGGCTCCTCCCATTAATATGATCTATATCCCGCTAAAATGTCACATGACCTACTTAGCTATGACTAAATACAACTCCCCATAAATTATCTATTTTCCAGAGAGTCACCAGCAATCATAACAATACATCTCATTAACCCTCTATATGTAAACAAGTAAATGGTTGGAATGAATCATGATCTCACCGTTTATGACTTCTTAATTGCAGCTTTAGCATACACACAGGACACGATTCTCCCAAAAGGGAACAAAGTCTCCTAGCTTGTGCATTTAGCGCGGGTTCGCAGTGCCGAGAAACACATGGCAATACACCAGTTGTGTTGAATAAAGGACCTGAACTGGGAACACGCGGCCAAGGCCGCACATAGCCCCGTTTTGTTCAGTGGGGAGCTCAGCTCCCAAATCTCCTATTGTAGTGAGATCATTTTAAAATGGTGCCCCAATATCCAAGGCCCCTGAAACAATCCCCGACCTCCCCCCCCCAGCCCAAATGCACGATGGGAGGGTTCCGAATGAGTGACATTCCATCTGGTCCCCATTTGTGGGGCCAGTGCTGAACAGCGCTCGTCTGAGATCTAGGAGACAAAGAGGTTGAATCCCAAAGTCTCAGGTGCCTCAGAAATCTGCACATTATAGTGAGGTTTACTGCCCATTGTGGGTGGGATGCAAATCGCGATGTCTTGTGATCTCGGGAGGCTGACGAGCTGGGTAGATCCCAGGAGTAGGGTCTCCTGGTTTTAAACAGCAACACTGCGAGCTGCTTTTCGGGCGCAGTGTGGCAGTTGGATTGTGCCCACAGTCTGGATACCTCAACTTGGGGCTCTTTAATAATATTACTGCAACAAATATATACCTTGATCCAGGCTTTTAAAAACCTTACTGAAACAGATATAAAGTACAATATATATCAGTTTCTAGATTCATCTCACACCCTTTGAAAAAGGAATCTATTTCCAATAAACACTACTCTGATGTAGCAAATCACAAACAATATAAAAATTGAGTAACATAGAATTTTAAAAACTGAGGGCGGCACGGTGGTTAGCACTGTTGCCTCATGGCGCCGAAGACCCAGGTTCGAACCCAGCCCTGGGTCACTGTCCGTGTGGAATTTGCACATTCCCCCGTGTCTGGGTGGTTCTCATCCCCACAACCCAAAAAATGTACAGTGTCAATGGATTGCCCCTTAATTGGACAAAAAATAATAATAATTGGGTAGTCTAAACTAAAAAAAAAGAATTTTAAAAACTGCCAGAGGGTTCGTTGGCATCAACTGAATCAGTGTAAACACTTCAATTGATCAATTCAATTCTTCCTATGCAACTCTATATCATGTTATAGGGCAGCAAGGTGGCGCAGTGGATAGCACTGCTGCTTCATTGCGCCGAGGTCCCAGGCGCCATCCCGGCTCTGGGTCACTGTCCGTGTGGAGTTTGCGCATTCTCCCCGTGTTTGCGTGGGTTTCGCCCCCACAACCCAAAGATGTGCAGGCTAGGTGGATTGGCAACTCTAAATTGCCCCTTAATTGGAAAAAAATGAATTGGGTACCCTAAATTAAAAAAAAAAGTTATAGGGCAGTCAGTGTAGTAACACTTAAGTTAATCATGGAAGACGTCTTCTTGGAAAATCACAGAAACATACATGTCAAGTAGTGAAGTCCAATGTTTACCATTTGAAGACAATAGTTCCATGTATACTTTTGCTCTTCACTGATTTAACTTTCTTTATAGATGTCATGAAACCTATATTTATTATTTTTTAGTGAATTGGTCACTAGTGGTGAGCAGTGACCACTCTCTGGTTAAATAAAGCTGAAACCGGTTAAAATAAAGCAACCTTTCCTCTGCCTCGTAACGCAGCTTAACCATAACATATTATTAGCAAAGGTCTTCTGCCAGTCCCATTTTCCAAGCTTTCCAAAGGGCTTTACAAACAAGACTGCCAGTTTATTACTAAATTGTGGGAAATTGCCTCTTCAAACTGCCAGACGGACCAAAGATCAGAGAGGTTTTGCATGAAAAACGAAACTTTTACATAAGAATGCAATGGGTACAATGACATAGTGAGTGGCAAGATTAAAGAACTGGCAAGAGGTCACAAATTGAAAACTTGCCACAAAAATTTGTAAAATTGAACTGTAAATATGCCACATATATCCGTGAAAGTGGCCAAATGGTCATGAAATGTAACTGATTCACGAAGGTTCAGGATAGGAAACCTGTTACTTCCATCTGATCAGGCTCATAAGTAACACCAGTCACCAGTATTTGATCTTAAGTCAGAGGGAATACAGTGGTACTAAGTTTCAAGGGAGTAAGACGACTGGATGTCCTCTACTTTAAGCCAGGAGTATTACAGGTAAGACGGATGGAGTTAAGGGGGGGGGGATTGTCACGTGGAATTATGATATGGGAGCCTCACGGAGACATGGTTGAGGGAGGGGCAGGATTGACAGCTTAACATCCAGGGGTATAGAATCTTCAGGCGAGACAGGAGAGGGTAAAAGAGGAGGATGCATTGCATTATTAGTTAAGGAGTCAGTTACTGCAGTAAGGAGAGATGAAATCTTGGAGGGGACATCAAATTAAGCTTTGTGGGTAGAGCTGAGGAACAAAAAAAAAGGGACAGCTGCATTTCAAGGTGTTTATTGTAGACCCTCATATAGTCAGCGGGAAATTGAGGAGCAAATATGTGCGCAATTCGCAGGTCTGTAAAAATAATTAATAAGGTAATAATATTAGGTGATTTCAACTTTCCCAACATTAATTGGGATAGTTACTGTGTTAAGGGCTTAGATGGAGTGGAGGTCTTAAAATGTATACAGGAGAACTTTTTAGCTCAATATATAGAGGGTCCAACAAGGGACTATGCAGTGCTGGATCCAATTCTGGGGAATGAAGCTGGACAGGTGGTTGATGTGTTGGTGGGAGCGTTAGTGTTAGCGACCACAATATGGTACAATTCAAGTTTGTTATGGGCAAAGAAATAGACAAGTTGCAAAAAGACTGGGAAGAGCGGATTTTAGTAAAAACCACAGTGGTCGTGGTTAGCACTGCTGCCGCAGCGCCAGGGACCATGTGTATAGTTTGCACTTCCGACCATGTGTATAGTTTGCACTTTCTTCCCGTGTCTGCGTGGATTTCCTCCGGGTGCTCGGGTTTCCTCCCACAAGTCCCGAAAGGCGTGCCGTTAGGTGAATTGGACTTTCTGAATTCTCACTTATTTTTCCGAACAGGAGCTGGAGTGTGGCGACTAGGGGCTTTTCACGGTTACTTCATTGCCGTGTTAATGTAAGCCCTCTTGTGACAATAAATCATTATTATTACATCTGTCTTCATCCAGGAGAATGAGATGTATATATAGAATCCGGGGGGAGAAACTGTGAAGTTCTTGAGCAAATTGTCATTGGGAGTGGCAAGGTATTGGAGATGTTGGTAGGCTTAAAAGGAGCAAATCTCCAGGTCCGGATGAATTGTGTCTCAGGATGCTGTGGGAAGTGTGGGAGGAGTTTGCGGGGGCTCTGACCCAAATTTATTATTCCTCTCTGGCGTCGGAGGTGTCAGAGGACTGGAGAACAGCTAATGTGGTCCCACTATTTAAGAAAGGTTGTGAGGGCAGCACAGTGGTTCAGTAGTTAGCACTGCTGCCTCACGGCGCCAAGGACCCAGGTTCGATCCCGGCCCTGGGTCACTGTGTAAAGAAATTCTCCCCGTGTCTGCATAGGTCTCTCCCTACAGACCAAAAAGATATGCTGTGTAGGTGGATTGGCCACATTAAATAGTCCCTTAATTGAAAAAAAATAATTGGGCACGATAAATTTTGAAAAAGAGAGAAAGGTTGTAAAGATTAGCTAGGGAACTACAGACCAGTGAGGCTCAGATCAGTGGTGGGGAAACTATTGGAAACAATTCTGAAGAAGAGAATCTATCTCCACTTGGAGAAGCAAGTTTTGATCAGTAATAGTCAGCATGGCTTTGTCAGAGGGAGGTCATGCCTAACAAATTTGATTAATTTTTGAGCATGTGGCCAGGTGTGTAGATGAGGGTGGTGCTATTGATGTAGTTTTTTCAATATATAAAAAATAAGGAGAGGCAAGAATAAACATTGGACCACTGGAAAATAGGGCTGGAAAAGTAGTAGTAGGAAACAAAGGAATGGCAGAGAAACTGAATACTTTGCATCAGTCATCAAGGCGGAAGACACCAGTGGGATACCAGAACTTTAGGAGAATCAGGGGGCAGGGGTGAGTGTAGTAGCCATCATTATGGAGAATGTTCAGGGGAAACTGAAAGGTCTGAAGTTAGATAAATTACCTGGACCAGACTACACCCCAGGTTTATCCGAGATAGCGGAGGAGATTGTGGAGGCATTGGTGGTGATCTTTCAGGAATCACTGGAGGCAGGGAGGGTCCCAGAAGACTGGAAAATGACTAGTGTAACATCCCTGTTTAAGAAGGGAGGGAGGCAGAAGTTGAGAAATTACATGCCGGTCAGCCAGACTTTGGTCATTGGTAAGATTTTAGAGCCCATTATTAAAGAGGAGATTGCGGAGTACTTGGAAATGCATGATAAAATAGAACTGAGTCAGCACGGCTTCTTCAAGGGGAGGTCAAGTCTGACAAATCTGTTACGAGTTCTTTGTGAGCACGGTGGCGCAGTTAGCATTGCTGCCTCACGGACTTCCGGTTGCGGCTCTGCGGAGCTAAGCCGCACGTTTGGCAGCTCCTGCTTTAATAGGACTTGTGGGCTCTTTTAAGGGCCCCAAACGGCGCTGATTCGACGATTCCCGGTGGATAAAGGGGTCTGGAGCAAATCCCCCGGGATTTATGGTGCGGACTCGGATTGGGGCGAGGAGAAAAACGGCAGCAGTTCCCCTGGAAAAGCGGGGGAAGGTGGACAAAATGGCGGCCATTGGAGCCCCTGAGGAGTAGAAGCAGTGGGCGGAGGAGCAGCAGGCAGCCCTTCTGCGCTATTTTACGGAGCTGAAAGGAGAGTTGTTGGAATCCCTGAAGGTAACGACTAGTAAGCTGCTGGAGACCCAGACAACTCAGGGTGCAGCGATACTCGAGTTGCAGCAGCAGGCCTCTGAGCGTGAGGATTAAGTTTTGGCCCTCGTGTGGAAGGTGGAGATGCACGAGGCGCTCCATAAAAAGTGGCAAGATCGGTTCGAGGAGATGGAGTTTCGATCACGGAGGAAGAACTTGCGAATCCTGGACCTCGAGGAGGGGCTGGAGGGGTCGGACCTGCCGGCCTATGTGGCCGTGATGCTGAACTCGCTGGTGGGGGGCAGGATCCTTCCATCTGCCCCTGGAACTGGAGGGAGCCCACAGAGTACTGGCCAGGCGGCCTAAGGCGAATGAACCCCCGCGGGCGGTGCTGGTGCGGTTCCATCGGTTCAGTGACCGGGAGTGTGTGCTGCGATGGGCCAAGAAGGTGAGGAGCAGCAAGTGGGAGAATTCGGTAGTGCGCATCTACCAGGACTGGAGTGCGGAGGTGGCTAAGCGGAGGGCCGGGTTCAACCGGACAAAGGCGGTGCTCCACGGAAAGCAGGTGAAGTTCGGCATGCTGCCGCTGCGGGTCACCTACAAGGACCGGCATTACTATTTTGAGTCCCCGGAGGAGGCGTGGGCCTTTGTGCAGGCTGAAAAGTTGGACTCGAACTAGAGATTGGGGGCTGTGGGAGTTTATTTTCCCTCTGTATCACTGTTTATGCTGTTGCTGGTTATTCTGTTTGTTTCTGTTTTTTCTCTCGCTTTCGAATGATGTTGGTTATGGTTTTGTGTCTTAAGGGTGGTATTGGGGTTTGTGGTTGATCTGTTTTTGTTTGTACGGGGTTGGTGGATGGGTTGGGACTGCTGTTTGGGAGCTGCGTTGGGGAGGTGGGGTGGGGCAGTGCGAAAGCGCGGGCTTTCCTCTGGTATCCCGCGCTGCGGGACGAGGGGGGTGGAGCTGGTGGGAAGGGGCATGGATATCAGATCCGTTTTACCGCGCTGAAGCAGTGCCAAGGAGCTGATGCAGGGGAGGAGGGGTGACCTCATATCGGGAGGGGTCGGAGTTAGGGCGGGAGCTGCCGGGGTCAGCAGAAGTCAGCTGGCTCACGGGAGTACTATGGAGGGAGCGTCGCGGCTGGGAGGGGTCCTAGCCTAGGTGGGGGGGGGGATACCGGGTTGCTGCTGGATTGACCAGGGACGAGCTGGTGTGGGTCGGGGTGAGGTTCTATCGCCGTGGGAAACGGGCCGAATGGGTGCTGGCCAGGGGCGAGCAGTCGATGGGCTATGGCTAGTCGATGGGGGAGGGGGGCGGGGTGCCCCCTGATCACGTGGAACGTGAGGGGGTTGAATGGGCCGGTTAAGCGGGCCCGGGTGTTTTCGCATCTGAAGGGGCTGAAGGCTGATGTGGCCATGCTCCAGGAGACCCACCTGAAGGTGGCGGACCAGGTCAGTCTGAGGAAGGGGTGGGTGAGGCAGGTTTTCCATTCAGGGCTCGACTCAAAGAACCGGGGGGTGGCGATCCTGGTGGGGAAGAGGGTGGCGTTTGAGGCGTCTGAGGTGGTGGCTGATAGTGGCGGCAGATATGTGATGGTGAGCGGTAAGCTGCAGGGGGAGAGGGTGGTGTTGGTAAATGTGTACGCCCCAAATTGGGATGATGCTGGTTTCATAAGGCGCATGTTGGGCCGCATTCCTGGCCTGATCATGTGGGTGGGGGGGGGGAGGGGGGGGAAAGAGACTTCAATACGGTGCTGGATCCCCTACTGGATCGTTCTAGTTCAAGGACGGGCAGGAGGCCAGTGGCAGCCAAGGTGTTGAGGGGGTTTATGGACCAGATGGGAGGAGTGGATCCCTGGAGATTTGGGAGGCCAAGGGCTCGGAAGTACTCTTTTTTTTCTCCCATGTGCACAGGGTTTATTCCCGTATTGATTTCTTTGTTCTGAGTAGGGGACTGGTCCAGACGGTGGAGGAGGCCGAATATTCAGCTATTGCGATTCGGACCATGCTCCACATTGGGTGGATTTGGAGATGGGGGAGGTGCAGGACCAGCGCCCGCTTTGGCGTCTGGACGTGGGGTTGTTGGCTGATGAGGTGTGTAGGAGGGTCCGGGGATGTATCGAGAGGTACCTCGAGGTCAATGATACTGGGGAGGTCCAGGTGGGGATGATGTGGGAGGCTCTGAAGGCAGTGATTAGTGGGTAGCTGATCTCCATCCGAGCCCATAGGGAGAGGGGGGAGAGGAGGGAGAGGGAGAGACTTGTGGGGGAGCTGTTGAGTGTAGATAGGAGGTACGCGGAGGCCCCGGAGAGGGAGCGGCGCAGCCTGCAGGCCAAGTTTGATTTATTGACCACCAGAAAGGCGGAGACACAGTGGAGGAAGGCACAGGGAGCGGTCTACGAGTATTGAGAGAAGGCGAGCAGGATGCTGGCGCATCAGCTTCGCAAGCGGGACGTGGCTAGGGAGATTGGTGGAGTGAAAGATAGGGGTGGGAATGTGGTGCGGCAGGGGGCAGAGGTCAATGGGGTCTTTAGGGACTTCTACAGGGAACTTTACCAGTCGGAGCCGCCGGTGGTGGGAGGGGGAATGGAGAGATTTTTGGTCAGGCTGCGATTTCCAAGGGTGCAGGAGGAGCAGGTGGAGGGACTGGGGGCGCCAATCGAGTTGGAGGAGCTGGTCAGAGGGATTGGCCACATGCAGTGAGGGAAGGCACCGGGACCGGATGGGTTCCCGGTTGAATTTTATAAGAAATACGCGGACCTGTTGGGCCCCCTGTTGGTTCGGACCTTTAACGAGGCATGGGAGGGGGGTGTTTTGCCCCCGACGATGTCACAGGCACTGATTTCCCTGACCCTGAAGCGTGATAAGGACCCCTTGCAGTGCGGATCATACAGGCCAATTTCACTGCTGAATGTGGACGCCAAGTTGCTGGCGAAGATCTTGGCCACTAAAATAGAGGACTGTGTGCCGGGGGTGATACATGAAGATCAGATGGGTTTTGTGAAGGGGAGGCAGCTGAACACTAACGTGCAAAGGCTGCTAAATGTGATAATGATGCCGGCGGCAGAAGGAGAGGCGGAGATTGTGGTGGCATTGGATGCGGAGAAGGCCTTTGATAGGGTTGAGTGGGGGTACTTGTGGGAGGTGTTGGAGAGGTTCAGGTTTGGGGTGGGGTTTATTAAATGGGTGAGGTTGCTGTACGAGGCCCCAGTGGTGAGTGTAGCGACAAATGGGAGGAGGTCCGAGTACTTCAGGCTCCACCATGGGACGAGGCAGGGGTGCCCCCTGTCTCCCTTGCTTTTTGCATTGGCAATTGAGCCTCTTGCCATGGCTCTCAGGGAGTCGGGGAGGTGGAGGGGCTGGTGCGGGGTGGGGAGGGGCACCGAGTGTCGCTGTATGCAGATGACTTGCTGCTGTATGTAGCAGACCCGGTGGGGGGAATGCCGGAGGTGATGGAGATTCTTACTGAGTTTGGGAGTTTCTCGGGCTATAAATTGAACCTGGGCAAGAGTGAGCTGTTTGTTGTACACCCGGGAAATCAGGAGGGGGGGGATTGGTAGGCTCCCGCTAAAGAGTTTTAGGCACCTGGGGGTTCAGGTGGCTAGGAGTTGGGGGACTCTGCATAAGCTTAATTTTACTAGGTTGGTGGAGCAGATGGAGGAGTTTAAAAGGTGGGACATGCTGCCCTTGTCGTTGGCGGGTAGAGTACAATCCGTTTAAATGACGGTGCTCCGGAGGTTTTTGTTTTTGTTTCAGTGCCTCCCCATTTTCAATCCGAGGGCCTTTTTTAGGAGGGTGAACAGCAGCATTCTGGGATTTGTTTGGGCGCACGGGACTCCGAGGGTAAGGTGGGTCTTTTTGGAGCGGGGCAGGGAGAGAGGGGGGCTGGCGCTGTCCAACCTCTCTGGGTACTATTGGGCGGCTAACGTCTCGATGGTACATAAGTGGGTAATGGATGGGGAGGGGGCAGCATTGAAACGGATGGAGAGGGCGTCCTGTGGAGGCACGAGCCTGAAGGCACTGGTAACGGCGCCGTTGCCACTCCCTCCAACGAGGTACACTACGAGCCCGGTGGTGGCGGCTACCCTCAAAATTTGGGGGCAGTGGAGGCGGCACAGGGGGGAACTGGGGACTCAGTGGAGGCCCCGCTGCGGGGGAACCACCAGTTTGTCCCAGGGAAATTGATGGCGGGTTCCTGGGGTGGCACAGGGCGGGCATAAGGAAGTTGGGAGACCGGTTCATTGACGGGAGGTGTGACGGGAGGTTTGCGAGCCTGGGTGAACTGGAGGAGAAGTTTGAGCTCCCCCCGGGGAATATGTTCAGGTACCTTCAGGTCAAGGCGTTTGCTAGGCGGCAGGTGGAGGGGTTCCCTTTGCTGCCCCCACAGGGGGTAAGGGATAGGGTGCTTTCGGGGGTGTAGGTCGGGGATGGGAAGGTGTCTGACATCTACCAGGTGATGCAGGAGGTGGAGGAGGCGTCGATAGAGGAGCTGAAGGCCAAGTGGGAAGTGGAGCTGGGGGAGCAGATTGAGGAGGGGACATTTGCGGACGCCCTGGAGAGGGTGAACTCCTCCTCTTCATGTGCGAGGCTTAGCCTCATCCAGTTCAAGGTACTGAAGAGCCGGGAGTGCAGGAGGCGAAAGAGGCCGATGTTTTGGCCTTTGTGTCCCTAGTAGCCCGGCAGAGGCCTGGATAGAGCAGACATGGAGAGGATGTTTTCCACTAGTAGGAAAAACTAAACCTGGAGGACACAACCTCAGACGGAAGGGACGATCCTTTAAAACAAAAAAAAAAGGAGGAATTCTTCAGCCAGAGGGTGGTGAATCTGTGGAAATCTTTGCTGCAAAGGCCAAATCACCGAGTGCCTTTACGACAGAAATAGATAGGTTCTTAATTAATAAGGGGATATGGGGAGAAGGCAGTAGAATGGGGGGAGGATGAGAAACATATCATGGATTTCAGCAAAGCCTTCGACAAGGTTCCAAATGGGAAACTTATAAAGAAGGGAAATGCACATGGGATACAGGGTAACTTGATACGGTGGATTCAAAATTGGCTTAGCTGTAGGAGAGAGAAGATGATGACAGACAGCTGTTTTAGTAACTGGAAGCCAATGTCCAATGGCATACCACAGGGATCTGTGCTGGGTCCTCTATTGTTTGTCATTTATATAAACGACATTGATAACTATGTGGGGGTAGGATCAGAAAGTTTGCAGATGTGACTTCCGGTGGCAACATGTAGGAGGAAGTCGCACATAGGAGGGCTCCTGCTCGAGGCTTGATTTTTTAGAATTTAACGCCTGGTCCCAGGGGCAATTTTTGGTTAAATAAGTGCAGGAAGACAAAAGGAAGAAAGATGTCCAAACCCCAAAGGAAAACAGCTGTGAAGGAGAAGGCTAATGAAGGTTCGCCGCCGAGTGGAAGGGTCGGCTCAGGAACTGGAAGGAAGGCAGAGGCTGGGTCGTCGGGCGAGGCCGCACTGCTCACAGCAGAAAAGATGGCCGAAGTGATGGTCGTGAAACTTGAAAAACAGTTCACAAAGCACATGGAGATGATGAGGAAGGAGGTGGTGGCGGTATTGAAGGTGCTGGTGGAGGAGGCAATTGACCCGGTGAGGGCAGCTGTAGAGCGTATCAGCCGAGGTGCAGGAGCAGGGTGAGACACTGAAGGAAGTGGAAGAGGCATTATCGCAACACAATGATCAACTCACCTCGATGGGTAAGGATCTGCAGAGGGTGGTGGAGGCCAACAATGGTATGCGAGCCAAAATGGAGGACTTGGAAAACAGATCTAGGCAGCAAAATCTGAGGATCGTGGGTCTGCCCGAAGGGGTGGAGTGCCCGAGGCCGACGGAGTATTTTGCCAAGATGTTGGGGGTGCTGTTGGGGGAGGGGGAAGATCCCTCTCGGTACGAACTGGATTGGGCTCATAGGGTGTGGAGGCGAATAAGCCGCCAAGAGCAGTGACTATTTGTTTCCATAGTTACCGCATGAAGGAGAAGGTTCTGTGTTGGGCAAAGCAGAAGCGGGAGGTGCTGGAACTGGTATACGTATATACCAGGACTTTACTGTGGAGTTGGCGAGGGGGCGGGCGGCCTTCGGCCGAGTGAAGACGGCACTGTATAACAGCAGGGTGCGGTGTGGTATAGTGTACCCAGCTAAGTTGAGGTGACCTACAAGTCCAAAGATTTTTATTTTGTGACAGTGGAAGCGGCGGAGGTGTTTGTGAAGACAGAAGGACTGGGGTAGAATTGAGAAGTGGGACTGAGGATTGATCATGTACTGAGGGTAGGGGGCTTGAAGGAGTGTATGTAGCTTGATTTTTTTCACTGCATGTTGGTATATGTGCTAAATGAGTCGACGTCTATTTGGACAAGGTAAGAGTTGGGATTTACTTTTGCAATTATGGTTCTTTGGGGTTTGTGTGTTTTACATTGGAGTTGTGTGTTGAAGGAAGATTTCTTTGTTTTCCTGGGACCGGGCAGAGGGGAGGGGATTGGAGGTGAGTGAGGCTGGGGCAGGGGCCTCCACACTGGCTGGTTTAAGCTGGCCAGTAAATGGGAGTGTGGTGGGGGAGGGGCTGCAGCCATCAGAGCCTGGCAGAACAGGTTTCGATGAGCCTATGAAGGGTGAAAAGTTGGAGGGGGGACCAATACTGGGTGCGGTGTTTTTCGAGGGGAAGTGGAAGGGAGGAGTCTGGGAGGGGGGTGGGGGTTCTACAATTCTTGGGTGTCATTCATTGTACACTTTCGGGGATTGGCTGGCCTTGAATATTAGCGGGGGAGGGTGGAGATGGAGTATATATATATATATATTAATGGCGACTATGGGCGATTCCTGATTCCTTTTTGTTTTTTATTTGATGTTTATGTTGTCATGCGGGCTGTTGTTTGGGGGTTGGTGGGACGATGGGATAAAAAAATATTTTTTAATAAAAAAGAAATTATACAGAGAAGTACATATTAAATTATTGGTTAACATTTTAAAAAAACTATTAGGGATGTGCAATAAATCCTAGCATTTCCTATTTAAGACTTCAAACAATAAAACAGCTCCAGGCTAGATACAATCTTAAAGGCATTGTCGCATCCAATCTCATGCCAATTTTTAAATTTTTAAAATAATTTACATTATTTCAGGAGTTAACGTTCCTCATTTCCATTTCTACCCCCCCCCCCCACCCAAGTGTTAATTTCAATAATATTTTACATTTAGGCTGTGAATTAAGGCCATTATTACTTCTCACAGCTTAGCCATTTCAGATAATCCAATCAGTTTTCATCATTATGGGGGAGGTTCAAAGGACTGGTTCTGATCAGAAAACCTTTGAGTCTTGAAACTCTTTACATTTCATAGATCAGTGCAGAAATGTATCAATACGCTGTCGCAAAACAATAAAATCCCTGAAGGACAATTAAAAGGAAGGATAATCATTCCACTTCCGTATTTGGGCAAATCATAATCATTTTGAGTGGTAAATGAATCCACATGTAGCATCAAGGATTCGTGGATAAATCGGAAGTCAATGGAAACTAGGGGGAAAAAGCTCTCCACTAGTTGGAGTCATGTTAAAACAAAGGAAGATGGCTATGAATGCTGGAGCCCAGTGCATTGCTGCAGGGGTTCCTCAGGGTAGTATCCTGAGCCCAATCGTCTTCATTTGCTCAAGACTATAATAAAATAGGAATAGGCAGCGGCCGTTTGGTCTCACGAGCCTCCTCTGCCATTCAACAAGATCATGGCTGATCCGATATTCCTCACGTCCACTTTCCTGTCCAATCCCCGGAAGCCTTTATTCGCTTACTGATCAAGAATCTATCTATCTCAGCCTTAAATACACACAAGGACTCTCTACCTACTGCTCTCTGTGGCAAGGAGTTCCAAAGACTGACAACCTTCTGAGAGAAAAAAATTCCTCTTCATCCAGAAGGTGGGATTGCAGGAAATTGGGAGTAAGTACTAGATTGGATTGAGGATTGGCTGACTGACAGAGAGAAAGCAGAAGGTTGGGATAAATGGGTCCATCTCTGGCTGGCGAACTGTAACTAATGGGATGTCACAGGGATCAGTCCTCGGATCTCAACAGTTTACAATCTATAAAATGATTTGCAAGCAGGACTTCTGGTGGCGGCCATGGTGAGTGGTTGACATTTGGCAGCTCCCATTTGAGGTGGTTTTCTTGGTCCTTTTCTCCGATTAACGGGTGGATATTTTAACGGAAAAAGGAGCAGGAGTGGTGGAGGAAGACCGGTGAATGGATTAGTGGACCAGAAGCAGTTTCAGAAGAAAAGAGCTGGCAGAGGAAGAAACGTTTCCTGCGACACAGGGAAAGATGGCAGAAAGCAAGGGATTGGCCCGACCACCTCAATGGTCGATGGAGCAGCTGGTGGACTTTTTGAATGAGAAGTTCAGTCAGCAGAGAATAGAAACTCTGGAGGACCTGGCGAAGATTGTAGACCCGCTGAAAGCGGGGATGGGATCGTTCGTGTGGAACAGGGGTTGGAGACCTAAAGTCTGGTGAGTCAGAAGGTGGAGGATATGGTGGGGGAGCATGAGGAGCAGCTTACTTCGTTGGCGGCCGGAAATCAGGATGTTCAGAGATACCCAGAACTGGCTCAAAGAGAAAGAAGAGGATCTGGAGATCCACTTCCAGAGACAGAATTTGAGAATTGTGAGGGTTGCCAGAGGGCGTTGAGGGAGCGGACGCTGGCTTTTATGTAGCCAAAATGCTGGAGAAACTGCTGGGGGAGGGGGCCTTCGCCCGGCTCCTGGAGGTGGATCGGGTCCATCGGGCACTGATGAGGATGCCACAGGCGAATGAGCGCCAAGGGTGATGGTGGTGAGGTTATACTGATTCCTTAATAAGGAAAGGATCTTGAGGTGGGCCAGGCAGACTAGCAGATGTACCTGGGAGGGTAATGAGCTCAGACTATATCAGGACCCGAGAGCAGAAATGGCCAAGACGAGAGCGGGTTTCAACCGAGTTAAGTCTGCCCTCTTTAAGAAGGAGGGGAAGTTCAGGATGTTGTACCCGGCCTGCCTCTGGGTGACCCACAATGGTCGTGAGTATTACTTTGGTACACCGGAGGAGGCAATGGAGTTTGTTAGAGACAATGGACTGGCAGGAGAAAGAGGATATTGAACGTGGGAGGTATTATTTGGGGATGTTGATTCCCTCTGCCCCCCTTGCTGGGGTTTTTTAAAACTTTTATGTTGCTATTATTGTTACTACTTTCCTGTTTCTCGGGGGGGGGGGGGGGGGGGGGGGGGGGGGGGGGGGGAGAGAGTGAGAGAGCGAGAGAGCGAGAGAGAGCGAGAGAGCGAGAGCGAGAGAGCGAGAGCGAGAGAGCGAGAGAGCGAGAGAGCGAGAGAGCGAGAGAGCGAGAGAGCGAGAGAGAGAGAGAGAGCGAGAGAGAGAGAGACGGGAGGAAAACCTTTTTTTCCCCCACTCAGTTATTTGATGAGATGTTGGAGGGTCGTGCTGGGTGAGTGCACCCTTTTTTTCCCCTCCGTGGGTTATTCTCCTTTTTTTCTCTTTCTTTCGTATCTTATTGTTATTGTTGTGTGTACGGAGGCAGGGTGGACGGGTAGGATGTTAGGTGTCATGGGCGGGGGCTGCCAGGCTTGTTCACAGGAGCAGGTGGTTGTGTGGGTTGGGATTGTTATGCTGTTTTGGGGTGGGGGGGGGCATGCTGACAGGCGTGGGGCTTTTGAAGTACAACAAGAGGGGATGACGTGGACATCTGAGAGTGGGCCTGGAGGGTTGCATGATGCGGGCCAGAGGCTGGCCCAAGAGGGGCTATGGTTGATCGGTGGGTGGAGGGGGGAGCAGACTGATTACATGAAATGTGAGAAAACTGAATGGGCCAGTCAAGAGGTCCCGCATGTTGGCGCATTTGAGGAGCTTAAAAAGGTGGATATGGCATTCTTGCAGGAAATACACCTGAAGATCGGGGATCACGCCAGGCTAAGGAAAGGGTGGGTAGGTCAGGTCTTCCACTCACGATTAGATATGAACTCTCCCTCCCTCCGGGATTCTCTGTCTCGACAGCCGACCAATGGGGTTTCCCATGAGGGCAGCCCCACGCCGTCGGGAAATCTCCAGGCTACTGGTGAAAAAGCGAATCCCAACATCAGAGAATCCAGCCCATTGTTTTTGTTTTGGGTGAATCAATGTGATATAATATGACATGTGTAATGGTGAATAAAACTGTACTGTTATAATGTAATAAGAAATGTTGTTAGATATTTGTCATGTTAAGTTTGTGTAAAGTGGATGGGAGAAAAGCTCCATGATTATCAAGATTCATTAAGGGAGGGGTGCAAGGAGAACAATAGTAGTTTTAAGGGATTTATATTTGTATTGGTAAGCATTAGAAATAAAGTGTAGTATTAGGGGGCTTTTAATTTAATGCTACTGTACCTAGAATCTCAGAATTCCTACAGCGAGAGGGCATTCAGCCCATAGGGGCTGCACCGATCCTCTGACAGAGCACCCTAGGCCCACTCCTCTGCCATATTCCCATAACCCCAAAACCCCACCTAACCTGCACATCTTTCAACACCAAGCAGCAATTTATCATGGCCAATCCACTTAACCTGCACATCTTTGGACTGTGGGAGGAAACCGGAGCAACTGAAGGAAACCTATGTAGACACAGGGAGATCGTGCAAACTCCACAATCACCTCGGAGGAACTTATAGTTAGATTCATGCTGGAAAAAAATATTTGCGCGAGTGAAGTTTGGTTAAGTTCCAACTGTGATTCTACTGTATTTGGAGAGGGCTACGGTGTAAAGAATAAATAAAAGCGCTGCCTAGCAACAGGGAACCACATCCCAGAGAGATAATGTTTTATTTTGTTCTTAGTTTTAAACTGAAAGCCACAGCAATTGAAGATAGGCAGTGAGCGAGATGATAGCTCTCACAGCTTTGCTTGAAACAGGAAAAGTTTGCAATGGTGTACTATGCAAGAAAAGCTGCAGAAGGACTAAACAATAGTTGGTTCAGAATCCTGGAAATAGAACAGGGCATTGTTCATGGGCAGCACAAAGGTGAGAAGGAATTGGCTAATGAGAGAGAAGCTAAGTTTCTAAAGTAATTCTGAAGGTTTCTAAAGTAACCCTAAAGTTTGGAATGTCTTACCGCCATCTGCGAAACAAGCGTCAGGACTAACAGAGAAGTGTCGGAGAACTTTAGGCTGTACCGAGGGGCCAGACAGGGCTGCCCGCTCTCCCCGCAGCTGTTTGCGCTGGCCATAGAGCCGCTGGCGATTGCGCTGAGAGCCGCAGAGGGATGGAAGGGGATGGTGAGGGGCGGGGTAGAACATAGGGTCTCTCTTTACGCAGACGACCTGCTCCTGTACTTGTCGGACCCAGTGGCCAGGATGGGAAGTATACTGGGAATGTTGAGGAAGTTCAGCCAGTTTTCAGGATACAAATTAAATACGGCCAAGAGTGAAATGTTTGTGATATAGGCAAGGGGCCAGGAGAACAGATTGAGAGGGCTACCGTTTAGGCTGGTTGAGGAAAATTTCCGGTATTTGGGAATC